>NW_022111300.1:29350829-29351322 GCF_000313985.2 Echinops telfairi | reverse complement strand
AGCTGTCCATTGTTTAGGAATATGCCACTGAACACCTTAGGAGGAGCAGCAGAGCATTGCCAGATATGGTGCCAAAAGGTGATCCTGGCAGGTGGGAAGGTGCTCAAAATATAACTATGGAAGGGCAGCCATCTCAAAGCAGGAGTGACCAGGCGACGTGGCTGGACCTTCACTTGCTGATGGGGCCTGACTCAACGTGAGCGAAACAGCTACAGACATCTATTAATAATTGGAACTTGGGCTGTATGAAGTATGAATCTAGGAAAATTGGAAGTCATGAAAAATAGAATATTTAAAGATCAATTGCCTAGGCAATAGTGAGCTGAAATGGTCTGGTATTGACCATCTTGAAACAAACAATCATATAGTTTACTATGCTAATAATGACAAATTCAAGAGAAATGGAATTGCATTCATCATCAAAATCTGTCTTCAAGTATAACGCTGTCTGTGATAGGAATTTTTTTTTTCTGAATGCACACTTCTTTCCCAG
>NW_022111300.1:29344774-29347024 GCF_000313985.2 Echinops telfairi | reverse complement strand
CAAGGTGCAGGATGAGGAAATGCTCATAACAGAGATGGTGGACGCACCCACTTCTTGGCTCTTTCAGTCTCTTGAGGTGGCAGTCAGAGACCCTTCATCCCTTAGGCCCACGCTCCCCAGATCGCTCAGTCATCAACAGAGGTTTGCCAAATCTCTCTGTAAAACAAACTTGGTCTAGGCCCTAGAATGCATGGATGGACTAACATTAGGCCTGTGATAAGTGTAAATAAGGTCTTATCAAGATTATGAGCACTTTGTTGTGATGCATCGGCAGCAAATTCATGAGCTTTCACCAACTGGTTAGTGGAGTCTGGGCTTATCCTTGCAAGGCCCAAGTGTGGAGTATTATATTCACTGAGATTTAGCACACACTAAGTGTCCACTGGAATCTGAACATGGATTTGAATCCCAGTCCATCTGGGTATAGTTGCTCCAACTCTGTCTTGCCAACTGTTCCCAGTGGAGTGTGTCCAATCTTCAAATACCCAGCTACAAATACCCCTAACCTAACCTACTGCTGTCCAGTTGCTTCTGACTCATAGTGACCACAGAGAGGGTTTCCAAAGTTGTGAATCTTTGTGGGAGCAGATACCCTCATCATTCTCTCTTGAAGTGGTTAGTGGGTTTGAACCATCGAACTTGCAGTTAGCAATTTAATGCTTATCTGACCAATGCTTACCGTATACCACATTGCTCCCTCAGTGACTGACTAGGGCCCTGCTATGTATCAAGACAGCACATCTTCTGCTCAAAGATACTTTTGTCCTACAAGCTGTCTTGTCGGGAGTCAATCTTCATATCCTGTGTGTCATCAGAGGCTCAAGGGATCACTCTTCAAGTGCCTCCTGCTTCAGTCATAGAAATTGCTTAGAGAAAAATCACCTCTTAGGGACTGAATTGTGACCCTGAAGACACCAGTCAAATATGACGGGCTTGTACTTGTAGATGTGATCCTGTTTGGAAATGTTTATGTTAATGAGGCCATGCCCTTTGGTTATGTTAATGAGGCCATAGTAGTGTCGGGTCCTAAACCTAATCATTTCTGAGTTATAAAAAGACCAGCGTAAACTGAGACTCTCCTAGGATAGGACAGATGCCATGTGAGTATTGTGTAAGAGCCAAGAATTGTCAGGGAACCAAAGAACACCTGGGGCTACCTACAAGGGCAGAATCCACTCCCACATGGCCATGCAACCTCCAGAACAGTAAAATAAGAGCATTTCCTTTTAAGTGACCACTGGTAATGTGTGTGTGCCAACAGCTCTAGGTAACAAAGATACCTGGTCAGTCAGGACAAAGGTGGCAGTGTGAAATATAGAATGGCCCAGGAAACCCGGATGAAATGGTTTCCTCTGGGTATAGCAGCAAAATAGCAGTAAATAAAAACAACAGAAAGGGCAGGTATTTTACAAAGTACTGAGCACCTGAAGTAGGCAGAAGTCAGGTGTAACAGGGCTTCATTTTACCCAGAGTTAAGTAATCTGGCTTTAGCTGCGCCAATTAATCAGTTTCAGATATGTGAAGGTGTGAAGCTTTTATGAGTATTCTCCACTTATACCCAGATGTTTTTTTTGTGTTCCAGCCTCTCACGAAGTCAATGAAAAGTAAAATAGAAATAAAGTACCAGGAGCCATCAAAGGGGGCTTCTGCCCTCCTTTAACAAGCTACCAGCAGCCAAACAAATGATGCTCTCGGATAAAGCACACATCTTGCCATCTCCATGAAAACATGCACTTAGCAACAAAGAACCTTGACTTTCTGCCCTCTGCTTGGTCTATTCACAATGACATGTTAATTTGAACACATGAAAACAAACCCAGCAAAAAATGGAAGGGTATAAATGCTACAGGCAGCCCCTAACCCAATGTGGCTGAAATGCATAGATGAGGAAGGGATAATGCAGTCAGAATGAGCCCAGCAGTCTTAAGTGGAGCCCCGGTGACATTTCCCTGGCATTAAACAATATGACTCCAATACGCTCTGCTGCTTCCCCAGAGATTCCTGGAAAGTCTCCAAACTTAGGCCGAAGATGCAACAGCAAACAGGAGTCAGAGGAAATATCCCCAGGAGACTGTGATGAAGACCACGAAGGATGAAGATGCTATGAGAACCAGGCCTTCCTTTCCACACAGCTATGATTAGCAGCGTAAGGTTAAGACCAATGAGTAGTGAAAGCCCGATGCTGTTCAGTCCAGTATGCATTTAAGGAGGCAATCTCTTTCATGGGTCGATAAGAACTGAGTACCAAAA
>NW_022111300.1:29342851-29344159 GCF_000313985.2 Echinops telfairi | reverse complement strand
TGATGCTGACAGAGAACGTTGACAATACCCTGAACTACCAAAAGAACAAACACGTCTGTCTTGGAAGAAATACAGCCAGAACGCTCCTCAGAAGTAAGGATGCGGAGCCTTCGTTTCCCACATGTTGCACATGTTGTCAGGAGAGAGCAGATCCTGGGAAAGGATGACATGCTCTCTGAAGCAGAGTCAGCAAAAAAGAGGAAGACTCTCAAGGAGATGTGCATGGTGGCTGCAACAATGGGCACAAACGTAGAGATCGTGACAAAGCTTCAGGACCAGGCAGTGTTTCTGTCTCTTGTAAATCGGGCGAGCCACGATGAGCCAGAACTGACTGGACTAGACAGCATGCAACAACAACATCTGATAAAAATAATTGGCAAGTTATTGACCTTTCACAGTTTGGCATCTAACTTCACAAAATCTGGGCCCTAATCAAATGTTAATCTAAACAAAGCCCCTTTTTGCCCCCAGAGTAATGAGTGACTCTGAAGTGGGTTTGTTAGAAAATATTCTAGTATAACATTCAAAGGGCAGTTCTTCATGCATGAATCTTGCTTAGCAAATCCAGGATAAAAGTAAAGAGCAAGGTGAAAACAAATATCATTAAAACCCAAAGAAGAGTTGACTTGACATCATCATTATTCAAGTGCATTATTAGGAGAAAAATTACATCCTCAGCTATGGCTGCGATAAGAGGAAATAGGATTCAATTTCAGTCTGAGAAAAGTAGGATTGAGCAGATAATCCTTGTAGGATTATAAATATGCCAGAATCCATGTTTTTCCTCCATTTTCTAAAAATCCTTGTCGGTAAGTTGCAAACAGATTGATAACGAGGTAGGTAGGAACTCATTTCACTTTTGAGAATTACTAATCTCATGGGATAGAAAGATAAATAAATAAATACCTCAGCAACTGCATGTAAAAGGTTATTTGATTTATTTGGTGCTGTTTCTCTGAGAGAAATAGAAAATGCTCAACCTTTATTTTTAATTATGCTCTACTATATTCAATACAATTCATGTGTATTAAAAATCAATAATATGCTTCAATTTCATATTTACACAAGTTAGAATGGAAGGAAGCCCAGAAAATTTAAAGAGAGACTGGGAAGGAGATATGTAAGACTATCAGAATTAAAACCAAACCTACCGCCATCAAGTCTGCTGGAAAGGCAAAAGTGAAGAGTACGAGGAACAGAGAAAGGGGACAGTTTAAATGGGAGAATCAAAACCAGTCACAAACTGACAGCAAGAAAAAGAGAGCAGCATGCAGGGGTCGAAAGGATTCTGTAGGCAACTGGACATCC
>NW_022111300.1:29338009-29341324 GCF_000313985.2 Echinops telfairi | reverse complement strand
ACAGCTGGGTGAGACGACAGAGGAGAGACGACTGCTGCTGTCAGAATTGAGCCATTAGGAGCCAGGCTCGCCCCCCCGCAGAGGACACAGATGATGACTCTCAAGCCCCAGCCCCTCCCCGGCTGCTCTGCAGCCCTTGCCTTGACCCTCAGCCCCAACCCAGTACGGACTCCACCCTTCACACGTTCATGCAAGTTAGAAGATACTTGGAAGTTTTCTGCTTTTAATTTCTGTTTAATAATATATTGGCCAGGGCCCTATCGTATCGTCTTACTTAACAGCCTTTTCTGGACAATAAACTGTGCCTGGCGCCCACCTCGGCCCACAAACCCGACAATTAAGTGATCGTTTGTCCTCGGGAGCTTGACAGAAATAGGAGTCTGCGGCGGCCTGGGAGGAGCCCAGATTTATTAAAGACATAAATAACCCGGAAACCCCCACCAAGACTCGGCCTCCCCCCTCTTATTTACTTCCTTTCCGTGGCTTCTGAGATGGGAATATGGGGGGAATTTAATTGCTTGGAAAGAAAGTTGCCTAAGATCTGCACAGGACTCACATCGCAGAAACAATAAAATAGAATTGGAGGCTCTAGGGCTACCGCTTAATAACAGCGCTGCTGCGGGCTGGACTGGGCTTCGTGGCAAAGGCTCACTCACGAATGTGTCCGGAAAAGTGGTCTTCACCCCGTGTGCGTGTCAAGGCAGTGCGTGAGCCGACAGCCATCCAACTGGCCAAAGGGAGACCCTGGAAGGTGAGATTCTTTTTCACCTGTCCTCTACCTCTTTCCTGTTTTGCTGTTTTAAATTAAAAGAGTGTGGTGTTTTTTTAAGTCAAGTGGTAAAAATGACTTTAGATGCAGAAATCCCTGAATACTACCTTGGACTTACATATTATTTAAATGCCATTTTTCAACCTCAGATATTCAATCTCATTCGTGTTTAAATGATTGCAACAAAATCGATGTGCCTGGATCACTAAAAACTTACTCAGAAATCATATTTCCAGAGTACTCTTGCAACCAAAACATGGTGTTATTTACAAGCATTCATTTTTTCACAAAGTCAAACAGATGTCATCTCTATATGATAGCCACATCAGTGCTCACTCCCTGTCCTTATGTTACACACAGTTCTCACAGATGTGTTGCTCTACTGCACCAGGCCCATGATTTGGGGCCTGTCCTCCTCTTCCTACTTCCCTTGCCTATGTTTGTTCCCAGAATGCACCTGGCATCCATGTGCCTCTTGACAGCAGTTGACATTTTCACACAGAAATGCATTCTTATTTAGTCAAGCTTAGGTCAAATTGCTGTGAAGAAACATTGATTCTTCAAGTGTCAAATTCCAAAAAATTATTTTCAGATATGAAATATTCAAAAATAATCACATGCCTACTCCATTGTGTACTCCAGAGACAGGTGTGTTCAGGGATGTCACTATCACACTCTTGGCAGTTAAGCCTTTTTTTTTATATATAACTGTAGGATGTGCTCCATCCTACATTTGGCCAAGGGACTTAGCCAAATAAGAAAAACATATAAAATCTATGAAGTAAGGGATCCAACCCAGGAAAAGAGAGTCTTAGGGGTTACATGTAGGGAGGGAGGTTGAAAAAACTGCTTGACTTTTGAAATAGTTGCATGTGTTTCTTTAGTGAATAGATAGATGTAAATACAGAGACAGACACAGACATAGATATAGATAAAGATAGATAGATATTTAAGAAAAAAAGAAACTGAATAGGTGAGTCAAGCCTTGTATATTGCAGGACTGTTGTTTATTAGGAAGCCATCAGAGTCCTGTATCGCATAAAACACTGAATAGGCATCATAGTTGGAACAGAATAGGAATCATACCACAGACTGAAAGATCCAATATGTTCTGTCCAGAATAATCTGCATATTTCAGAGGCTGAGGGCTCAGAATGTAAACAACCCTGAACCAAGCATTTAGGTATTCAATGATTAAATCCCAAGGCAAATGAAATTCTACTTACAAGAACTCTAAGAAGTTACATGTTGAAGTGTGTCCTTTAAAGTGTTAAACCAACCAAAACCCAAACTCAGACTCACTGCCCTCGAGTCCCTGTGGACTATGGGACACATGGTGAACCTATAGGACAGGGTAGAATGGCCCCAAGATTGAAACTCTTTAATGGAGTAGAAAGCCTCATCTTTAACGAAAAGAACCATAAATTGGTAGATTATTTCATCATTCAAAATTTTTCTTTGCTCTTTTCTTTTTAAACTATGTGTCCTAATGCCATTTCACTTAATCAGTGTAAAATGTTAAATGTGGAGACAGCGGTGGGAATTAGGGGAAATCCAGGGTCCTTGCTCAAACATCAGGGTTCTAAAATCAAAGAAATTTTAATTAGTATTTTTTTCTCATCCTTTGCCAATTTTTAAAAATCTATTAAATGGAGGCACCTACATATCATCTGAAATTCCTTTCTATTAAAACATTTGCTTTTATCTTTACACCGCCACTATCTCAACATTGTTGACAGATTTTTCAGCAGCAATGCATTTTGGTATCTGCCTGGTCTATACATGCAGGGAGACCCCAAATGCTGAGCATTGTGCCCCAAATCTAGAAAAGGTCCACTCCTCCTCTGCTAACAAGAATTTCTCAGCACAACTACCTCTAAATTACTATCAAATAGTAAAGGTGCTTGAAGTATTTTGATTAGTTAAAAAGAAGAGAAAACGGTAAAATAATGCAAAGGGAGGAGAGGCTGCTACTCCTTTCTCATACATGCTTGGTCCTTAATGTCTATCTTGCGCATTGGATAAAGCTGGTTTCAACATCCTAATATGATGTCATCATTTCTCAGAATCCTGTCCATTAGCTGGTCCTTTGACTTCTTCTAAGCTACTCTGGTACTACTACAAAAGGAATCATGTTCTCAGGTCCAGAAAATAGGAGATTTGTTTTCAAGAAAGGAGCAGAAACATGCAACTACTCATATATATATACACACACACACACACACACACACACACACTACCGAGTAACCTCGAATCCACAATTTCATGTAACAGTGAGTAGGTTTTCACCTCTCTGAGGCTGAGGTTCTGCTTCACGCCACATGCAGAACAATCTCTAACGGCTATTCAGTATGTGACCTGAGTAGGTTACTTCTCTCTGCACCTTCGTTTCTTTTCTCCATCTGCAACATGAAACTTTGCTGTTTCCTAAAAATTATTCCAGTTACAAAGGTCTTTTTGTTTATGGTAATAAAATTAATCATTCTTGAATGTTAGATGCGCAAACATCATTTCCTGGAGAGGGAAAGTTTTAGCATCAGAAAAAT
>NW_022111300.1:29313329-29336929 GCF_000313985.2 Echinops telfairi | reverse complement strand
GGAGCCCTGGTGGTGTAGTGGTTATGAGTTGAGCTTTGATCTGCATGGTCGGCAGTTTCAAATCACTAGGAGAAAGACTAGGCTTTCTACCCCTGCAAACAATTATAGTCCCAGACACTCACAAGTGGGTCGCTATGAGTCATCCTTGACTTGATGGCAGTGAGTATGTATTCCAAAATGTAGGAAGAAGGTAGGGACTTTAGAATTGTCACAGAAATGGGTTCCTTGTGTTTCCTTGTCACCTTCCATACAGCCTAGACTCAGTGCTAGAGAAGCTTCCCACTCCGTACTTCCAAATGGCATAAAGTAAAGCTCCCCCAAAAGCCTATTCCCCTAGTTAAATGACTCAGAACAGTGCAGCCCTTCTTGAGAATACCTACCCTACCCTAGGCAAACTCCAAAAAAGGAGCTGCTCTCATACACGCTCCTCACAATTTCTTGTGACCAAGCATGAAGCTGAGTGTCCAACTCACACTGAGTGGGAGAGGGTGACAGCATTCTGAGGTCCTCATCAGAAGGCGATGGGTAGAACTGAGTGTAGAACCAAACTGACATGCCCATGTGAGGGCAGCAAAGAGGTACAAATCGGTCCTTCATTTTCACCAGGAAAATGTCAGCAAAGCCCATCCGGAGCTAGATTTCCTCCCAGCTCTTTGCAATGGGGCATTGTGAGCAAGCACTCCACTTTTGATAAGGGGATGCTCACCTGGCACAGCAATAAACCAAACATCCACTCCCGCCTAGGCCTGTGCACTACACTTAAACATGGAGTTTGCCTGACTGGATCAAAAAAGGTGATTAAATATAATCTAGACTCCCACAACATAATAGCAAGGATTCCAGGGTACAACTGAAAATCATTCATCTTATAAAGAATTACAAAACTTATGACTTAAATGAAGATTAAAAAGAATACACAGAACTTCAAACCAATTCATTCCAGATCAACCCCTTGCTGAGATGTTGCATTTTCACCCCCAATATATTGAATCCAAGCTACATTTTACCAAAATATCCAAGGAATTCTAAGGTATATATACAAAGAATCCTCTGATACTCTATAAGAATATCTGAGAAGGATATTAATGTAGTCATCATAACAATATTAAATAAGCAATTATGCATTAAATAGCAAATGTGAGCTGAGATATACAAGATATTTAAAATATCGGAGGGAGTTTTAGAGATTAAAAGTACAATAACCAAAAACTTTTTAAGCATCTATTGCACTGGACAGATTCAAAAGAAGATGGGAGACAACTAGGAAAAAATCAGCGACCGACCAACAGAAATTATCCAATATAAACAACTCCAACGCACTGCCATCGAGTCGATTCTGACTCATAACAGCCCCAGAGGACACGGTCGGACTGCAACTATGGGTTCCTGAGACGGTAACTCTTTTACCCAAGTTGGAAGCCATGGCCTTCTCTTTCAGGGAGTTGCCAGTGGTTTTGAACTGCAGACCTTGAGGTTCACAGCTTAATGCATCACCATAAAGCCACCAGGGCTCCTGACTATGAACAACAGGGGCAGCAAGAAGACTGAAAATCAAGAAAAAAAGCCTCACAAAGATCAATCTAGAACCCCTCCCAGGGGGATGAATAATGGAAAAGTGGGGGAGGGGTGATGGAGGATGAGGTAAGATATGGAAAAAAATAATCTACACATTATCAAGGGTTCATGAGGGAGGGCAGGCGGGAGAAGGAGTCGGAAGAAATGGGGACCTGATATCAGGGGCTAAAGTGGGAAAGGAATGCTTTGAAAATGATGATGGCGGCATATGTGCAAATGGTTGTAACACACTGGAGGGATGTATGGATTATGATAAGAGATGTAAGAGCCCTCAGTAAAAGTATTAATAATAATAATAATAAAGTTTGGAATGTACCAACAAAAAAAGAGTCTCAGGAATAAGTGAAATAGTAATAAACGATCAAATGTTGCTAACATTTAGTTTTATATTTATATACAAGAAGAGTATGGGCATGATAAAATGTATTCAAATAATCATTCCTGTAAGGTGTTCAAATATGATGAAAAGCATAAGCCTGTTAATTTAATTGACAAAAAAACCAAAAAAATCCAAACCAAGACACACCATAATCAACTTCCGAAAATGTTGGTACCTGCGTACAATGGAATACTGTGTATGCATCGCTGTACACCAATGAAACCAGGAAGCACCTCAGGACAGGCTGGGCGTGGACAACTGAGTTCCTTTGTCAATCACAAAAGGACTGATCCTGCATGAGAACAGTACTGTAAGGATAAAAACCAAGACAAAGGCATGCATACCTGTGAGAACAGATGTTGGCAGTTCCAAAGTGAGGTTGGGCAAGGCTGGGAAGAGGGAGAAATAGAATTGAAGGTTGACAGATACTGAGTTGTTTGACAGGGAAGTAGAGATCTATAATGGAGAGACAAGAAATCTGGAGAAGTGGGGTGAGAAATAATGCGGGGGGTACTGAGTGATTTCAACTCTTGAGTGCAGAGCTAATGGCCCAAAATATAACATACACACGCACACACAATTATTACATCACAATAAGAAACATTCATTAAAAATAATATTGACAGAGGAGCCTTTTTTAGATATGAATCACCTTGAAGTCATAATTCTGAATTAAAAAGAGAGTGCTAATTTTGGTATGTCAAATATTTGCTCTTTATTTAGCCCCATAGTAAGGACCAGCAAATATGCTTAATCAGTGGCAGACAAGATTCCTGTTTTTGAGCAACTCACAATTTATATTGCATTTTCTTCATACAAGGATATTAGGCTTCCAGTTATAGTAAAGTATACTTTTTGTAAAGTAGGAGGATAAATGTATCATAAAATGGGAGTGAGAGTTTTGTACACTTCACTCAAACTGTTAAAATGTTGATTCAAGTAGCCTGTGGTAAGCCATATATGTATATTTTAACACCTACAGCAACTAGTCAAAAAAATAAAAATGAAAACAACTATACGAAGACATATTTAAAGAGTGCTCACAAATTGAAAACCTACTGCCTTTGAGTCAATTCTTACTCGAAGCAATCATATAGAGGGCTTTGAAGAGTGAAAATTATTATGGGAACAGAGAAGATCATCTTTCTCCTGAAGAGTAGCTAGTGGGTTTGAACTAGAGATCTTATGGTTGGCATCCCAAAGCCTAATCCACAGCACCACCAGGGTTCCTTTAAAGAGCACTAGGGTTAAATAAAATCTATATATATATTTCTAAAAAAAAAAAGTTCAAGTAGCTCATAAGGTAACAAAAACAAAGCAACTGGAAACAGAATGAGGAATTAAAAAAGAAGTAATTAAAAACAAAAAAAGCAGGCTTGCTCAGAGCAGCAAATTATCAGAGAGGACCTTAGGGCCGGCCCCAACTCAAGACACAGCGTCCTCTCACTGACCCATAGCACTACGGGGGACAACTGGAGAGACAGTGAAGGAATTGTCCCCAGTCTGACACACACACGTGCAAAACATGAAGGGCAAGCAACAGAGCAGCAAGGGGATCAAAGCAATGAAGTCCCTGAGGAATCCCAAAAATAGACTTCGGGGGCAAGGTGTGGCACCTCATTGGGCCTCAACTCAAGTCCACCCTCGATACAAGAACACCTGTTCTATAACCTGGAATTCTGTGATGTTCACCTTCCCAACAAGATCACTGATGACAAAATGAGTGCATAAGCTAATGTTCTGAAGAAAGCTGATGGTGCCTGGCTATTACAAGATATAGTGTCTGGGTTCTTAAAGGCTGGAAGTTAACCAAGCAGCCATCTAACACAGAAGCAACAAAGTCCAGATGGAAGAAGCACACCAATCTGTGTGATCATGAGGTGATGATGGGATCAGATATCAGGCATCAGAAGACTCCAAACAAACAATCATATCCTTGCAAATGAGAGGAGTCAGAATGAAGACCCAAAGCCCATCTGTAGACAATTGAATATCCTGTTACAGAAGGTTAACAAGGAAGGGACAAGCCAGCCAGGGAGCAGTATATTACCAATAAAACATGCTCAAAATCCATTCACATATCTGTGATTTAGATACGCCCACGGTTCCCATTTGAGACAGCATTAACATTTTTATTGGAATACATGATAAACCATCCCTGTGGGGTATAATTCTATTGATAGCAATATTGTTTTAGTCATATAGAATTTAAAATACTGTTGAGGAAAAATTATACATATGTAGAATGTCCTTTTCAACTACAATACATGAGTTGTTAACTTGTACAGCTTCAAAACCTATGTGACTGCACACTAGTTACACAATCCTGAGGGCAGGAGATATGGCACTACTTTTAGTAGCACTCATTACAAAAACAGAACCATGCCAGCTGAACTAATGCCCCAACAAGAAAGCAGGGGAGGTAGTGGGGGGGGATGGGCATGAGAACAGCAGAGATATGTTGGTCCTGGTGCACCATTGGTTGGGCACCCTAAAAGCCAGAAATCTGAACCAAACCAAAGTGCAATGACCATCCAATCCTGAACCTTAGGATAGTGATCCTCTGCTTCTTCCACTGGGGCACAGAAAAATACTTGAAGATATAATGATTAAAAATATACAAAATGATATAAATCTTCAGATCCAAGAACCTTAAGGAATCCCCAGCCCAATGACACAAAGAAATCACATGATGATACAGTATAATAACGCCGGACAGTGCAAGACATGAAAAAAAAGGTCTGGTGCAGTGGCTTTATCAACCACACTAGCAAAGTAAAACGGAGAAAAACTTCAAGTGAAAAGATGCAACTTTTGCCTACTATCAACATGACAAAAGTACGAATTCTTTAATATAGAATTTCCAAAGATTATTGTGTCCTCCATGTCTGACATGACTGTCTCCCATGAATCACAGAGGGCTTCCATTGTAGCATCGTTGTAGGGTATCCCTGCTTGCTCACAACTTGTACAATCACATACAATCATAGAGTGAGTGAGCAAGTTACATGCAACCTTAAAAATTATCTGATTTAATCGGTCTATATAAGGAAGGAAACCAAGCATTAGAGGGGAAGGTGGCTTTCCCTACTTTGCAGCTGAGCCAGTTCTGAAACCCAGAGGATTCTTCCACATGCACAGCTACGGGAAAGAAGAGAAGAGATCTCATTTCATCAGAGAGCTTAAAGGGGGCCCCAAAAAGTAAATCTTAATTACCCAGAAACAAAAAGTAAGTATGCACTTATTATGCAGCAAAGAAGTAGCAATGTGGTTACAAAGACTAAACCCAAATACATGGCCAATATTAGTTTATAAATGTAATACTTTCTTGAAATGGATATTTGGATTAGAGAGTATTAACCGAGCACAGAGAAGCTAGAAACTGATACATTATTATGCTTTTTCTTATATGTCCATAAACTCAGAAAGAATGATATTTTAAGATAGTATTTCTGCCCTGTACATTTCTCTGTGCACTATTATTGTTGCCCAAATCTTATCTAAATGATTAGACTTTTCTACTAGTCTCATTTAAGTGCTTATCCTTATTTCTCACACTTATTCCATGCTTAGTCTGGGATGTCAGAGACTCATTTCTTGAATCACATCTCCATTTGAATTACGTAAATAGAAGATGCAAAGAAAAGGATCCAATCTTCACAAACAGACTGTAAATTCCTTCCAATCTCTGGCCCTCTATAAAGAGCAGTGCTATTCCAGAAATATCATGTGCAAAGACAAGTTCAGATTTGTACGATGATACTAACAGCACTAAATTATGGTTGAACAGATCGAAGTTAAAGAGCACGGTAGACCATCTAATGTGACTTACTTCGTTTAGTGTTTCAGGCCAGTGGGGAGAAGAAATGCTGTAAACTGCTGAAATGAAAGCCAAGCTCCCTGGATGAGTTAGTTGGCAAGGGGCTCACAAAGCCTCTGGCTTAGCGGGCAGCACCATCTAGCGGATAGATATTGACTAGTTTCAGTTTCACCGCCAATCTGCTGAATGGTTTCAGAAAGCCCTTTCCCTTTATAAACCAATTGCTTCCTGCTTAAGACGGGACAACAGCACAGCACCGTCTACTTCTACCTGCTCGGCTTTGTGGTTGTAAGTGCAGCTAAGTGTTGTTAAGTCCAGTCGGTTCTGATCCAGACTCAGAGTGACCCTCTGTACAACAACACTGCCCAGTCCTGCACCATCCACATGATCCTTGCTATCCTTTAAGCCTATTGTTTATGTGTGTGTTTAACATTTTCCAGAGTTTAATTTTTTTATTGGTATACAATTCAACAGTTCAATCACATCAAAAAGAGTTATACAATCATCACCACAATCAGTTTGAGAACATTTTATTCATTCTTAAACTCATCATTATTAGCTTCCCATTTCCCCCCAAACCTCCTTAGCCATGTGCAGGGACCCATTAATCCACTTACTGTCTCTATAGAGTCATCTATTTTGGATTTCATATACAGAAAAGCTTAAACAAGACTAACAATAACCAAGTAAAACAGATTAAACCCCCAGTCGACCATCTCTAGATATTTGCTTATCCTGTGCTTCATATACTGGAAAATGTAAAAATAACAAATAAAGCAGCAATTATATTTAAAAATAGAGAGAAAATATCAACAACAGTAATAACCTAAATCAGAGGGGGGTGGGGAACCTGTCCAGGAAAAAGCAGGAGGAAATATTAAATACTAGAAAAATGTTTAAATGGGTCAAAAGGGAGATGAAATGATCAGGTGTTACAGTTTAACCTAATTAGATCAGCCATCATCAAGTTTACATTCCAATAGCCTCTGTCTGGTAGCAAGGTTATGCAAGGTTATTCTTCAGCTGGGGTCAGGAAGGACTCATCAGAAACTGTTGGGCTCCCGCTGCCATCCACGGGCTTCTATAACTTGTGTGTTCACATTGCTTAAGCCTCTTGTTGGGGCCACTGTGTCTATTCATCGCATTGAGAACGTTCTTGTATTTGACTGAGCCTCTTTACTTCGCCAAGCATGATGTCCTTCCGCAGGAGCCTGCCCCTCCTGAGAACAAGTCCAAATAACGTGAGGCAAAGTCTGGCCATCCTCCATCCAAGACAGATCTGTCATTCTTTTGACAGTCCATGTTGTAGTCTTTACCATTACCATAAAGCAAATGCATGGGTTTTTCTGCACTCCTCCAAGCACCGAGAAGCTGAGAACCCACACGCCGTGCTCTTGAATGGCTATAAATCGGAAGGAACTCATTGAAAATAACATGGCTTGGGACAGGTGCGCCTTACCCTCAAAGTGACATCTTTGCTTTTTAACACTCTAGAGCAGTCTTTTGTAGTAGATTTGCCAGAATCAGTATTCTGTTTTGTTTCCTGTCTGCTTCTTCAATGGGTGTTGATTGTGGATCCAAAGGAAAGTGAAATCCTTGCCAGCATCAACCTTGTCTCCGGGGGTTCATCAGGTGTGGTTTGTGATTCCAATCATGAGGACTTTTGCCTTCTTCCTGTGGAGGTGCAATCCATACTAACGGCTGCAGTTGTTGACCTTCCCCAGGAAATGTGTCATGTCCCATCAGTCCTCTGCGGTTTCAGCCAGCTAGGATGCTTCATCTTCCTCACACAGGTTGTTAACGAGTCTTCCTCCAGTCCTAATGCGGCATTCTTCCCCAGCTCCAAAAAGAGCCAAGCAAATCAACTCTTTGTCCTCGAGTCGATCCTGAATCAGACCCTTTGTGTTTCTGAGGCTGTAAATCTTGCAAAGATCAGAGAGCCTCATCTTTGTCCTGGGAATGGCTGGTGTGTTCAAAGTGTTCACCCTTTGGGAAGCAGCCCAACACATAACTGGCTACCTCGCCCGGGTTCCTCTCTTCTTCAGCGATTGGGGACAAAGCATGAACAAACACAAAGCCACGTGGTCTTGATTTAGGAAGTGATCGTGGTAATTGAAGGGTGAAAGGTGTTTTGGTTTTAGTTTGTCTTTATAGTCATAGTTAAAATAATAATCCTCACGATGCAACACACTTAGATGAGCTTGGCTGAAGGTGATTGGGTTTTTCTCCTTTTAGGATCATGGCCCTGGATGACTCATGATTGCCTCAGAACACTGATGACATGACTGGTTAGGGCTCAATAACCTTTATTATCCCAACCCCCCTGCCTTTATTCGATTCCAACTCACAGACACACTGCGGGACAGGACAGGTCTGCCTCGCAGGGTTTCCACGACTGTCAATCTTTTAGGAAGCAGACTGACACATCTTTGCCCCACAGGCAGTCTGGGGGAGCCAGTCCTTTGAACCGTTTGAAGCCTATCTCTCCTTCAGTAGCCAGGCACTGCAGTGCCCGCAGCACCACCAGGGCCCCGTCCTTTAGTGCCCCCACGTGTCAGCTGTGCAGGGTTATTAATGATGGCCAGGTGCTGATGCCTTTACTGCTAAGGCGCAGACGAGACCACCAAGGCGATCTCATGCTCAGTGAGGAAGCCCGGCAAACCAGAGACCACATGGCCAAAAGGTCAGGCCTGTAATTCTGCAGGATTCCGGTGCTCTGTCTGAGACCCTCTAATGACTTTTCTCCTGCTCTTGGGCCTCTTTTGTTTTATCCTCTCATTTATATTCAAGACCATGGCTGGAAGCTTCGAAGGGATATGCAAAGTGTTTCTTAAATATAGACAATTGAAATATAAATGTTCCTCCCATGTGCTATTAATTATTTTACAGCTTTCCCCAAGCACCCTTTGTTTTTATAGTGACTTAAATGGTGACTATAAAATGTGGAGAGGATTTCATCCCCACCCCACCCCCCTCCATCAGTTTTTCTGACCCTGCTTCTCAGCTCCCTGTGCCATTTGTACAAAATCCTCCCCTCTCAAGGACTGTATTCAAGAAGGTTTAACTCCATCAAAGGCACACTTGGCTTTTCTTTTTCTGAGGTTGTGTCCACTTTGTGTCCAGCACCCATCTGGGCTGCCATGTGCCATTTCAGACCTTGAGCCCAAGCCATGAAGCTCCTGCTGTGGGCTGTGCTGTAAGCAATTAACGCCTGGGGCTCCTGACACAAAGGAGCCCTGGGAGCAAAGTGGTTATGCTTTGGGCTCTGTGTTAGACAGGGTTTTCTAGAGAAACAAAACAAGGACACTACTAATTTTATATATATTTAAATAATAGAAAACATAAGAAATAAACAGTTAATTAAGCTATAAAGCAGTACAAATGGCTCAGTGTAACTCACCCCAATGAGACAGCTGTGAGACACTGGCAGTCCTTCAAGTCTTGAGAGCCATGGGGTAGTCTTCTGTGGAGCAATTCAGGCTATCTGGGCACAGGCAGCAAACAGCAAGCAGGTCACCAACAGTCAGCCAGATGACAGGGTCCGACAGTCCTCAGCTCAAGAGAAGTACCTTAGATGTATTTTCCAGTAGCGTGGCGAAGCAGGTCTTGAAGGAACCTGAAGTTACAGCAACACAGTCCACAGGTTAGGTGTCCCACAGGTAGTATAGCTTGCAAATGGAGGCAGAGAACAAGCAAGGCAGCCGCACACTGGTCTGATGATCAAACAGCAAGAGAGGGAGGTGGGAGGCTTGGCAGCTATTTATCTCTCCACCCTTCAACCAATCTCACATGTGTTCATTGGCCATCTTGGCACAACAAACCTACCTATCACAGGCTCTAATCAGAATGACCAGCAGTTCAAAACCACCAGCCTCTCCACAAGAGATGAGTTACAGTCTCAGAAACTCACAGGGTAGTTTCAACCCTGTCCTGTAGGGCTGCCATGAGTCAGAATCCACCGGATGGCAGTGAGTTTGTGTTTGGTTTGGGCTCCAGTCTCTGGAGTTTTGTGTCTTATACCATCATCGTCTGTGAAACAAACGGTGGCAGACTTGCTTCTTCACTTGC
Source organism: Echinops telfairi (assembly GCF_000313985.2). Lineage (NCBI taxonomy): Eukaryota > Metazoa > Chordata > Mammalia > Afrosoricida > Tenrecidae > Echinops > Echinops telfairi. Next base: position 29,327,087 of record NW_022111300.1, on the reverse strand, counting down.
AGTACAGCCCAAATCTCAGACCATGGACAGCTTTTTATATTGCTCCAATTTCATTTCATTCTCCCCCAAAGGAATTCTCCAACATGGGAAAATTAGACCACCATGTGTTAAGAACTGAAATTACCACATAAAAATATTAGCTTGAAAAACTCAAGCTTCACATAATTCATTTAAAATAGAAAATTTATTTTTTATATGAACTAGATCAGTCTATGCTACTGGCTGAGCCTTCTTGATCCACAGAAAGGGGATGGTGTTGCCGAACGGGACTCGTGGATGTGGGTCATCGGCCATGAGTCAGGGAGGGTATGAGCCCATCACAATGTGCACAATAGTCAATCAGGGCAGCAACCCTGCTCTCCATGCATTCTCAAAATCCAGGTGGGATCTACTCCAAGTTGTATTTTGGCTATGGTGGACTTTTATATTTTTCTTCAGCTCCAACCTAAAATTTCATGCTACCAATTGATGGTTTGTTCCATAATTGGCCCCTGACCTGGTTTTATCTGCTGGCCCTGAGTTGCTCTCTACCCACAAAGGTAGTCCATTTGATTTCTGTGTATTCCATCGGGAGAATGTATGTGTATAGTCACCATTTGCCTTGCTAAAAAACAACAAAAAAGATATTTATGATAAAGAAGTCATTGGTCTTGAAAAATTCTATTATTTGAGCTCCAGCTTTATTTCTACCACCAAGGCCATATTTTCCAACTACTGTTCTCTCCTCTTTGCTTCTAACTTTTGCATTTCAATTGCCCGTGATTATCAATGTATTGATTGCATATTTGATCAATTTCAGTCTGAAGACTCTGGTTGAGTTCTTCAATTTCTGCATCACTAGCTTTAGCGATGGGTGCGTAAATTTGAATACTAGTTGTATTGACTGAACTTCTTGTATGCAGTTATGATCCTATCACAGACAGCATGGTACTCCAAGACAGGTCATGAAATGTCCTTTTTGATGATGAATAGGACACCATTCCTCTTGAATCTGTCAGGCCCAGCAGAGTAGCCTGTATGAATTTCTAATTCAAAATGGCCAGTTCCCTTCTATTTCAGCTCACTAATGCTTGGACATTGATCTTTCTGCATCCTGTTTCATTTCTTACAACTTTACAACTTCCAATATTCCTAGATTCATATTTCATACATCCCAAGCTCCCATTGTTTATTTACACGTGCAGCTGTTTCTTCTTCTCATTTGGAGTCCTGTCCATCAGCAAATGTAGGTCCCCAAAGCTCTACTTTCATAGGCTTTGCTTCATCCATGTCTTTCTGGTTGACTCTCCTCTGAGAATGAGGCAGCTCTTCTTCCTCAGTCAGATTTTGAGCTTTCTGAGCTGAGGGGTTCATCTTCTGGCCATGTCTCTGACAAGGTTCTGCTGCCATTCGTGAGGTTTGCAATATCTGACACTGTTTCCATGCTTTCCATCAGGTTTTCTGTGAGCAATTTCTCTGAAGTGAACAGTCTATTCCTTCTTGGTAGTCTTTTATTTTGTTAATAGTCTTGCTTAGTCTGGAAGCTGTGCTGAAAGCTGTTCACTTTGGGTGACCCTGCTGGCATCTGAAAATAGCAGCGACAGAGCTTCCAGCATGACAGCCACACCCAGGCCAGCACCGTAGCACAGACAAACCGATTGTGGAATATGCGTGCTGAAATCTGCCCTTCCTAAGAAGGCTGCTTGTGCTGTGAGGTGCCGTCAAATTGACTCCAACCACAGCGTCCCATGCTCGACAGTGCAAAACGCTTCCCGGGCCGGCGCCATTCTCACGATGGTTCCTATTGACGCAGTGACTGTCTCACTCCATCTGGTCCAGGGCCTTCCCCAGCTTCACTGCCCCTCTACTTTCCCAAACATGGTGTCCTTCTGTTAGGTTTCTGGGATTTTTTTTTACCTTGGTTCTTGCTTCTCGGCGCTGAAAGACTTCACGTGGCAGAAGCACTTTTGTAAATCCAAGTCACTTTTATGAGGGAAAGGGAAGTTTCAGATATTACAGTCTCCGAAAGTACACAGTATCCCTGGAACATGTGCAAGGCTGCATGGTGGGAGCTGTGGGAAAGTTTGCGACTGAAAAGAACCCGGAGCATGAGACACCACGTGAAAGGAATACTAGAAAAGGAGCACGGACCCAGCATGCAGAGCCACGAGCAGGAAATCCCAAGAGGGCCAAGAGGTTCCCACCCCCCACTTGCAGAGAAGAGCACTAGGCCTGCCCACGGCTTGATTTTATCCCCTCCTATCCCCACTGGCTGGGGAGGCGTGGTACAGGGTATTATTGGGTGATCCTACTGGCTGAGATAGGGCACACTTGTGTGATGTCATGTCATTGGTGCCCAGCCTGTGTGCCCAGGTGAACCTCCCACCTAAGCCTAGGTGACTGGGTCTGAGCATGCTCAGTTCTGGATTTTCCCATAGGTGTCTTAATGTGTGCCTGATTTCTTTCCAGCCCCTTCATTGTGGCGTGGACACCTAATTTCCGCAGCACAGGCATTGGAGGGATACCACCGCCCTTAACCACCCTTTATGCCTAATCTACCTCCCTACCATTTCTCCAGGGACTGGTCTCTCCTGGCAATATATCCAAAGTATGTAAGACAAAGTGTTGTCATCCTTGCCTCTCAGAACCACTCTGGCCTTACCTCTTCCACCACAGGTTGGTTTGTCCTTTTAGCAGTCCGTGGACTTCAGGGATTTCTACTCCAGGGAACAGCTACCTATAGGGTCGCTATGAGGCAGCATCTCTGACATCTACGAGTGGCAGTGCCTTTGGTTGTTGAGTTCCCTGTGAACAAAGCCTTTGTCATTTAGAGAAAGCAGCAGCATATGGAAATACACTTTGTCAAACAGGTTTCTTTTTACTGTGTCCTTGTGGAATTTCTAAAAGAACTCTACCCTTTGGAAGTGTGGATATTTTAGGTCTTTAATGACATTTTTTCAATGCAAATGAAAGGAAGCCCATTTTAGACGGTAATCTGGTAACAAGAGAGCCCAGAATAAACCCTTTATTTATTTATTTTTTTAACATTTTATTAGGGGCTCATACAACTGTTATCCCAATCCATACACACATCAATTGTGTAAAGCGCATTTGTACATCGTTTCTCAAAACATTTTCTCTCCATTTAAAACCCCGACATTAGGTCCTCATTTTTCCCCTCCCTCCCCGCTCCCCCCTCCCGCATGAGCCCTTGATAGTTTATAAATGGGTATTTTGTCATATCTTGCCCTGTCCAGAATAAACCCTTTAGGGTTAGAATATACTCTCCACGTCTAGGGGTAAAACAACGAGGGGTCATTCCCTATGCGGAGTGTCTCACAGAGGGAGCCAGCCTCTCCGCAAGTGTGAAAGTGAGCTTTTCATCTTCATCTCAAATGTTAATTTATTTTCCTAATAGAAGCAGGTACCTTAAATCATCTAAGAGCATCCACCTGATAGACGTGATGCAAATATCTATATAAATATACAGTATCATCTATAACTTTGACAGGTCAGATAAAGCCACCAACTTTCCCTTAAAAACTCTAAATTCCAAATACAGGATACACCCCCACTCCCCCAGTCTACTTGATCTCCAAATCCACAGATGATTACAAATTACATATATTATTCATAGGCTACCCTCAATTCACTCTCAAGTACAAAACACACTCAAATACTGTAGGAAACCACCCCCCTACACACACACACACACACACACACACACACAAATACACCAAGATTTGCATTTTAAAAATCAATAGATTAATAGAATTGTCCAAACATGTTTTGGAAATGTAACTAAGGTACATGTCTTGGGATATAGATATATATTTTTAAATTTTTTAACATTGAAATTAAAGAAAACCACCAGGACAAATGAAAACAGTCTAACTATTGCCAAGAGCTCAGTCCGGCAACAGGACCTATGGCTGCGTCCTGGTCTCCAACCTTCATCTTCATTGACTCTGTCTTTTTTCTTTCCTTTTTTCATCAGACATTGAGGGGTGGAGGGCGTTTGCCAGCCCAAGGTCTCACATGAAGATGACAGGGAGAGTCTGACACATGCCTGCTTACACCGTTCTCACTTGTCCAAAAGAGCTGTGGGAGGGAATCCCCAGGAGACTATGGGAAGGGGCCCTTAGGAGAGGTCCCATTTTACAGCTCTTTTGTCTTGTGTTTTTTTGAGAGCACTGACCCCCTACTCCCCCTCTTGTTCCCTTCCTCCCATCCTAAGCCCCAGTCTTTTCATGACATACAAATCCCAAGAGAAAACCGGCATGAAGAGAAAGAGTAATAAGGGTCAGAAGTCCTGAGGGCCCCTCTCTGCTCTGCCCTGTCTGGCTGAGAGGACCTCAGACTTCAGAGTATCTGACAAGACATCGATGGGATCAATATGGCTAAATTAAAACGTGTTGAACATCTCATGTTTTACATGCAGCTATTGGGCTAGAGGAGGCAGAGCCAGCAGGATGTGGAAAAATAAAAGGAAAACTTTAGCTGTCTGCAAGGCTCCTGGAACAGGCAGCGGGGTGTTGATGAGAACCCAGGAATGCAAATATAAAGAACAAACCAGTTGAGTAAATCGTATTCACAGTGCTTATATGTTCAGATCAGAGGGGTTTATAAAACTCCAACCCAAACTTGTTGGCTTACTTTTATTATAAAGTATGTGCAATTTTATAAAATTTGGAAAATATGAGAATTCTAAAGCCTATTAGAAATGTTGTTGAATAGTTCACTGAATAGTTTAGAGTTCATTGAATGCTTAAAATCAATGGCACATTCATTGAGCTCTCATTACTAGGCATTCCTCGTGTTGGGGGTGCATATCTTATACCTTTGGAAAATGTCAGACTAGAGAAGCAAATTGGTGCCCTAAAGTGAACAGTGTTCTAATGCCTGATGGTAGATATTGTCTGTTTGTAGAATCTGCTTGGAAGCAGCATGGTCTGTGGCCCAAGGTGACAAAGTATATCTGCAGCCATTTTTTAAATAGCAAATTCTCACGCATCCAATGTCTTGAGCTTGGCTCAAAGACAAAAGCAAGGAACTAAACTATGGCTAAGGATAGCTGGCCGGTATCATCTGGTCCAAGTCCTACAGCTACTCTTCCAGCTTGACAGGGCATCATAGTCAGGAACAAGCATAAACACATTCTGACAACCTGTGGTATACAATTTCAATGGCGGTCCCAAGGACCCATACTTCCTAGTATTTGTGGTCTAGTACAATCCCCTGCCCCATGTATTATGAGTCAGTTTGAGCCTTTGGCTTACTTGAACCAATCAACGGTGGTGGAAGTGATCGTCCGCCTAGTCTAGGTCAGCCTTAAGGCCAGGCAGCCTCTTTTTTATGTGTGTGCCCTTTGGATGTGAGAAGTGTGGCTACTTTGTTGGAAGAACCAAATACAGAAGAGATCACAGGAGGACTCCTCCTGGAGAAGGGTCTGAGCCGTATCCAATGGGGCAGAACACCAGGATCTGAAGACACAGCGCAGTGGACCAGGTTACTCCAATCCAAGCAGCATCCAGCTGTCTCAGATCTCCTGTCCATGGAGATGAAGAATTTCTTTTGGATAGTCCAGCTGTGGAGCTGAGACGTGCTACGGATGTTGTCTTGTCTGAATTCCTGATCCACTGCAATACTTAAAACGCTGTTATTTTCAGCCACTAAGCTTTGGGAGTACTGTGGTGTATCATAATAGATCACGAAATCATCTGAGAATTGTAGACCTGAAACGGAGAAATCAAGGGTATTGAAGACTGCTTAATTTCCTCCCAACTGAACCTGGCTAATCGTTTCCTTCTATAAGACATGGTGTCGTCTGGGTCATTACTCCATCCCTAATCGCTGGCTTCAAGCATGGGGTAGCCAGAGTGCTTCTGAGACCTGGATCCCTCCCAAAATGTGAAGTGAAGGAAATCAGCCAAGAATCATTTCTATGACAATAACCCTACCTGGTTGATGTCCGGGGTGGTGACTCACGCTCCGTAAAAGTAAAATGAAAGGATTTGTGAACCATCCAGAGATGATCTGGACCAGAAAAATGTCCAAATTCATAGAGTGAAGGTGATTACTCTGTTGGGCAAGAAAGAGGTCAGCAAAGTTACACAGCAATGCAAGAACAAAATCATGATTGACTGACAGAGGCATGGAAGGAGCAGGGATGTATTGGGGGCCAGTGGATCACATGGGTGTGTGTGCTTGACTGGTTCAAAGTTCATGACTGCAAGCAGGCGGGCTCTTCGAGTCTTTAATTCCAAAATGGTCACAGGACAATGTAGCGCAGGCTCTTCTGGGAAGCTGTTATTGAAAGTGCTTTCCCAAATGTGTCTGTTCCTACAGGTCTATTGTGTAGGCGGTTTCTTGATAACACTGGGCATGAAGATGCTTTGAGCATGGCTAGGACATCTGTAACTACTCAGCCTAGAGGAGAGGCCCACTGAAAATAGCCAGTGACATCCTGTACCCGCCATACCCCAGGGTTGGGATAGTTTCCTGGGGCATTGGGATGTAGGGCAGCACCCAAACCAAACCAAATTCACTGCCAGTGAGGCTACTGACTCACAGCCACCCCCTAGGACCAGGGAGAACTGCCCCGTCAGCTTCCCAGACTGCAACTGTTTACAGGAATAGGAAGCCCAGTCTTTCTCCCTCAGAACTGCCAGCCTTTCAGATGACAGCCCGAGATGTAACCACCATACGACCAGGGCTCCTCCACTGGAGAGAACAGGGTGAAACTGCCCCTGGGATTTCCCAGGCACTCTCCACAGGGGTAGAAAACCTCCTCTTTCTCCCTCCGAGCAGCTGGGGGTTTCTATTAGTGGTCCAACGCACAGCCCCCTGGGCCCCTCAGGGCTCCGATGAGTATAACTGGGCCTGGACTTTTCTGACTCTTGCCTAAGTAGGCGACAAAAATACAAATGATAATTAAATGTCGGTTGGTTTGGCATCTTAATTCCCACTGGGCTTCTGAGGCCCTTTGAAATCTCAAGCAGATCAATTCAGAACTGTTTAAGGCATAAATGGAAATTTCAAAAGTCCACCCAATTCACCGAGGAAAGGAGTAATTAACTACACATATTTTAAAAGGCAATATAGAGAAATAGCACTTTCTTCCAATCAGAGTGAATGCATAATTTTGATATGCTACTGCCTGGCTCTTCAACAGATTTTCTGCACTAAGCCAAGCCGCCCTGGTGGCATAGTGGTCACCTGTGGGTCTGCTGGCCACACCGGCTGTGCTGCAAGGGAGGAAGCAGGGATAGGCTCAGAAACTCAGAGGGGCAGGTCGACCCTGTCCTATAGGGTGACTATAATTCAGCAGCAACTTGATAGCAGTGTTTGGGCTTTTTTTGAAGCCTAACTTAAAATGTTTTCAGAAATATAATTCTCACTTAACAAACTTAGAATACGTAAATTCTCTACTCTTAGTCCCAAGTCTTTGGCTCAAAAATGAATCCGACTGAGTTCAGCTCCCCAACCACCTTGAAAGAGAAATGTATGGGCCCTTTCCGACCCCTTCACCCAGGCTGAAAGCTTAAAGCTCACAGAACAGAGAAATAAACTAGAGGACTCAGCCAAATCACACGGGTGGATATTATGAAAATACGTGGCAATGAAAGCATGCTAGCATCCTGTCATTACATGGAGGGCTAAGGTACCCCCGACCCCAAGGCATGGTATATTCAGTCCTTATGCATGTATGTGGAAGCCAGACATTGACTAAGGAAGCTCAGAGAAGAATGAATGCATTTGGACGACGGTCCTGGCAGAGACTATTGAAAGTCCCACAGACTGCCGAAGGAACAAATAGGTCTCTCTTGAAAGAAGTGCAGCCAGAGTGCTCCTCAGAGGCACGGATGGCGAGACTTCCTCTCACAGACTTTGGACACGGTGTCAGGAGAAACCAGTGCCTGGAGAAGGTCACCGTGCTTGGGAAAGTGGAGGGACAGTGGGAACGAGGAGGGTCCTCGGCACAATGGATGGACTGGCAGCGGCAAGAACAGGCTTGGAGAGATGAACAACTGTGAGCACGGCCAGGGCCAGGCATCTCCGTCAGTTGTGCGGAGGCTCCCTATGCCTGGCCCCCACTCACCGGCTGCAGGGTACATTGTGAGGGTTTTGCACACATGAACTTGGTTAACCTTAGAGTTCCTCTAAGGTAGTGTGTTAGTCTGGGTAAACTAGAGAAACAATTCCTAGGGATACTCATATGTATAAGAAAGGGGTTAATATATGAGCAGTTGAATATTGAGAAAACACCCCAGCCCAGTCCAGATCAAGTCCATAAGTCCGATATTAGCCCATATGTCTGATACCAAACTATAAGTCCTCTTCAGAGTCACAAAACATATACATGATGCTGAATGCAGACGATCATAGGCCAGTGGGTGGGGAATCTTGTAGATCCAGTGGCGGTGTCAGCATCTCAGCGCTGACAGGGGTCTCCACATCCAGGGTTCTGGCTGCATCACAGGGGTGGTCCACGTGGCAGGGAGTCAGTCTTCAGTCTTGTCAGTGATGCATCTCCAAGGGAGTGAATAGAGAGATAGAAGTGTCTCCCGTCTCCTAGAAGGAAATCGCGAGTTCCCAGAATTCTCAGGAGAAGGCCATGGCCACACAGAGGCCTCATTGGCTATGATCCTATTGACAGACTAGACTCCATCCCTTCACTCTTAATCCTCTCAAGTCCTCAATTGACACCAGATTATGCAACTACCACAAGTAGGAATTATTATGATTCTCATTTTATGTGTACAGATGACCTCTGCTCAGGAAACTGTAGTCTAAGGAAAAGGGAGAGGGGGGAAATAAAACTTAGTAGCTAAAGGTCATTTACTCAGGATTAAAAGGGAAAAGGGATTCTGATCCCAGCATATATTTCTCACTAGGACTCTGCCAGAGCGCTGACATTTAGCAAAATGTTAAATAAATAGGGCTACAAGTAAAAATTCTGTGGGTTCCCTGAAAGAAGGAGCAGTCCATAGACCCGTTCTAGTCAAGGAAAGCCAGAGGATGAGAAATACTTAGGGGGGGGAGGGGTTGCTGCTGCTTGGGGCAGGACTGAGGTAAGGACACTCGCTGCTTTACCGTATTCCTGTGTGGTGCAGTCTAATGGTGAAGTGATAGGTAAGAGTTTCTTATGCACCAGAGGTGAGCCAGACAGAAGAAGAAAGAGCTGGAACCATGTGAGATTCCACCCAAGAAAACTTTCAAGGGAAATGATGGGATCCTTTCATCAGGATTTCTGTGAAGTAACTTGCTAACAGAGGAGCCCTGGCAGGGTAGTGGTTTCATGTTTAGCTGCTAATTGCCAGGTCAGCAGTTCAAAACCACCAGCAGCTCCACAAGAGAATGATGGGGCTTCCACCCTGCTGTAGAGGGTTTCTAAGAGTAGGCTTCCACCCTGCTTTATGGGGTTGCTGTGAGTAGGCATTGACAGAACAGCAGTGAGTTTGTAACTTGCTAAACAAGGACTGAGGACAGGGAGCTGTAGGAAGTTACTGGAAGTGTGGGCACTAATCTCGAGGCCTCTGAGAAGGCTCCTGAGCATCCACAAGACAAACAGGCAGCCTTAACCTCCTATTGGACCCAAACACCACAAAGCCATCGCAGACAGTCCCAATCAAAGAGAGGCTTTCCCAACCCCCTCACCTCTCCTCCCTTCCACCTCCTGCTCTGAATGGGGAAAAAAATCTACTTTAGCAAGATGGAATAGGAGATTTCTGGGAAGAGATGTCTAGGAGATGGCCCCTCTCACCATCCATTTCACTGACTATATCCTTCTTCCCTGCATCAGGCAAGCTAGAAGGAAGTTCAAAGCTCTGGCTGCTAACTGGAATGAATTGGTAAGTGTGCTGTGCAGTGAATTGCTCCTGTATCTCTGTTCCAGCCATGGTCTCATAATTCCCACAAAATGAGTGGGTGAGACTATGCAAATAAGATACTTGTGGCCCACCAAGTTCCTGCTTATACAAAAAAAAAAGCAGGGCGAAGGGCATGTATTGAACCCCTATGGGAGTGCAACTATGGAAATGAGATAGACTGGAATCTTCACAGGGAATGGTTCAGTTTGGTCATCACACTAAGTCTAAAGGAAGCCAATCCCATAGGCTGAAGGAGAACCTCACTACCATCAAGAAGAGCCCAGAGAAGAGTGTGCCCTTTGGACCCCGGGGTTCCTGCATAGAGACCCTCCTGGGCCAGAAGACGGTGAGCTGTACCACTGGAGAGCGTGTGAGGTGTTAGAAGCAAGGATGTCAGAGATCAGGGACAGCAGAACTAGGAGACTCGTTCAAAATGGCCTGGTGGACTTCTTGGACCCCAGTGTAAGGTGGTTGCAGTAAGCTTGCGGTCTCATGGTGTGAGAGATCTGAAGGGTTTTGGGCAAAAGCGTTGCTGGGGAGTGGGGTGCCTGTGGGCACTTAGCTGTAAACTCTGCTGTTTATTGGCAGGGTGATCTGGCACATGTTCTCTAAGTAGCAGATACAGAACAGGCAGGACTGAGGGCAATGATCACCAAAGTTGCCTCCTTCAGTCCCTGTGGTTGCATCTATTTGCCAGAGAAGGCAGAGGCCTTGCTGGCAGCAGGGCTCCGGCAACAGGGGCTTGCCTAAGGGCACAGCGGAGGAGAAGCTGTCCTGATGTGACAACTGTACCTGGGGTTGTTCCTGTCACCTCTAAATGGATCCTGATCCTGAACCATAACAGGTCGCTTTTCTAATAAACCCCATAATCATGATTGTGATCTCTGTGTGGCTGTTGCAATGACTTATCAGACCCAGTCAGAGGAGGGGTGGCTGGTGTAAGAACTGGTACAATGCTTGGGGAGTGGAGTTCGGTTTTACATCCATCTTCTGTGAACCAGCCTAGGGCTGAAGGTTATTCTCTCTCCTCCCTCTGATGTTCCTGGAGGTCTGACAACCATACCATTGCATACTGTGGTTTCTGATGTTTAACGCTTTGCAGTAAACTTTATTACCTAGCCATGAAAACGCAAGAGACTTGCCAAGTTTTCATCCAAGCGCCGCAGAGGCATTCCCTCACAGAGCATGCACAGAGCACGGAGGGACATGAAGTTACTTTCCTGACTACAGCCCGTCAGTCCTGCTGCTTCTCTGTTTCTCAGAGGATCAGAGAGGTGCCACTTCACCCCACAACTAAGCGGCAGATCTTAGAATGACACGCTTCTCTAGTTTTATGGCTTTCCTACTCACCTTTTGTGTTAGTCTGGGTACATTAGAGAAACAAATCCACAGAAACTCATATGTATAGGAGAGAGTTTTATATAAAGGGTAAGTGCACAACAAGAAAACATCCCAACCCAGTGCTGCCCAAGCCCACAAGTCCAACGTTAGCCCATATGTCCGACACCAATCCACAAAGTCCTCCTCCATTTCACAGAACACACACTATAACACCGACTGCAGAAGGAAAACCAAATCAGTGAATGTGTAAGCATGTCAGCGCTGACAGGGCTCTCCACACAGCTGCCCCAGCACCCAAGGCTCATCAAGGTAGGTCCATGTGGCTTCTCCTCAGGGAAGTCTTGCAGGAAGTGAGCCTTGCCAGCTGAAGCAGGGAACTGGCTAAGGCAGCTGCACCCTGGTCTGACCATCACAAAGCAAGAGACCTGTGAACTAGATAGGCAAGGCTCACTGAGGCATTTGTCTCTCTGCCCTTCAATTAACCCCATATGTGTTTATTGGCCAGGTTGACACAATAAACTAACAAACTCACCTTCTGTGGCCACGGAGAAAGCAAATCCAAGTATCAGGTACTCAACGACCTGGAGGTGTCTGAAATAGAGTGACCTCATTCTTTGAACTAAGAAAAGCACATAGACAGAGGTAGAGAAAGTGGTTATACTAAAGCGTGGCTTGGAGAATAACTCAAGTGGGTGTGGGCTTTGAGTTGTAATTCCTAGAATCCACACTCACATCCTTACATGTGTTTCTGAACTCAGATATACCACAGAATAGACGTTCTGGTCTCCTTTTCTTATTAATGTTGATTGTGAATTAGGTGAGAATTTACATTTCAATCATCAGTCTTGTATTCAGTGACTTAAACTACTTACTCAACCTCTCAAAGTTTCCCCAGCTCCCATCCCATTTCTCTTCATCTCCACCCAAATTAGCACCCATTGATGCTAGCAGATTGCTAGAGTCCCTCCCACCCCACATCCTTCTGTTCATTCCAGTTTCCCAGGCATGGTTTTCAGTCCCTGGTTCACTTCCAGACCATGGTAATAAAAATGAACATGGCAGTAAAGTGAGTCACAAGCATTCTTTTGTATTTTCCAGTGCATTCAATAGTAGGCTCATCTTGTAATCCACTAAGTGTGCAATCCCACTTTGAACAGTTTGAAGTATGGTGAGAATGACCACACTGTGACACAGAGACATGGCCCGAGCACATGATGTTGGGAAATGCCTCTGATGGACTTGCTGTACACAAAGTGGACATGAATCTTCCATTTGCTTTTTTATAAAATTAAATAAAAATAAAAACAGTTAATTGCAAACTCCAATAAAACAACATATATCTGCAATGTGTCTTTTCTCCCTATTTTCTGAGATGAATTTCTAAGTCTCTACAGCTTCACTGCAGGAGCCTGGTTACACATTGGGCTACTAAGCATAAGGTCAGCAGTTTGAAACCACACATATGCTCCTCAGGAGAAAGATGATGCTTTCTACTCCTGGAAGTCCACAGGGGCTGGTCTACTCAATGGCAATGAGGCAGCAGCTCTACCAGATGCTTTAAATGTCGACTGGACACTAAGTGTGTGTCAGTTATGAAGACTGAGAGAGGGCAGAATAGCACAATAAAAACAGGTGATGTCGGACAGTGTAACTTATGACAAAACAATAATGATTCTTGAATTATGGAGGGTTCATGAGGGAAGGGGTAGTGGGGAGGCAGGGGGGAAATGGGCAGCTGATATTAGGGGCTAGAGTAGAAGGCAAATGCTTTGAGAATGATGAGGGCAGTGAATGTACATATGTGCTTGACACAATGGGTACATGTATGGATTGTGATAAGAATTTTATGAGCCCCCAATAAGATAATTAAAAAAGAAAACAGTAAAAAAAACCAACCATAGGTACATCCAACAGGTAAGTATCTAGGTACTAATTCAACAATGCTGACTTTGGAGATTGCCAAAGGGGGATTGATTGCAGGGGATCAAAGTGATGGGCTAGACCAGCAGTTCTCAACCTGTGGGTGGTGACCCCTTTGGGGGTCAAATGACCCTTTCACATATTTCCGATGGTCTTAGGAACCAAGACACCGCTCCTCTATCTGTCTCCAGGTGGGTCCTCCCACATGCAGTTATACCCACCCACATATACCCACTCACATGGCAGGCATGAAAATGTGGCTTCTCCAGCATTCAGGGCGGCAACAGGGCAGGTCCATATGGATTCTCCACAGGCATGTCTCACAGGAGTTGAGCCTTTCCAGCTGAGGCAGAGAACTAGCTAAGGCAACCACACACTGGTCCCATCATCAAAGAGCAAGAGACAAGAAAGGTGAGTTTCTCCAAACCATTTATCTCTCTGCCCTTCAATTAAACTGTCCTTCAATTGGCCAGGTTGTTCATTGGCCAGGTTGGCACAGTAAACCCGACTATCACAGAGGTCATTAGGGTATAAATAGTATTGAATAGCAGAGGAAGGAATGAGTTTATATAAAGAGGGAAGTAGAGGAGGAAGGGGAGGAGGTGATAGAAATTAGAAGGTGCCACAGGGGGAGAGAGAGAATGAG
>NW_022111300.1:29283749-29311906 GCF_000313985.2 Echinops telfairi | reverse complement strand
CTCAGTGACTTCTTTCCAATTGTCATTCTGTTTGTGACCAGCCTATCCCTGTTGTTTTACAGCCTAATTCCTTAATAAATGTACTATGCGGTGAACAATTAGATCAGATCACTTTTCCACCATTACGAGCAGCATGCACCCCATTGCTATGGCATCACTTCCAGCTCAGTCACCCCACTGGACGGAGGAAAAGTCCTCCAGTGGGGTTCCAGGATTGCACATTTTTAAGGAAGCAAAATGGCACGTTTTTTCTCTGCTAGGGTATCTAGTGGGTTTGGACAGTGGCCTTTCGGGTAGCAACTGAGCACTTAACCAATGTGACAATGGGACACTGCAAATAGTGTTAAGAAGGGAAAAATAAAATAGAATAAACACAGAAATGAATAAAGCCACACAATTTCTGGGCAGAAAGAAAATGTTTAAATTCGCTCGAAGTTATCAAGTTAATCCAGGGTGTATCACAGTTACCCAAACTACACCGAAAACAAGCACTGCCATTGAGTTCATTCTGACTCATGGTCACTCTATAGGACAGACTCGTACTGGCCCGGTGTGTTTCTGAGGCTACAAATCTTTACAGGAGTAGAAAATCTCTTCATCCTCCTGCAGAGCGGCTGGTGGGTTCGAACTGATAGCTTGTGGTGATGAGTCTGATGAGTAAAAATGCAAAACCCACCCTGCCACTCGGGTTCCTCCTGACCCAATCGAGACTGGCCTGCCCTAGAGATTTGTGTTTCATTTTGAATTCCCACCACATTGTCGTTTCAACAGGTTCACTCAGAGCCTGAAGGTTCCAGGGGGCTCTCACCTTCTCTGACAGGCTTTCCCAGCTTGTCCAGCTGATGCTGATTTTCCCTTTCCAGGATCCAGAGCTGGGGTGGGCATGCAGCCATCATCCCACCCTGAATCCACTGCTGCGGCTTCTTTTTTATGTGCAGAGTTTAGCTCCTCTAAGATAGGGTGCTTTGCATATGAAAAGTGCTCAGTAAATGAATGATTAAATGAAAATTGCAAAGACCATGTTCAATAATGGAGAGAACATTACCCTCTATCCTAAGGATTTCTTTCGAGGCTTTTTTTCCCCCTGACCCTCTCTCAAATCCCCTATTAAGTATAGGTAATCACGTTAGTCAGGACTCTTTCAGATAAGGTTGATAGAAAACCAATTCAAATTAGCTTCAGCAACAAAGGGGTAATTTATTGCCTCTTGTAATTGGGAGGGCCAGGAAAGTACTTCAGGCCAGGACTTCAAACAGGTTCATTCTAGATGGACCCCTTGCTGAAGTTGAATTTCAATCCCAGCTCTGCTAAGGAGACCTGGTGGTGCAGTGCTTATGCATTGCGCTGCTAACCACACTGTCAGTAGTTCCAAACCATCTTTCTCCTCCTGTAAAGCGTTACAGTCTCTGAAACCCACAGGAGCTGTTCTATTCCGTCCTATGATGGTTGCTGTGCTATGAGTCAGAATCAACTCTATGTCAGTAAGTGTGGTTGGGGTAAGAACCTTATTAAAATGTACTGGTGGGATCCGATTCAGTATATCTGACAGGCAAATTCTTAGCAGGGGGCCAAACTGGAATGGATCAGTTTGGAGCTCTGTTGCAGACATACATAAACCCTGGCTTCTATTTTCTTTCTTCCTCCCTCCCTCCGGTTCCCTTTCACTCCCTCCTGTTCACTCGCTCACTCTATTTGCCCATTACAGTGGAATTTCCTGTGAAGTCATAGGGGCTAAAGGAACGGGTGCCAGTCCAGAGATAACTTCCAGTTTCCATCTTCTCAGCTAGTAACTCCTGAGAAAAGAGCTCCTACCCTCTTGCAGTGACTACATTTAAAGGCCCACGTGCATTTAATGTGCCAGGATTCTCGGCCGGGGCAGGAATGAGTTAACTTTCACCTTTGTGGCTGGGATCCTGTGTACTACTATTGAAAAATCTCAAGGAACTGCAAATGATGGTACAGATACATAAAGAATCTGTTTTTATTCAGAAATGATGAAATTAAGAAGACATTTAAAATAGTGACAAGAAGCTCCATGTAGTACCTTTTTCTTCCTTCCTTTCTGTTCATGTCTGACTCCAGAGACTACAAAAAAACACTGAAGAACTGATGCATGTAAACTATGATGCTGGTGAAGATGATCCAGTGGACTCCGGAGGCAGATCACACACATCTCTCATTGGGAAAGGGACAGTCAGAACACTACTTAGAAGCAGTTTATGGTGAGACTTGGTCTTATGTCCTTTGGTCCCGTTATCACGAGGGCCCAGTCCCTGATGAAGGAATCACACTTGGTAAGGAGAGGGTTAGCACAAGGAGAACCTCGAGGAGATAGATTGACACAGTGGCTAAACAATGGTTCCAACATAAGCCCCATGAGGAGGCGCTCCCACGGCCAGGCAGTGTTTCTCTGTGATGCAGGTGGAGGGGAGTGCAGGGCAGGGGGGTGTTACTATAATTTGCTAATAGCTCCATAAGATAGCAGCTTACACAATGCAATTGCTAGCTGTTCAGTAAGGGAGGAGTTTAGAGTTTTCATTCAATCCCATACTTTTATAGATGAGGAAGTGGAAACTGATCCATCATCAGTGGACCAACAAGCGGAGGCCTCACTGGTGCCTCCATGGGGGCAAGAAGAGCCACTTGGGGAATACTAACTCCACGGTGAGCCTGATTGATCGCTTCCCTGGGACTCCATTTCAGGTTAAAAATGCAGAATAATGTGGGCTCTACAATTTCTTTTTAGGGTTCCAGGCATTGAAACTATGGATCTTAATGTGTCAGTTGTTTGCTTTTATACAATATTATAAAAAGAAAATAGCTCTGTAAAATATTTGCCATGATGATCGATGCTGCACCTGGCATTTCATGGAAAATGGTGGAAACCTCAGTTCATATGTAACCAAGCCTAAGATTCATAGTTACAAGCAATGTGAGCAACATTATCCACCCTGGTTTTTGCTTCAGTCTCAGGTCCCCAGCAGCTTGTGATTTTTAAAGGTCTAAAATCCAATTTCTAAAGAAAAATCCCAGAAACTCTTTAGTATGCGATACATTCATTTTTAGTCATTTTTTAAAAAGCAGAAACATGTAGATGTGAGAAATCGATGTGAGGGAATGATGGGAAAAATAAACAAAAAGAAAGAGGAGGGTTCTTCGGGCTATCTTTTTTATCATGAAATCCCTCTTAAAAAATTCCTTAAGTCCAAAGGAATATTAAGACACGTGTTCAAGCATAATACATATGTGAACACTTTACAACTCAATTCCTCTCTACCACAATCTACGGGGATGGGATTGCAAGATGTGGTCATTACAGAACTCGTCTAATGGGATGGTCAAGGTTTGCTTGGGTTCACTTGGCTGGGCCAGGATTCTCAGTGGCTTGGTGATTAAGACCTAAAAATTCTCTGTGATTTGATGCTTCATAAAGGCATCGGCACTGAGAAGTCAATCAGTGGTCAGAAAATTAGGATGGGCTTTAACACTCTTAATCAGATCACAGCCTTGATGCAATTAATTGGAAGATTTCCTCCAGCGTGTCGGCTGCCTCCAATACAAATGGCCGCTGTGGGAAAGCTTGCCTGCCTCTGATCTCTGATTCTTTGGATTGAGCCAGTGGCATTCTGTATTGCCTACCTAACCAGAAGTCATCAAGTCTTCCGTTTTACCTACTGACTTTGAGTTCATTAAATTCTGCTGCCACAAGTCTGTCACCTTCTTGCCAATCTTGAGTTCATCAAGTACAGAAGTCAGGAGCAACTTCCAGCCCCACACCTGAGCCATGGCTCTGTAACTTACCTAGCTGGACTTGGACCTTGCGCGCAGCACAGGACAGGTGACAGGTGATCCCTGTATCCATAATGTACTGGGAATGCATGTGGGATATAGTGTCTTTAAGGAATTTGATCTGTGGTCTGGGAGTGGATTTATGAAAAGAATTCTCATGAACCTTTCATCACATTTTGAGGAACTTTAAGAACCAAGTCATCCTAGGCTATCCAAAATTTACACCCTTGACACTTTCAGAATATCCTTATAACAATAAAGAAAATATTCTAATTTTCCTGTAAAAACTTTCAAGTACTTGTTTTTTGCCAGGTGTATCAATTTTAATAGTTTACAGGCAGTCCCCCAGTTATGAACATCCAACTTTTCGGCACCTCATACTGTTCCTATAGAATTATGTAAATGCTATATCATATTATGTAAATTTCCTTTCACTTTGACATGATTGAACCTACTCCAACCCACTAGGACTTCCCATTAAGCCTTTCCCCAATCCTAGCTACCCTAGAAGGCCTACAAAGCTGTCATCTTTATAGAAGCAGCCTGTCAGATCCTTCTGCTGCAGTGTAGCTGCTGAATTTGAACTGTTGACCCTTTGGTTAGCTGTTTAGTGCTTGAACAAAGATGGCTCCTATAGGCCACCCCGTACTCCTCTACTTGCAACAAATGATTCATCACAATTCTCTTCACTTACTGCTTGGGCTGCTTTTATACAAATGAAAATGCTTCAAGCCCTTTCTTGAAACAAAGACAATAAAACAAAAAGCTTATAGCCATTTAATTGATGCTGACTCACAGTGAGCCTACCAAGTGTTTCCCAGACTGTAAATCTTTATGGGAGTAGAAAGCCTTGTCTTTCTCCCACAGGGAAGCTGTTGGGTTTGAGCCACTGACCTTGTGGTTAGCAATCCTATGCTTATCCTGTTGTGCCACCAGGCCTCCCTGCATTAGATGTGAAGCAACATAAGAACTGTATGAACGGGTTTCTAGTTAGTGAGTAGAGAAATTATATTGAAGCCATGTCTGTGCTCCCTCAACTTCACTAGGAGGAAAGAACTCCATTTCACATATTTCCAAGGCCTGTTCCTATAAGGTTAGAGATCAGACATGCCTCTACCTTCCGATCTTTCTTTATCCTATTTTGACAACAACTGCCTCTCCCACCATATCCTACTTCTTAGGTGATTTGATAATCCATCACATGGCAAACAAAATTAACACGCAATACTCACGATAATGATTAAAAGGGTTCATTAAGGATGCTAACACGTTACAAGTCACGTTAAGGAAAAGTAAAGATACAGTCCTTACAGGCCTTTCCCACGCCCTTTCTTTTTGTTCCTCAGCCTCATCGATGTGGCTACATGGCCTCTGCCATGCTCAGCCAAATGCTACAAGGCTCCTTCAGCACTGGGAAATGTCCAAGGCCCACCTCACTCTGTAAGCCAGCCTCCTGGGTGAAGATACTCAGCCTTACTCACACTGTGGCCTGGGAAGCCCACTCTTCTTCGTTAAGATCTTGGTGATGTGAACTTTCATGCCTTTGGGCAGTCACCACCACTTTTCCATGTAAGCAGCTTGGATGCCCTCAACTTGGGACCCTGTCTTAGTTGTGCAGAGTCTCTGTTCCTGCTTCTGAGATGGCTCACTATACCCAGAGGGGTGGCAAACTGGCAACCTCTTCATTAGTGTCATCTATACCTTATTTTGTAGGAGTTAAAAGAAAATGGATAAAGGGGCCAGAGCAGTACTTGAGCTGTGCCACATCTACACGTTCAATGGAAATACACACCCAGGAACAGATGTCCTGCATAACTCAGGACTACCTCGGTTTCACTTATAAAATCACAGTATTTTCTGGACTGTGAATGTAAAAAGTACAAAGTATGGACCTAGAAAATTTGGAAGTCATCAAAAATAAAGTGGAATGCAGTAAAGATCAATAAAGATTAATATACCAGGCACGAATGAGTTAAAAAGAATGGGTGGTGGCCATTTTGAATCAGGCAATCATAAAGCTTATGATGCCAGGAATGACAAACAAGAGTACTGATGTTCCATTCATCTTCAAAAAGGAAACTTCAAGATTTATCTTGAAGTGAAATGCTGCCAGCGATAATATAATATCTATCCTATCCAAGAAAATCCAATCAATACAACTATCCTTCCAGTTTATGCACCAACCTCTAAAGCTAGGGATACAGTAATCAAAGAATTCTACTAACCTCTTCAGTCTGAAATTGATCAAATATGCAATCACGATGTACTGATAACCACCGGTGATTGGAATGCAAAGGATGGAAATGAAGCGAAAGGAATAGGAGTTGGAAAATATGGCCTTGGGACTAGAAATCAAGCTAGAGATTGTCTGATAGAATTTTGCAAGCCCAATGAGGTCTTTGTCACAAGTACTTGTTTTCAACACCATACGTGGTGACTGTACATGTGGATGTCTCCAGACGGAATACACAGAATCAAATTGATTACACCGGGAGAAGAGATGCTGAGGAAACATGAATACTCCCAGCAGCCAGAAGAGGCCAGGGGTTGGTGGAACAGATGCTGCTATGTAAGCTCAATTTGAGGCTGAAGAGAATGAAAACAAGTCTACACGAGCCAAGACACAACCTGGAACAGATCCCACCGGAATTTGGAGAATATCTCAAGAATTAGATTTGAAGCATTAAAGACTACTGATTGATTCAGGGACAGCAAATATGGCTCTTCCAGTCAAAGTCTCTAAGTCCAAACAAACCAACCTTTCCTGCATAGGTCTGGGAACAGAATTCATTGGGATGCCATCTTGCTGGAGATAAAATGAGCCTTCTGAAGAGCAGGAAAGTGGGTGGGTGGGGGTGAGGTGTCTTATTACTAGTAATAGCCAGGAGTGGAGTGTGTCCCCTGGACCCCTTGAAGTGAATTTCCCCAATCCAGAAGATGGTTGTGAAAACAGAGGAGCAGAAGAATCAGGATCCAGAGCAGGAAACAGAGTGGTGAACTTCCCAGCCCCTGGAGCAAATCATCCTGAGTGCTTTGGAGCAGGAGGCTGGTTTGTAAAGTGAGGTCTCTCTGGACACTGAATTCAGTGAGTTGGGCTTGCTGACCAGGGTGTTTGAGTTGAAGGCAGTGGGTTGAGGTCACAGCAGAGTGGCATGCCCTTTGGGAATTTGTTTAGCAGCCTTGAAAGACTTTTGTAAAATATCTTGATGACAAATATATCCTGATCATTTCACACTTGCATTGCAACCTCTTAAACTTCTTTAATGAACCCCATTCTTGATCAGTGCCTCTGAGTTCTGTAGAGCCATTGAAGCAAGTATTAGAACCTAGATATAAAAATAAAGAATGCTAGTTAGGATAGCTCACTGAAGACTGATGTGCTGTACATCACACATAAGAAAGCACAAGGTCATTAAGAAGACAGGAAAGAAGGGAAAGTGGCTGTGAGCAGAGCCTATGAAACTTGTGCCAGATCATAGAGCAGTAAAAGCAGATGGAAGAAATGATGCAGAAAAAGAGTGGGACAGATATTTGCAAAGGACTGTTTGGGAAGACCAAGGAAAGTGTTATAACAAAAAGTGTTAAGACCTAGAGTTCAAAAACCAAAAGGGAGGAACGCACTCCGTACATCTTAATCTGAGAGAACCCAAGAAAACGTTCAAGCCTTGAGTTGGAATACTGAAAGATCAATGAGCACAATATTGACTGATGGAGAGAACATAAAAGTTGGTAGGATTACACAAAGTCACTGCATCCAAAAGAACTAGCTGATATTCACTCATTTCATGAGGGAGCAGAGGATGAAGAACCAATGGTAATGAAGGAAGAAGTCCACGCTGCACTGACAACATTGGCGAAGATCCAGGCTCCAGGAATTGATGCCAATGGAAATGTTTCAACGAGTTGATGAAGCACTGGAAGCATACACTAACTTATGCAAAGAAAGTTCGAAGACAGCTTCCTGTCGGACCAACTGAAAGATACTTGTATCCATTCCAAAGAAAGACAGCCAAACAGAATGTAGAAGTTATTAAACAAGATCATTAATATCACATGCAAGTCAAATTTGGCTGAACCTCATTCAGCAGTGGTGGCAGTAGATGCATAGAAGCTGCTTGACATTAAAGCAAGATCCAGAACAGGGAATCTCATCAGATGCTGTGGACTCGGTTCCCACACAGGGACTCGGTTCCCAGTGTCCCCATGCACAACAGAGTAAAACACATTGCCCGACCCTGCTTCCTCCTCACAATTGTCACAGCTCCGGTGTCAATCCATCTTGTGGAGGGGCTCCTCTTAGTGCCTTCCGACTTAAGGGGCTTGTCTTCTGACACTACGTCTGACAATGTTCTATGGTTATTCCTAAGGTTTCCAGTAGCTGATGTTGCAAAAGTTGACATCCCAGTCCTATTCCTTCTTTGTCGAAGAGGGCGTAGAACAAGGGACATCATTGCCGGCAGCACATCGATCGTGGCAAAGAGCAGAGAAACAGAGAGCACCGGAGAAATATTTACTTGTGCTTTACTGACTATGGAAAGGCATTCAGCTGTGTGGAGCGTGATAAACTATGAAGAGCATTGAAAAGAATGGGAATTCCAGAACATGTCACTGTGCTCCTGCTGCACCTGTACGTGGGCCAAGAGGGAGTCATTCAACCAGAAGAGAGCAAACACTGCCTGGTTTCAAATCAGGAAAGGTGTGCATCAGGAGTGTATCGTCTCACCAAACGTGTTCAATCGGTGTGCTGAACAAATAATCAGAGAAGCTGGATTATATGAAGACTGTGTCATCAGGACTGGGGGAAGTCTTTATGCAGATGACATAAGCTTCTGAAAATGGGAAGGACTTGAAGCACTTGCTGATAAAGCTGAAGGATTGCCACCTTCAGTACGGATGGCAACTCATTGAAAAGAAAGCAAAATCCTCACATGTGGACTAATAGGTAACATGATAAATGAAAAGACTGGAGCTGTTAAAGGTTTCATCCGGCTCGGATCCACACTCAGTGTTCATGGGGGCAGCAGTCAAGCTAAAAAGCTCCACTGCATTGGGTTCCTCTGCTGCACAAGATCTCTTGGAAACGTTGAAGAGCAAGGATGTTACTTTGAGGACTAAAGTGCACCTGACGCAAGCCATAGGATTTTCCACATCCTCATATGCATGTCAAAATTGGACACTGACTAGGGAAGACAGGAGAAGAATTGATGCACTTCAGTTACGGTGCTGACAAAGAATATTGAAGGTATGATGGACTGCCAGAAAACAAACAAATCTGTCTTGGACGAGGTACAGCCAGAAGGCGCCCTGGGAGTGAGGATGGTGAGACTTAGCTTCATGTCCCATGGCTACGTATCAGGGGAGAACTGTCCCAGTATTAGGATTTCATCTTTTGCGAAGCAAAAGAGTAAAAGGAAGACCCTCAATGAGACAAGATTGACATAGTGGTTGCAACAATGGCTCAACCATAACAATTTTGACGATGGGAAGGACCAGGCAGTGATTTGTTCTATTGTGCACAGGGTCACTATGATAGATGTTATATATCGAACAATGAAAACAAAAGGTTACAGTCAATGAAATGAATCAGACCGAAGCATCCAAGTAAAAAGGTTGAGTCCCCAGCCTAGCAGGTCTTCATTTGAATTTCTGGGCTTGAAATGCCCCTGTGGATTGTCATCAATGACATGAGCCAAAATGTGGATGGATTATTGACTGGGAAATGGATCTGCTCTGTAAACCTTTGCTCCATTCACAGTAAAGTTAAAAATATATTGCAATAGGCATTGAGAAAGTGAATGACGCTAATAACTAAGTAACAAACCCCTGTGCCTATTACATGGTTTCCAAATAGAATTTCAACAAAATGGAAGAAAAGCCCAATATAATGATATGGTGTTAGACCATCAGGTTTAACTCGGAAGGAGTCCAAAGAATTGTGATATTTTCACAACAAAATTTCTTCTATCCCCTAAGTACTGTTTATGCGAACCAAGTTCCTCAGAGGTTAGACACGATGAAAAAAGAAAAGCAGGAACAGAATCCATTTCACGTTCTATTAACACCTTGTATTCATCCAGAGCTCTAGGAATTCAGCTTCAGAGATGCAGTTGCAATATTTTACTTTATGTACTTAATGATTATAAAATATATAATCTGTATCTCTGCGATCTTATGTCTACGAGTTGTATTAAAAATAATAGGTCCGTTTTACATTCAAGTTAAGATCTTAAAAATCTTTAGTGGTCTTTTGCAGAAATATATGATAGATTTTTAAGAAAGAGTTTCATATAGCAAACAAACAAATAAGACCACCTACAAAAATATATTAGTAAAAAATGGACAGTCTCTGAGGTAAGTAGGAGTCTTAGAGTTAAGCAACATAATTCTTCTGATTAAACAGAATGTGGGTTGGCACTAAGAGCTTTAGGCAATACAGGTACAAGACATAGCTAGAGAAATACCCTATTTTCTCTCCTGTAGAAGAAAAAGCCATGATGAAAATTCCAGGGATGCAACATGGTCCTCACAAGTCAAGTGGCAAGATCAACAACTCCTTGGAGACTGGGTGCTGGGATTTACTGATGTTAGCTCAATGGTCGTGTCGAATAAGCTCCTGTATCAGGAACTAGAAATACAGGGAATCCATGGAGGATGATCCCTACAGGACCAGTGGTGTGAGTGTGACACTGGGAGGGTAGAGGGAGAATGGGTAGTAAAGAGAGAACCAATTACAAGGAACTATATGTGACCTCCTACCTGGGGGACGGACAACAGAAAAGTGGGTGAAGGGAAATGTCAGACAGGGCAAGATATGACAAAATAATAATTTATACATTATCGAGGGCTGGCTCATGGGGGAGGGAGGAGCGGGGAGGGAAGGGACAAATGAGGCCCTAATGCCAGGGGCTTAAGTGGGGAGGAAATGTTTTGAGAATGATGAGGGCAATGAATGTACAAATGTGTTTTACACTCTTGATGTATGTATGGATTGTGATGGGAATTGTATGAGCCCCTAATAAAATGATTTAAAAAAAAAAAGTTCCTATATCAAGGCGAAGCACACACATCCTCACAGGTGTCTGAGACTCCAAAGTACAAACGCAACTCCACTGGACCAAGGACTGATAGCTCATAGAATATTTGAAAGGCTTCTCGGACTTATTCAGAAACGGGCCAGGTAAAGCCAGATTACCTTCCTAAAGGGAAAGGCAAATCAGATCGAGGGCAAATTTTGTCTGTCTCAATTTTCTCTCTCTACACGTTTGTCCCTTGTCTGTCTCTGTTCCTTATTGCCCCTACAAATCATTTAAGGTCATCTATTCAATTATACATTCAATGAGTATTTTGAACCTCACTCGTCTGTTCCAGATACTGGGTCAAGAACTGTGAGATACTTCTGTGAAACAGTGCTTTTGCGATGGCATAAGCTTACCAAATCCAACCTATTGTAAAGCCCTGACTCAAAATTGCATTTTTATTTTGATACAAGATATCCTTGTTCAAGTACTACAGGAGGGCTCTAAGAACTGGAAAATGAATTACTGGAAATGACTTCATGTCTCTTGAATAGTAACAGTTGTTATTTGAATTTAGGGTCTTGTCTGGTGTATTGCAAAGCTATTCAGCCACATTGAATGAGAAATAAGAGTTTATCACTTATTCAATGCGGGAAATCCAGAGTTTCAGCATACCCAAATATTTGCTTCAAATGTGTTTGGCTAAGCCCAGACTTTCAATAGTTTTTATAACAGTTAATAATCACGTCTGCACACTTCTTTTCCAAAGAGCGGTATTTAGATCTTATGAAAGGAAGGAAGACAACTCAGTCAAGCTTAGCTATGCGTTTTCTCTCACAAGGGTGGTATCTTCAGCAGCTACAAACATTACCTGGGGTACGGGTGGTGGTGAAGAGGAGGTGCCATCTACAGATGTCTTAGTTTTGCTTCCAGGCTGACATCTTTGAATTGTTCCATTTTAGAACTTCGTAGTCTCCATTCCCAGGCCTAAAGATTTTAATTTTTTTTGTAACATAACTGAGTCATCAAAGCCAGGAAGCACTGAGTAATGTCTATGCTAAGTGCGAGGTATGTGTGTGGGGGCCTGGTTCTGCCTAACGGCTGTTGTGGAGGTGGGCACAGGATTTATGGCTACAGTTGTACAGATGCGGATCCAAGCCTGGCAAGGACAGAATTCAACGTGGCCCACTACTTCCGGCTGGTCACCGCGGGTGGAGAAGGAGTCCCAATCAGCTGTTCTGTGCTGCGTGAGGCTTTTCAGTTCTCAAGGCAGTATCTGCCTGTTAAGTGGATTCATAGCCTTTGATTGTTACCTGCTTCACATAGCTTAAAACTAGATTTACTGACATAGAATTTGTATACAATGACACACCATCTAAGTGTGCAACCTAATTCCTGATGTTTAGTGGTGCTGTTGACTAAGTATTCGGCTACTAACCACAAGGTTGGTGGTTCAATTCTACCAGCTATTCTGGGAGGAAGCTGAGGCTTTTGGCTCCTTTAAAGGATGACCTCAGAAACCCAGTATCGGCATACTGTCACTCAATGGCAGTGGGTTGGTTTTATTGGGCCGAGTTGTAGTTGTCAGGAACATTTCCTTCCTATCAAAAATTTCCTCATTCCTCTTACTCATCCCGTCCTGGGCAACCGATGAGGTACCATTACTGGAAATTAGACCTTCAGAATCTGTGGTCCTTTGTGCCTTTATAACTTAGTATGCTTTTTACTAATAATTTTTTATTGCTGAATTATATGTAAATATCCTGATATGGTTAGCCATTCAACAATGGATACTTGGGTTCTAGTTTTGGGCTCTTATGAATCCTCTTATGAACATGCTTTACATAGACATGCAAGGGTGTTATTATTGCACTGTACAGATATTGTGACCCTGTGGGATAAACTGTTTTCCTCACCTATGAATGGGAAGATTGGCAGCTTGCATCCAGCCGGCAGCACCTCTGAAGCAAGGCCTGGTGTTTCCTGAACAGCCAGAAACCCTTCCTGGCATGGATCTCAGTTCTGCTTCACAGCACAGAAGCTGGAATCGACTTGACAGCAAAGAGTGGTTTTTTGATAGTTCCTTTTATGCTAACTTTCATTAATGTTATTAACTTCCGAACAAAGCAAGCAAAGCAAAGCAGGGGGAAAATGGCAGGAAAGAAAATGAGAGAGGTAATGACCAATTTAGGTATCACATTCTTTTAGGATAATTTACAAGTCTTTTAAGCTTTATATTTGTTCCCCTAATCTTCATGTCTATTTTATATAAGCTACATTCCCTCTGCCTCGATGCTGGCTCTTGAGATATGCTCACATTACAGGTGATAACTCCACTTAGGAGGCCAGCTTAGGGCTGAGTTTGGTTGACAAATACCACGGCATTGCCTAAATTGGTCATCATAATTTAACCTTCTTCATCAGCTACCTTTTTTTCAGCTTCTAGTTACAAAAGCATTTGAAACAGTAAAATATTTTATCATTAAAAGGAATTATTTTACTTATACAAATGTTTTTAAAAGCTGTTTGCATCTATTATAAATTGACTTATGTACTCGAACATGTTGACTTAGTTGAGTAATGATTCTCACTTCATTAGCAGTTGCATAAAGATGTAATGAGGCAGTTATGCAAGGATACAATCTTCCCTGTGGTGAGATCCGATGTGATTAGCCCGGATCTGATGTAAAGGGGATCATATCCTTTTGTACTTCCATAATTTCAAGTCAACTTGGTAAGTAGGTTATAGCTTCTCTTCTTCCCTAGAGGTGGGACACACTCTCTCTCTGCTACACTTTCCTGTTGAGAAGCCACATGGAGCCACACTGACAGCAGCCAGAGCCCTGGAGATGCATCCACTGCCATCTGATCTATAGGACTTTCCATCCACCAACTTGTGATCTTCCTGCATTCAGCATCATTGTATGTGCTGAGTAAAGATGAATTTATGGACTAGTATTGGACATATGGGCTAATATTGGACTTATGGACTTGATCTGGACTGGGATATTTTCTCAATACACAATTGATTTTAAAGCTCTCTTACACATATATGAGTGTCAATGCATTTGTTTCTCTAGTCAACCCAGTCTAATATATATGGGATGCAACACCCTTATTCAGGTCACAACCCTGACCTGACACATCATTAAGGAGTTTCCCCTGGGGCATGGTCTGCATCACCTTTTATGTTACCAGATGAAAATAAAGAAACATGAACCGAGATCAGAGTACAGACAAATTGGAGGGATCATAGATGAATGCTTGTTGAGGGGAGGGGAGAGTAGGAAGGGCTGACCCCCAGGTGGGGAGAGAAGAGACCATGGATGTTCTTGGGAGCATTAGGTGGGGAGGGTCTAGTGGCATGCAGGGGTGGGCAGAACTGACCTATGGTGCCTGGCGTATGCCAGGAACCCAGGCTGATTGCCATAGAACACCGAGGCATGAATCCTGGACCTTCAGGGTGCAAGGACCTGCGTTGGCAAGACCCCATATGGAGATCCCACTGGGTGAACTGGACTCTACTTCAGACACGCTTGTAAGCTGAGGACTTCAGCTGGAAAACACACGGTGTCTGAGGAAGCAGACGAACAGCGGTACCAAGAGCGGTGCACTGTTGGTTGACAGACAAACAAACAAGGTCTTGGTACATCAACAGCCTGTATGCTGTATTAAGATACGTACATTCTGGAAATCCCATGATGACCATTTTATTAGATTATGCTTATGCATGTTTATATTAGGGTGCATCTCAGAGGTGTGCTGCCATTGGTGAGCACTTGCTTGAAGCCGTGTTACTTAGATTCTGTTTTTTGGTAAAAGGAAACTCAGAGGGACGTTGAGCCTATAGGGAAAGAAAAAGTAACAAGGGTTTGGGGGGAGAGCCGATATAGAGGGATGGGGGAAATAAGGAGATTATGCAATTGGTCCAGGAAGGAAAAGCATGATTGGAGACTGATTATGGAAGCAATTATACAATCATGTTTGACATAACTATGGGATGATATGACATGTATTAACTCCCAAATTACAGCAAATCTTTAAAAAAGCACTGATCTAGGAATGGGTTTTGGGCTTACACTAAATCCTAGCTCCAACTTAATTACAATTAGTTCTTCTATCATGGCCCTGCTCATTACTTGCCTTCATGAAAGAATCACTGAAGAGAAGGGTGCTACAGCACAGTGTGGTGAAGAAAGCAGATGGTGCCTGGCTATCAATAGTGTCTGGGGTCTCAGAGGCGTGTATCCAAACAAGCAGTCATCTAAGCAAGGAGTCAACTAAGTCCACACAGAAAATGCACACCAGCTTGTGTGATCCACAGATGACAATTACAAAATTCAACCATGGTGAAGAGAAAAATTAAAATTATTAACATCCAATTTATAGAAAGCTATGGAGGATAATGGGAGCCTAAAACCCATCTGCAGATTATCTAGTCAGACTGAGCCATTGACAGATCCAATCTAGCCAAAAGGCAAGTCTCAAAGAGCCTTACTACCATGTAGAGACCATTGTAATCTTGATTATGCTAGCTCAAACTCGACACTTGGTCAGTTTCCCCCCAGACACGTACTGAATTTGTACTGGGGGCCACTATCTCTTACTTGTTCCATGACAAAAATTTCCTCTCTGGATTTTTGAATGTTGATGGGGGTCTTTTCCTTCTTATGCATTATTTGGAATTTTGTCTTTAGACTATTATGATTTTAGCCTGACCAAATTTGTACGATTTTGTTTTTTTATGGTTTTCTGTTTGGTGTCCCAGTTGTGAATCACAGGAGGAGTGGATGCATAAAGAGAATACTGATACAAGGGATTATAGGGAATGCAGGGGTGGGAAAGGGGATTTTGGGAGTAAATAAAGTGGGGAGAGAGCAATAAAAGTGATTGTGATTGCACAACTCATTTTAAAGGCGATTTAACCATGGGGGGTACTCTAAGATTGATGTGATGGTGACTATACAATGCCCCTTGATATAACTGAACAGCTGAACTATTGAACTGTATGTCATGTAAATTATGTGCCAATAAAACTGCTGGGTTAAAAAAGAAGAGTCTAGAACAGAACAAGTTCTTTTGGGACCCAGCGTTCCTACACTGGGAAACTCCTAGACCCAGGCAAGGAACTCCCCGAGCCACCGGAAGGAGAAAGCTTCCCCAGGAGCTGGCACCTGACTTCGAACCTCCCAAACGGGGAGAGAATAAGTTTCTTCTTGCAAAGCCCTGTTGGTGGTAGTCCTGCTCCAGCAGCACTGAATAACAAGAGAGCAGCATGACAGAATTTGTTGCACTTTTTGAATTTAAAATAGTTGCTTCCATGGGAATGTAAAATGCCTTAGGTTCAGTTTTAAAAGCTGTTGTCATAGTACCTTTCTTAAATTTCTATATTCTATCTTATATTCTTACAATCTAGAAAAACTATGAGGTGTCATTTTTAAAAAGCCAATATTCACCAAAAAAGACTGTTTTCTTTTTTTTTCCTCAGTAAAAACAGTTCTTGAACCTTAAAGAATAAGTTCAGTAACTTGTAGCTTTAAGTATTTTAACTTAAACAGAAACAAAACAAACAATGAGAGGACGTGATAAGGGGAAAAATGACATTTTAAACTCAAATGATTAAACTGCTTTACTGTTTCAAATAAACTCTTCCAGAACTCTCATAATATGTACATGATCCTGGAATAATTGTTTCACTTCATAGATTATTAACAATGTACATTTAAAAACAAATATATATTTCAAGAGAAATTCTTCAAAACCATGTCTTCAACATTTCTTAAAAATAGCAGTCCAGCAAACATTTCAAGCAACATATAGCACGTTGGAAATACAGCATCTTCAGGGTAAGTTTTCTTCATTTTACTTGTTATTCCGAAGTCTTCCCTATGTAACATAGGCTGCTGTCTGCAGCCCGGCTTCACTTTCTCCAGTACTGCAGACATTACAAGTAAAGAGGGAGAGAAAAAGGAGAGAAAATAATAAGCATCACTTTACACAGTAGAGATAACCAATAAAGTCTACAATTCTAAAAACAAAAGAATAAAAACACTTGAGAGATGTAAACATAATTCAGTTAGCTAATTGGTGTCCTTTTCCTAATTTTTAATGATTCATATTGAAAGATGAGTCACTTTACTAAGTGCCATGAAGGGTACTGCAATCAATCAGAATGCAAAGGAATCCCAAGACTTTGCTTAAATATCAATTTATATAAGTAATGGGGGTGGGGTGGAGGCGTGTTTGAGTTATAAGCACAACTGGGCCAGATTATTACATGTCAGGAAAACACAATCTCATGCAGCCTAGGAAGTCAAAAACTCCGGTAGTTTTTATAGTTCTTAGATGGTCAATTTTAAGTAAGTTTGGTGAAAGACTGAAACTTTATTCCAGAGAGTGCAACCAATTAATTCCAGAAACGGTCTAGATATCACACGAAATCAATAAGTTCTGTGGGAAGGAGAGAAGCATTTTACTCGCACATTAAAATCATAAGCATAGGATGCTATACAGCAGTTAAAAGAAACTAACATTTTAACCATATACTTTGTGATAGGCACACTCACAGTTAACTCATATAAGGTTTATATGACTTTTTCTATATATGACACTGCTTTCTCTGTTTTCTTTCGAATTTATTTTGAGGATTACTTAAAGCAAAATTATTCAGCACCACTTAATGTTTGTCTTACACATGTGCAGAGATTTAAGACAACATTTCAGGTGTCTTTTGTTCATGAAAATATGTTTGCATTATCTTAAGGAGGTGGGATGCTGTTTGTAACAAAATTTTGTTCCATAAGTGTCCCCCATTATTATTTAGAGAGAAAGTGTTTTGTATACAAGAACCTCAAAAGCTGACTGGTTTTAATTTGCTACGATTTAAATTGGTAATTCTAGAAATGATACTGTAAGATTAATAATAAAAGGAATGCAATTTATGGTTTGGCAATATAAAATTACATTTCCTAGAGTTCTCAACACTCATATAAAATCACAAACATTTATTTGGTGCCTACCATATGCCGTCAAAAGGACTGATTCACAGCAAGCCCATGTCTGTGGCAATGTGGACCTGCACTCCACAGGGTTTTAAGTGAGATAAATGTTTACACTCAGAAGTTGCAGCACACACACTCAAACACACCCCGAGAACTCGGACAAATGAGTGGTGCTTATCCCAAGTAAAGAATCAACATGTCTCAGGATGTGCAGGACTATCATGGCGGTTGGGAAAACGCATCAGAGATAAAAATTTGGTTTGGTGTGGAGGGATAGAAGATGAGTGTCGTAGAGTGATCTTTCTTCATAGAGTTCTTCTAACCGTGTCATTGTAAGCCTCAGCAAATGATTGGGTGGGACTATGCAAACAGGGAGTGTGTAACACTAATAGAGGTGATTGGCCAGTTTTAGTAATTACTGTCCTGTCCACAAGGATGGGCCCCATCTCTGAGGCAGGAGGAGAGTGAAATGCTAGGACCACTGAAAGAAGAGTCCGCAGTGCAGCACGTTCAGGATCCCTATGTGAAATGGCAGAGGCCGAGGAAAGGAGACCACAAAACAGAATCCAGGAGAGACATGCTACACACGAGTTTTCACTGTAGCTAAAGTCAGCGCATAAAGGCACAACAGGAATATCAAAATGACCCAAGAAAAGCTGTTTAGAAGGCAACACATTAGAAAAAGGTAGCTTTCTCAATGAAGTCCCCAGGGAATTCCAAAAATAGACTTTGGGGCAAGGTCATGGCACCCCATCAGTCTCGGCCGGAAAGCACATCTAAAGGTCAACAAACAGACCTGGAACTATTTAGAGGCTTTTTGTTGTTGTTGTTGGGGTGGGTTTTTTTTTTTTTGGGGGGGGGGGTTGTTGTTTGTTTGTTTTGGTTTTCTTTTGCTGTTTTGTTTTGCGCTTCCCTTTTTTGGTGTATGTGTGCTTATTATTGTCTCTGCAATCCTATCTAGATAACATAGGCAGGATAAACAATCCAGAGGAGAAAACAAAGCGACCAACAGTTCCAGGCGGACATGGAAGAGGTGAGGCGGGGAAAGGAAGTGGGTGTTAACAAACCCAGAGACAAAGGAACAACATATGATCTAAAATAGATGGTGAGGAGGGTATAGGATGCCTGGGAGGGCTTAATCAAGGGCAATGTAGCAGAGAGGAATTACTGAAACCCAAATGAAGGCCGGAAATGATAATGGGACAAGAGGAAAGTAAAAGGAAGTAGAGGGCAGAACTAGGAGGCAAAGGGCATTTATGAAGGTCTAAATACATGCTTGGACATATGCAATATATTTATATATAACAACAGGGAAATAAATCTTTGTACATATATTGATATGTTAAGTATTAAGGTAGCAGATGGACATTGGGCCTTGACTCAAGTACTCCCTCAAAGCAAGAACACTTTGTTCTAATAACCTGGCTATCTGTGATGCTCGCCTTCTGGACACGATTTCTGAAGACAAAATGGGTGCATATCAAATGTGCTGAAGAAAGCTGATGGCGCCCAGCTATCAAATGATATAGCATCTGGGGTCTTAAAGGCTTGAAGATAAGCAAGTGGCTATATAGCTGAGAAGTGACAAAGCCCACATGGTAGAAGCACACCAGCCTGTGTGATTATGAGGTGTCGATGGGATCAGGTATCAGGCATCAAAGATCCAGAACAAAAAATCATATCAATGTGAATGAGAGGTAATGTAGTGTGGAGGCCCAAAACCACCTATAGACAATTAGACATCCCCTTACAGAAGGCTCACAAGGAGGAGATGAGCCACCAGTTAGGGTGCAAAATAGCACTGATGAAACATACAACTTTCCTCTAGTTCTTTAATGCTTCCTCCCCATCACTATCATAATCCCAATTCTACCTTACAAATCCAGCTAGACCAGAGGATGTACATGGGTACAGATAAGAGCTGCAAACACAGGGAATCTAGGACAGATAAACCCCTCAGGACCAATAACGAGAGTAGCGATACCAGGAGGTTAAGGGGAAAGTGGGGGAAGAAAGGGGGAACCAATCACAATGATCTACATATAACTCCCTCCCTGGGGGACAGACAACAGAAAAGTGGATTAAGGGAGACATCAATCAGTATAAGACATGAAAAAATAATAATTTATAAATTATCAAAGATGAGGGAGGGAGGGGGAGAAACGAGGAGCTGATACCAAACCAAGGGCTCAAGTGGAAAGAAAATGTTTGAAAATGATGATGGCAGCTTGACACAGTGGATATATGCATGTATTGTGATAAGACCTGTATGAGCCCCAATAAAATGATTAAAAAAAATAGGTATCTTTCAAAAAAAAAATCTCCCCAGTAACAATACATAAAAAAACAAACTTTTTATCTTTGGGCAGATGACATGTGCCTGGAGGTTCTTAGAGCTCTATTCTCCTTGGGCCATCATTTTGCATGTCTGAAGCAGGATAAACAAATCTGACATCTTAGAACAGTTTTTCATTGTTTATGAGTCATATTTCTTTTGGGTGGCATAAGGGGGACATGGAATTTAAAAGGAGACTCCCTCTATTTGCCATATCAGAAACATTTTTGGGCTTAGTACACAGCTATTAAAGAGTAATTGAGACAATACAATTTTTACCTCTTGGGAACTTTGAGTGCTTTAGATCAAGATTTTAAACTAGAAAGAATTACATGTTACTCAAATCTGACTGTTAAGAGGAAAAGTGTTCAAATTGTAAAGAATTATTCCATTTTGGGGGCAATTTGTATAAGTAAGGAAGTTAGAAAGAGCAGAGAAATAAAGAAAGACAAGAAAATGGGAAGTTGGCACGAGTAAAGTAATGTTAAAAAACAACTACAGAAGAATCTATAATTACATTTATTTGTCTGGGACCTTAGTAATGCTTTAAACATGCAATATTTTGTTACTGCTGCTTTGCAATGGAGACACCCATGTATCTATGCCACAGATAAGCACTAAATAACCCTTATTATTTGCAGTATAAATATATAAACTACAATCTTATCGCATTTCTATAATTAAGGCCAACTCGGTGTTTGTTAGCAAAGAGTGAATCTTGATTATAAAATAAAGGTGACTTTATTTCCTGCTGATCTATTCCATGCTGAGCATAACCTACAAGAGTATTACATCTAGGCATAAGGACTTCAAATAAAACTATCAAAGGAAAAAGAGGAAGCAAAACTCTTACAGATGATCAATTTTTCTTCCTACAATGGTTTTCCCTGGTGTTTGGGGCCTTTAAAGAGAGCTAGCCTTAAGTGTACTTATATAGTACACTTATATAGTGTACTATATAAGACCAAATATAATTTTCATAAATGAACATTGTTATAGTGTATTTATAACTAGCTATAAAAAGAGTATGTACATATAGCTAAACATAACTATTATTACAAAGGCTTAAAAACAGGGTTGTTCTGATTCATCAAAAACTGAAACAAAACGGAAGAGTAAACATTAGTCCAACACTGATTTTCTGAACAGACACACAAGCACAATATACAGGATGACAATAATTATTACTCTTTACCAGAGAAATAAAAGGAGAGATGGGCTCGAGTGGTCTTAGACAGCTACGCATTCTGCACACTTAGGTTACTCAGTTCTAAGGTCAGTCAGTGACTGGCTGTCCACAAATACATAGGAGCACATCAGCTGCAGCAAGACACATCCCGCACATGCGTTCTCACTGGAACTACAGCTACAGCTACAGAAGGGAAAACAGGAATATCAAAGTGACTCAAGAAAAGCCCTTCAGAAGGTAAGACTTTAGAAGAAAGTATCTTTAAAAAATTTCTCACCAGTAATACATAAAAAAAATCCCCGCCAGTAATACATAAACAAGCAAACAAACACAAATGGTTACTATGCTTGTGCAGTAGGCTGGGCAGATGACTTACACTTTGTGGTCATCATGTGCCATAAGAAAATGAGACATGCTGGAGTCACAGGGCAAGCTATCAGATCACAGGGACATTCTCAACCAAGCTCATGGCCATTGAGTCAATTCTGACTCGCAGCGACCCTACAGCACAGAAATGTTCTTTTGAATTTCAGGGATTGTAAATCTTCACGGGAGCAGATGGTCTCCTCTTCTCCCAGAGTACCCGGGGCTTTGCCCTGCTGCCCTACGGTTACGGCCCACCACTGAATTGAACCCTCCTCTGCCTCCTTAGATTAGGAGAAAAACAAACACTCGCTTTCTTAGGACTCTAGTCTGACTCCTAGGGACTGTGTAGAACAGAGTAGAGCTGCCCCTGTGAGTTTCTAAGACTTTAAATCTTTATGAAAGTACACAGCCTTCTCTTTCTCCCTCAGTTACTGCTGACCTTGCGATTAGCAGCTCCAAGTGCAACCCGTTTTGCCACCAGAGCTGCGACTCCGAGACAATAGGTGTCTACGGGAGGAGAAGGCTCAGACTTTCTCCCACAGTGCTGCTGCTGGTTTCAAACTGCTCACCAAGCAGATCACAGCCCAACGAGTGACCACTGCACTCCCAGAACTCCTTATGAGAGGCACTTGTAAAATAAAGGAATACCTATAATATACCTAAAATAAAGGAATACCTATAATGTTTATTAGGAAAAACATGCATTGCTGGAGAAATGTCAGGCCAAATAACTTTTCAACTTTCCACATTTACTGTTTTTCTTGTAACACCCCCCAGCTGCTCCCTAAACACACACACACACACACACACACACACACACACACACACACACATACACCCTCCCTAAAACAAACATAGCTGAATTCCCTTATAGGCACATAAATGTTGCTACAAACTAGTGTCCCTCAACATATGCTTTTTCTCCTTGAAAACAACAGGGATTGCTAAATGGATGATGTTGATACATTTCTAATGTTTTGAGCTGGAACTTCAGCTTTTAAATCCAATCTGTTTAAATAGTCAGTCTTGGTTGGTGTGTGTGTGTGTGTGTGTGTGTGTCTGTGTGTCTGTGTGTGTGAGTGTGTAAAACTCCAATCCTAATCTATGAGGACTCAGTTATCTAGATTTAATTTCTAACAAGATCAATGGAAAATACACCCCATTCCTGAAATGTCCACCATCCATCAGTGAAGTAAAGGCCAGAAAGGGGTCACAGAACCAAGGAGGAAATGGGCTGAGGAGTGCAAGATGACACTATTGAAAAGCCTGGTTTCAGAGGCATCACTGACCCAAACCATGTAACCCCTATCTTTCTGGTACAGACAAGACTGTAAAGCCCTTGAAAGATCATGCCCGCAGGAAAACGGGTCCTGATGATGGATTTTCAAAGACAATGACCCAAATAAAAGTGTTTTGCGGTGGGAAACATGTACCGCTAATAGGTGAGGGTTGCTAGGCAACAAACATGGTAATGCTTCATCTCTACCCTGCCTTAGGAAGTGTGTGATGGAGCAAAGGAACCTTTTCTGTATTTCAACATAATAGTTGTAGCTGACAATTTTAGTCTTAAAAGATAATTTCCTTTATGTTGAAACAACTGTAACTTTTGTTAACACGTATTAAGTCTATCTCCATTTGAAGCAAAAACAAAAACCTTGCTGTTTTATAGTCCATATTGACTAATGGAAAAGGAATAACGAGCATAAAGTAATATTGAATTCTTTTAAAAATGTTCTAAATGATGGCAAAAACAGATGTTGGTCATCACAATCTGAGTGCACATGTGCGATTCATTAGTATCCATACTTGGACAATATATAAGTAGAAATGCGAGTCATCAAAGAGAAATCAACTTCACTCCAGAGATTAGGTAAGAAACAGCTGTGCTTCTATATAATTTTTTTAATTTGAAAAGACTC
Organism: Echinops telfairi; assembly: GCF_000313985.2. Classification (NCBI taxonomy): domain Eukaryota; kingdom Metazoa; phylum Chordata; class Mammalia; order Afrosoricida; family Tenrecidae; genus Echinops; species Echinops telfairi. The sequence continues at coordinate 29,288,291 of NW_022111300.1, read as the reverse complement.
ATGTGAAGGTAAATCCTAATTTAGATTTCCTTTTCTAAGCAAGTTTCAGTGAAATTCAACAGTTAGATTATCCTTATTTTGATACTGAATTTGTTGCAAAAGGATATGGGGTATAGACAACATGTGAAGGAAGCCTTTAAAATCTCAAGCATCTTCAAGTTCCTATTTTAGAATAAAGAATAAGAGCCGAAGACCTGCATGTGATAGGCTAGGAAATGCTTTATGGTCTCCGGCCTTCCCCCAGCGACAAAAGAGGCACAAGGCACATTCACCTTGTAATGTCACAGTAAACATTACATGATATTTTAAATGGGGTGGGACTTTATGAAGTACAATGCTCAAATAAACATAAAGTGAACCGATTGTATAAGAGAGTGTGTCCAATACTATAAAATGGAGAACTGAAATACGATCTAAAGATCCTTACCTCCATTATTCCATACGCATAGTAAACCTTCACTTTTACCATTCTAGAAGGCTACGATAATGCTCTTTCTTAAGATACTGGGAGCTTTCAGGTATTTGCTTTTACCCTTACGTTCACATTGCCACAATGCTAGCTTTCAGCATTATTTTCATATCCAGAATCAATTCTATAGTGGTGACTGTTGAAAACATGGTGAATATAAGTTAACATCACCAAATTGTACACATAGAAATGGTTGAAGTGTTTCAGTATATATATGATCATAGTAAACCCAGGGATTGCTAAAAATCTACTCAAGCTGCACTGCATTTGCAACAAGCAAAATTATTTAACCTCTGGGGTCCAATTAAAGAGCATGCCTACCGACCAATATTATAATTTTCTTCTATGTCCATCCATTCTTTTCTCTGAGGAAAGGAAGATACCAATAATTCAAAAGAGTTCAGTCAGTCAGTCTTACAACTTAATTTGTTTAGTGGAAGCACACGCCTTTCCGCGTGTGCTTTGCATTACTTTGCTTACATTTCTTGGCCTAAGATCAACCTTCACTCGTCACTCACAACAAAGCACAGAAGCACTCATGTGGTTGTACCAGATATTAGTCATTCCCAAGAAATGTTAAGGGCTTGGGATTTTAGACTCAACAATGCATGGAACGTGTCCGTTTCAGCTGGCGGGCAGGATCTCAAAGGACTTGACTGAAAACAAACTAAACAGGTGCCAGTGGAGAGAAGTACAGCTTCTGAATGGCTCCGGGTGGTACACGGGGGAGCTGCGCTAAAACTCACTGCCTCAGAGGACTTACCTGGGCAAACTTGTGAATCTGTTCGACCACTGCGGCGAACAGGGCGTGGACACTTTCATCAATGAGGCTCTGCATGTAGTGCACCGCCTCTTCGTCAGACAGGTCTAGACGGAACTTATCCTGCACCTAGAAGACAGCAGTCTCGTTGGTCTCGTTAATGAAGAAAAAGAGGCCGTTTTTGAAGCGACAGAAACAGATGGATGCAGGCAATGTTATATGACGAGCTATTTCCACAATTCTTCCTCACAAGTTTTGAAATTCTTTAAAATACAGTTCAAGGTTTTAAATATATTAAAAAGAGTTGTGTAAATAACACCACAACCCATTTTAGAATATTTTCTTCATTTTGTACTCATTATTATAGCAAAATCTGGGAAGTGCCTTTAAGCAAAAGGTTGGAAACTCATAAATCCAATCCTCTGTACTAATATAATCCTATCAACAGAATTAAAAAAAAAATCACACAGTGAAGTTAATACCTGTATTAAAAGAAAAAAATTTGACAAAATCAAGCATCTTTTCTTGATAAAAACAACCAATGACAAGGAAATGTCCTTAATCTGATAAGGACACATGTCCGCATGTTTGCATACTCATGGTTCTAACCAGGCAATTACATGAGAGAGAGAGAAACGACATCTAGATTGAATCAAACAAAACCGTAAAGCTACCTCTGCTCACGTACGTCATGATCATTACCGACAGACTCACTGCCACGGAGTCAATGCCGACTCACAGTGACCGATAGGACAGGGCAGTTTCAGACACTGCGACTCTCTCCAGCAGTAGAAATCCCCTTCTTTCTCCCTGTGAGCTGCTGCTGGTTTTGAACTGCTGACCTTGCAGTTAGCAGCCTAACACACAACCCCTAGCAACAGGGCTCCTGGTCATGATCACATATAGAGGCAGAAAGTGTACTAAGACACTCACTAAAAATAAACTACTAAAATTAATAAGTGAATATGGTGACTTTCACTGGAGCAGTAACAATATTGTTCTCTAACTCTTTATAGGAGTTATCCTCCTTACTCTTCGCACTTATTATAATACTGCTTAAACAGCCCCGCTTAGTGCTGTCGAGTTGACTCGGACTCGTGGCGTCCTTACAGACCACAGAGGAACTGCTCCATGGGGTTGTCTTTCTTCACAGGTGCAGATGGCCTGGTCTGCCTACGTCAGAGCCACTGGTGGGTTTGAACTGCCAAACTTGCAGTTAGCAGCCTAACTATCAGCCCATTGCACCACCTGGGCCCTTCACTCACTATATTAGAATTTGGAAACACAGTTTTTTACTTGTTTTTATTTCCTTATGACTGAAACACACAAATGATTACAACAAAAGAGCAGGTTTAATACATCAGAGTGAAAGGAAAAGCTTTAATCTAAGTATTAGTTTCTTCCTGAATTCATTTGAATACTTGAGGAGCATTAGACTTCAAAACAAAACAAAACAAAACTTTACCCAAATAAAGATCAAAATTTAAAATAAAGGGCAATTAAAATGAAAATGGCATCACCATCCAACTACTGCTTAAAGATAATCAGTGCTTTAAATAATCTTTCATAATAATGCCTTTTTTTAAAGCTACAGCAACAAATTACCATAAAAATGTTACTTTGGCTTTAGTGTTTATTGATCTTATAAGGTACCAAATATAATTTAATTTTATAGGTCAGCCAAAATAGAGCTTTAGCTAATTTGTAATTGCTTATATAATGTTTTGGTTTGTTTTTAGAGTTTATTTAAAAATCAATTTAGAGGCTAATCACATCTGCTTCTTCAACATAGCATTGTGTTAGCTTGTTAAACTATTCTGATTAAGAGATTTGTCACAACACTTATAAAAGGCAGTTCTTTTTAATAGCAACATTAAAGAAAAACATGAATGTATAACAAATGGTACTTTTATCACGTGGATGACTTATTACACTAGGTTTGTTGTATTTATTTTTGCCATTATCGAAATATTGCATATTAAAATGTGCTAAGGAAAATAAGTCACTTGGTCTGTTTGTTCAGACTCATATCCACCCTGTAAGCCAGGGCACAACTGCACCCTGATGTTTAAAGACTTGTTGAGTCTTTACAGGAGTGGACAACCTCGTCTTTCTCCTCCGGCACAGCCAGCTGGGTTCAAAAGGCAGGCCTGGTAGTTCACAGCTCTCTGTGTAACCCACTCCTCCACTACCAGGGCTCTAGGAATCGGAATTGACTTGATGGCTGTGAGTTTGTGGATCTATCTGTTCATTGTTGAAAAATAGTCTATTTATTGCATTTATTTAGAACACCAGTACCACAACACTTGGCTTTTTATCAGTAATTCTTATTACATTAGACTACTTCGATAACCTTGTTTTTAATGATTAGATTTATAAGATTAGAACCATTTTCAGCAAACTTCTTATAGCACACTAACTTATTACTATGAAACACTTGCTAAATATTCGTGCTTCATGAATATATACTTAAAATGTTTAATCTCAGCTTCTGTGATTGAGCAGTGGTTCTTTCAAGAAATAAATCTGATTAAAGAAAATACAACACATTCTATATGTAAAAGGCAAGTCCCAAAAAACAAAACAACAAAAACACCCACAACGTTTATACATACTAAAAGAAATGGAAACAGAGAAATATTGTTATATCGTGTTATCACTCAAATAACTTGGATAATTTGTCTTTCTCTAAAGACCTAAAACTTATATGCACTCTAGCTCTTTTCCTTCATGAAGCCAAAGAAACATTTTTCAAGGAAGGGAAGTCATTATAGTAGAACGTCCACTTCTACTTCTTATAAGTCTGCCAATAGGAAACAGAAACTTTAGCCCATGTGAATGTGCACAACTTTCTCTTATCATTATTATTTTAATAATGATATTTAATAATAACAAATTCAAGTTTGTTTTATTTGATAAGTTCTTATTTTGGATAAAATATAACATAACCCTTTTATAAGTTATCCTTTTTGGGGAGATGATGGAGAAATCATTTTTATACTATTTAATTGTAAGTGGAATAAATAGCTAAGGAGTACTGGTCTAAAACAAAAATAACTGACATACAGGTTTTTCTTTGCTTTATGCTCCAAGCCCTTAAAATGAATTGGTTCATATTTTTTATAAGCTTGTGCTATATACTAAGATAGATACTTTAAGGGGAAAAAGGCTGATACTTAAACAATAAACCATGATATTCTATAACAGAAATAGAACAAAGACTGAACAAAGAATAAGAACATGGCTTAACTGATAGGAAAAATGGGAAAATCTCAATCTGACAAATATTGTTGGAATTCTTATAAATGACTTT
>NW_022111300.1:29280041-29281170 GCF_000313985.2 Echinops telfairi | reverse complement strand
CTATATTTACATATGTACATGCCTGTATTTAGACCTCTATAAATGCCCTTTGCCTCCTGGTTGTTTCCCTATTTCCTTTTACTTTCCTCTTATCCCACTATCATGCTCAGCCTTCATTTGGGTTTCAGCAAATCCTTTCAGTTACATTGCCCTTGCTCAAGCCCTACCAGGCCTCTTACACCCTCCTTGCCACTGATTTTGGACCACTAGCTGTTCCCTTGTCCCTGGGTTTGTTAACACCACTTCCTTTCCCCCACCTCCCCACTTCTTCCATGTCCCCCTGAAACCGTTTGCCCCATTGCTTTCTCCTCAGGATTGTTTATCCAGCCTATTTTATCTAGATAGACCTGCGGAGATAATAATTTGCACAAAACCAAGACAGAGCAAAACAAAGCAACAAAAGAAAACAACAACAAAAAAACCAATGCCACAGAAAAGAAAAGCCTATAAATAGTTCAAGGTCTGCTCCTTGACCTTTAGGAGTGTAACGAATCTTTTTATTGCGGGCTCCTGCAGCTCTTATAACAATCTCCAAATCAATGATATCGAACACACTAGTACATATGTTGGTATCATCAGTTTTGAAACATTTTCTACTTGAGCCCGTGTTACCGCTTTCTCTTTTTTCCCCTTCCTCACCCACCGTTGTGACCCCTTGATAAATTATCATTTTCATAGCTTACACTGTCCGCTGTCTCTCTTCACCTACATTTCTCTTGTCCCCCCGCCAGTGAGTGGGGGATTTTATATGTCAATCATTGCAATTGGTTCTCCCTTTCTCCCCCTGTTCCCCCCACTTTCCCCCTACCCTCATGGTATGGCTACTTCCATTATTGTTCCTTGGGACTTTATTTGTCCTGGAATCTGAGTGTTGAGAGCTCTTATCTATACCGGTGTACATGTTCTGGTCTAGCCAGATTTGTAAGGCAGAACTGGGCTCATGAAAATAGGGGTGAGGTGTTTCTTTGGTGCTATAGTGCACCCTGGCTGGCTCGTCCCTTCCTTGTGACCCTTCTGTGATGGGATGTCCAATTGTCTAGAGATGGGCTTTGGTTTTCCAGTCTGAACCAACCTTGTTCGCATTGATATGATTGTTGGCTTTTGGTCTTCTGATGCCTGATACCTGATC
>NW_022111300.1:29270523-29279847 GCF_000313985.2 Echinops telfairi | reverse complement strand
TTTACACCACATTTGCTTATTCACCCATTTTGTCTTCAGAAATCATTTTGGGAAGATGAGCATCACAAAATGCCAGGCTATTAAACAAAAGGTTCTTGAATTGAGCAAGGACTTGAGTAGAGGCCCAAGGTCCATCTGCTACCTTGATACTTAACATATAAATGTATATATACATAGACCTATATCCCTATCATTAAATATTAATATATTTACATATATACGTGCCTAAATTTATACCCCTATAGATGTCGTTTGCCTCCTAGTTTCTTCCTCTATTTCTTGAAGAAATATTAATACTATTCCTAGATCTCACACAAGAGAACAAATTTGGAGGGCACCCAGTTAAGACCAGCATTTATTTTATTCTTCAGTACATCATTCTTGATTTTACCATATGTTTAGGTTTCAAAGATCAGGTCGTTAGGTTTTTAGGATGCGATGAGTGAGGTGAGGTGATGTTAGGTTAGGTTAAGCCTGGGGCTGCACCTCATTTCCACAGCTAGTCCAATCCAGCAGCTGAGAAACAGTCCCTGGCTAAGATCTACAACTTTTAGGGAAAACATCATAACTGTGGGATTTACTTTAGTAACAAACAGCTGTTGCATGTAAGAATGAGACAGGAAGATGTCAGCTCTGACCCAAATTGGAATTTCAGCAGTTAAGGCCATAGAACTAGATTCAAATGCCTAAGGAGCCCCCTGCCCCCGCCCCCCCCAAAAAAAAGGCTACCAAAAAATCCAGTAGGAAAAAGAGAAAAAAACAAAACACATGAGCTAGATTCTGTATAGTGACTTATAATAAATGGAGAAAATACTGAAGTTGTCAATAATTTCATTTCATTTAGATCCATAATCAATGCTCATGAAAGCAGCAGTCAAGGAATCAAACAATTACACGGGGCATAATCTGGAGCACAAGACCTTTGCAAAGCATTCAAGCACAAAGATGTCACTAGGAGGAGTTCAGTCCGCCTGCCCTTCACCAAAAGTATCTTCCATCACCTAATAGGCATGTGAAAACCGGCGAGGAATTGATGGTTTTGAATAATGGTGCTGCAAAGAATATCAAACGGATTGCCAGAATGATAAACAAATCTGTCTTCAAGGACATATACGCAGAATGCTCCTCACAAAATGTGGAGCTGATGGGCTGACACAGTTGCTGTAAAAAGGGGCTCAAGCATCACATAAGTGTGAGGATGGCCCAGGAGCAGGCAGCTCCATCCCGCTGTGCCTCAGCTGGCTGAGTCAGAGGGGACTCAGCATAGACGGTGAGGGGGGAATGAGAATGTAAATATTAAGAAAATAAGACTTGTAGGAATGAAGGCTGAGATAGTTTATTGTGCCAGCCTGGTTGATAAACACAAGTGGGATTAACTGAAAGGCAGAGAGATAAATGGCTTGGTGGGTCTCACCTTTCTTGTCTCTCACTCTTTGGTCATCGGACCAGTGTGCGGCTGCCTTGCTTCTCCTGTGCCTCAATTTAAAGGCTACACTACCTGTGGGACGCCTAGCCTGTGGACTGTGTCGCTGTAAGTTGAGGTCCCTTTAAGAGATCGGTGGAGCTGGGGACTGGCAGTTGGTGACCTGGCTGGCAGTTGGTGACCTGCCTTCTGATTGGCTGCTGTGCTGACATAGCCTAGCTCTCTCTATAAATAGAGGAAGATCTGGCAGCAGACTGGATTGGAAAGACTGCTAGTCTCTCACAACTCTCTGACGGCAGTGAGTTGAATTGAGCTATTTGTAGTGCTTTATAATTTAACTATTTCTTTCTTGTATTATATATTTATCTGTATATGATTTAACAGTTCATTTCTTGTTATATATTTAATTATCTTTATAAATAAATATATTGAATTATCAGCAATTTGGTTTTATCTCTCTAGAGAACCCTGTCTAACACAAAGGCAAAACCAAAAACAAGAAGGAAGGGTCAAAGGTGTTGGTTAGGGAATGAAATGCTTAGAACCAAGGTTCTGGTGAGGCTGAGTTCACAAGCACTGATGGTAGAGAGCAGTTACAGTTGCCTCTAAATGAGGAGAACAAGGACCTGAGAGAAGGGCCTGGCTGGATCATTCCTCTGGAGGATAACCTCACAGGAGTGCTCATGAGGAGGACGACTAGGACAAGGAGACTTCCCAGTGATGGAGAGCACAGGGACGCAGGCAGACAACGGTTAGCAATACACAGCACAGGTGATGGTGTGATCCTTAATGGGGTTGCACTTAAGTATTTATCTATTTCCTGCTTAAGAAAACGGGGAAAATGTTTTGGGAATGTTCGTAGGGAGCAACAAGGGAACTAAGTCTTTCTCCAAACTCGGTGGCAGTCAGGATAGGGAGATAAAAAAGAGGCTCTACTTGAGACAGTTTCAAAGAATGTAGTGTTGGGTTATATCCAGTCATATTATGTGCTGTGGTCAAAAAGGATGCTCTTTCAATTACATCTCAGTTATTTTTACTTTTCTTTGTTGAACAGACAGTTTCCCCCAAGTCTTGATATAGGGCAACATTAGGAATCAGCCACAAGGTACCAGGGGGAGGGAAATACAAGGCTCAGTTCTGAAAGGCTATCCTGGAGTTTCTGAAGTGTAACGTCCCACAAGATTCACCTTATAATACCAATATCTGCATCAATTCCAAACCAAAGAAATCTACTGGTGCCCCAGTAGATTTAAAGGTTTGAGTGGTTCTAACAGGTAGCTTAGTGATACGTTAAACTTGTGCCTTTATCATTTTTTACTTATAGTCAATTAATATAGACGGCCCTTCTATCCATGATTACTTTGGTGATGTATTATAATTCTCTACTGCAGGCCTGTGGCCTGTTCAGGAAGGTGGTCGGGACTAATGGACAAGATTAGGGTGGTATTAAGACCTGACTGCAGTAGAGGGTGTGAGCTGTTATACCCTTTGCTTCCTTGGAGGTAAGGTCTGCTAAAAGAAAACCATACCTGTGTCAAAGCCATTTCCCTGTTTCCTGACTGAGCGTTGGTAAAAGGAAGAAGAACTGCTGTGGTGCTCAAACATTTTTGGCTTCTGGCTCCGGACCCTGCCCATGGCTCCTCTCTGGCTGACTTAACCCCTCCCACAGCCAGAAGAGGCATTTCCTTCGAGTGTAGTGAGTGTCTGTGAGACACTGCAGCACACGGCAGAGCCCAGGGACATGAAAGGAGGGGAGGTATGGAAATAGAGAACATTTTGGGTGAGTTGGACAATTACTGCTACTCACTGCCATTGCATTGAATCAATTCCGACTCAAGGTGACCCCATAGGGCAAGGTAAACTGCTCTTGTGGGTTTCTAAGACCAGCTGTCTATAGAACCAGAGTGCCTCTTCGTTTTCCTTGGGATTGGTCTAATGTTAGTTTTTCTAAACAAAATTATTACCACAGTTTTTCTTAAAATAAACAAAAACAAAAAACTCTTAATTGGAATAGAAATCCCCAACTTTCTCCTGTGGAGAGATACAGGTGGTTTAGAACAGCTAACTTGAGACTCGCAGCCCAACACATAACCACTACACAACGAGGGCTCCTAATTTTCCTAAAAGCAAATATTAATACTTTCTAGATTACCTTATTCCAAGCATCATGTTACACACTGGCCAAAGACCACCTAAATCTTCCAGAATAAACCTCCAATATTGAAAACAGACATATATTTATGACTACATCAAATAAGGCTTTTATACTGTTTCAGAGAACCATTTCTCTTACAATTTCGTCACTTTGCAAGTAGCAAGGATCACAGTGGAATCTTGAAAAACTATTATTTAATAAGTGTACCACTTCAAGGAGGCAAAAATAATGCCATTCATGATGAAAGGCAGTATGATCAACATTTGATGGTGGGCAAAACGTCTGTCAAATTAAGAGCCTTGGGAAATGTAGTCCTACGTACGGTATTAGATAGAAGTGTATCTATAAACCTTACCAACATTGGATCCAAACAAGTTTCTGAGAACCAGCTTAATTTTTACATCTCCAGAGCACCGTGTTTACTAATCAAAACATATTTGAAAACACAAGATTGAAAAATAAAAGCTGATTGAAAATATTAGGGCTCAGCTGATGTTAAGTGAAGTCAACAGAATTGTTTTAAAATAAAACTATAAAACAATTCTTATGAAAATTTAGCATAAGAGTATTTAGATGAATCATTTCAACATTTTCCATTGAAGCAAAAAGTTTAGCTTTGGATCCCCACTAATAAGCTGTTTTTGTTTGTTCACGCCACTGAATTCCTACTAATCCATATCAATGACAGTTTCTATGGCAGTGTTTTCCTTCTACTGTCAATAAGACAGATCCTTTGACATTTCTCCAGCTATCATCTTACATCATCTTTCCTGCCTTCTTGAAGGAAAGAGATCATCATGTTTCAGCCTAAGCTTTTATATAGGCTTTGATCACTTTAAATTAAAATCCCAGAATTATAGTGGAACTCCCACCTTTCTGACAGTGCTTCCTGCATCATCAGGTAAACTGCAAGAGCACCAGCCTTGCTCTTTTAGCATTTCTGCAAAGTAAAGCTGTGCCACCCAAAAGATAATAATGTATTGCTTTTTAAAAAAAACAAAAACTTTTATTGGGGGCTCTTACATCTCTTATCACAATCCATTCCTCCAGTGTGTCAAGCACATTTGAACATATGCCACCATCATCATTTTCAAAGCATTCTCTTCCTACTTGAGCCCCTGATATCAGCTCCCCATTTCTTCCAGCTCCCTCCCCAGCCCTCCTTCCCTCACGAACCCTTGGTAAGTTATAGATTATTTTTTCCATATCTTACTTTGTCCTCTGTCTCCCCTCACCCACTTTCCCAGTATTTGTCCCCCTGGGAGAGGGTTCTAGGTTGATGCTTGTGAACGGTTACCCCGTTCTCCCCTCACCCTCCCGTAATCCTCCTGGTACAACTACTCTCCTTGTTGGCCCTGCGGGGTCTATCTACCCTGGATTCCCTGTGTTGCGGGCTCTTAACTGTAGTAATGTGCATGTTCTGATCTAATCCAATTTGTAAGGTAGAACTGAGGTCATGACAATGGGGTGAAGGAAGCACCAAAGAACTAGAGGAAAGTTGTGTGTTTCATTGGTGCTATACTGCACCCTGACTGGCTCATCTCTTCCCTGTGACCTCTCTATGAGGGGATGTCCAATTGTCTACAGATGGGCATCGGGTCTCCACTCCATGGCCCTCCCACCCCCACCCCTTTCACCTTGGGTATGGTTTTATTCTGGGTCTTAGATGCCTGATACCTGATCCCACTGACACCTCATGATCACATAGGCTGGTGTGCTTCTTCCATGTGGGCTCTGTTGTGTCTTAGTTAGATGGATGCTTATTTATCTTCAAGCCTTTAAGACCGTAGATGCTATATCTTTTGATAGCCAGGCACCATCAGCTTTCTTCACCACATTTGCTTATGCACCTATTTTGTCTCATATAGCTATGAGAACATATAGATATGTACTCACATAGATATAAGTACATAATTCTATTCCCCTCTCATTATATAAATATATTTACATATATACAATAATATATTTTATAAATTGTATATTCAAGATCTGTAACACACCCAGGGACTGAATCAACAAAGAACTATTACTAGATGTTGCAAAAGAGAAATCAGAGTGTGAAAGGGCAAAAACCATCAAGATCACCTGGGTACTCAATCAAGATTATGAAAAAAATGTAAGAGTTCTCATTCAATAATCACACAATGTCTCTGTTCCAAACCCTCTATGAAGTGCTCAGGTTGTAAAACAAACTAGATAGAGTGCAAGCACACAGAACAACTCACTCTCCTCCTGTAAGGACATAGAGGTATGACTCCTGAGCTGGAATTTTCTGCAGGACTAAGAATAATACTTATTTACTATACATGCGCTGGGGGGAAAAAATCCAATGATCTTGTTATTCTTAGAGTAACCATCAGTCATGTACTGAATTAAACAAACAAGACCTGTTTAACCATCTTGATTTCCCCTCCTGATGATATACTAATGTTCAATCCTAAGCAAGGGAGGCAGAAATAAGAGGGGTTTCAAGTTTGTGGGAAATTGTCATTATCTTTGAATTTCATCTTTTCATGAACGTCTTGAAGCCCTCACATATAGTGGCATTAGGGATAAAAGGCATAGAAAAAATGAACAATTCTCAGCAGAGTAATTGATGAGGTGCTACAAGAGAGACAAACTGTCTAACATATACTTCTTGGTCACTTAACTAAACTTCAGGATGTTCCTGTAAAGCACATGGCAGCTGAAGGCACTAAAGTATAAAAAACAACGAGCTAACTTCACCCACAAAATGAGGAAGTCTGCCAGGGAGAAGGAAAACAGTGGACTGATTACAGTCAGCGGGGCGCCTGTAATCCCCCCAGACAGCAGGGCTCATGCCTGTCCTAGTACTGTCCAAGGGCATGTAGTATGAAAAAAATACCAAGCCACCGAGTTTGAAGCCTCCGCGCCGACTTAATCTGGTGAAACCCGGCTTCCTACTTGGTAGGATAACAATCAACTAATAAGTAAGCAAGAAGTTTTAGCATTTCTCCCTTTGATAGCTGAGTGCTAATCAAAAGAGCTATCAAGTGTACATTAAACAAATATCATTGCCGAAGTCAACCAGAAAAAGTGATGGTCCAGAATGCAGACTCCTGGCGCTCGGACACGAACTTCCCCAAAACGTTTCCGCGAAGCAAACCAACGTACCTTCGAAGATGGAGAAAGGCCGTGTAGCACTGTTTACGGAACTCCTGGTACTGCTCACTCTGCGTGCCCCCCATGCCCTCCACCATTTCTTTATTCAGCTTCATTGGAGGCGGAAGAGGCTTCGGATCCCGACCCAAAATATATCCAAAGTCTATGTGGAAGAGCTTGCCTGGGTGGGGACAAGAAACCTTAAATGACTTTGATTCTGAAATTAACATAGAGAACAAACTGGGCAGGGGTGGTATGTGATACAATTATCATACAGACCAGCAGCGGCTCCTTATAGAACATTATTAGCTCATGATAAAGCCTATTAAAATGTTCGTTCGCTTCTCTAACCTCAGGGGTAAGAGTAACCATCAGAGTCTATCCTAGTTTATTTCAATTTACATTAATTCAAATGAAGCTATACTTAAGAGTCATTATTTACCTGTTGTTCAGACTAATTTTTCCTTTAACTTATCACTATTAAAACAAATCTCCTAAATTTCAAATTGTATTATCTGAACCATTTTCAATTGATCTGATACACTTGTTAGCTGCAAACTAAGACACCAACTACAGTATTTACATCTGTCAAGGGATAAACAGAATGGCAGCACCCATCATACGAAACCCTACATTTAAATTCATAGACTGCAAAAATGTGATAATTCATCTTATAGAATTATTCACCACATGATGAATAAAGCATCTTGTGACTCACAAGAGGTATACGAAGTAGGAATATGTTAGCATATCTGTTACTGAACTGTCTCCCCCCAATATTTGTAAATCTTAACCCCTTATACCTGTGATTATAATACTCGCTTTCTTTGATATAGTCGTGTGGCAGTATTAGTGTAGGGCCTGTGTTAAATCAATCAACTCTGAGACATAAAGGATTCTATAAAAAGAGGCACAGATGTGGGAGACAGATGCCAGGAAGATGCACAGAAGCAAAGTTCAAAAGAGACGGGAAGACCTTTCCCTCCCGAGCTGACGGAGAGAAGAAAGGCTTCCCTATAGCAGGGGCCCTGAATTAGGACTTCCAGCCTGTTAGAAAAACTTGTTTTTCTAACCCTTGTGGTATTTCTGTTACAGCAGAACTAAGTAAGACAACATCTCAGGGACCTCCCATCTAAGCTCCACCAAGGTAGGAGGGGTTTATCACTGTACTGTGCACTGCGGATCACCAGTCTTATACATAGAAGGTAATCATTATTGACGACACAAACATATCTTAAAGGTCACCCAAAATAACTCCCAATTCAGCCTGCTGAGTTTTGTTTGCCTTCTAGTACATGATCAATTGTTTCAGTTGGAAATGAATGCTCGTGGAAAGAGGAGTCTTTCCCTCAAGGTACAGCACAGCCAAACCATTCCTTCTGAAAGTGAATTAAGAGCCTCTACAGATATACAACCTTTCAAAGCATTTTTACTTACTGAATGTACCCATTACAGATGTTGGCCATAGCTCTACTTCTTGCATTATGATGACTGATACCTATAAATTTTACACTCCCATGATTAGGTCACTGTTGCAAATACAAAACAAAGAGGGTCACAGAACTGACTGTGGGATAAGGCCCAGATTAACAGTGATGCACTGGTAAGCACAACGAATCAGCTGTCTGATGGAACAAAACTTCGTATCTGACTTAAGTTTGTGACACTGACAAGGTCAGTTACTTTCGGAACTATCGAACTAGTATGATTGACAGCTCATATATCAACAAAGGCTGTTATCTAAGACTTAATAGTATCTAGTACTCAGTTAATGGGAGCCAGGGTGACAGAGTGGGTTAGGCATTTAGCTGCTAACCACAAGGTCAGCAGTTTGAAAGGACCAGCTGCTACCCAGAACAAAGCTGAGGATAGAGTAGAGCTACCCCTAAGGGCTCACAAAACTGTAAACAGTTATGGAAATAAAAAACCTCAACATTCTTGGCGGAGCTTGTGGTTTGAACTGCTGGCCTTGTAGTTAGCAGCCCAATCTGTAAACCGGGACACTACCAAGGATCTCTGGAGGGTAGTAACAGCTTAGTTAAATGGCTCCTATCGTGTCCACTTGAGTTACTCAAATCAGGAACCATTTGGTAATTAGTTATGGTTCATCTCACCAATATTTATCAAAATGCCTTATCTCACCGTCAACGATTTCAACTCACATCCACCTGGTAGCAGGGGAGAACATTCCCCTGTGAGTTTCCAAAACAGTAACTGAAAATCCCTCAGGTATCAGGCATCATCACAACAAAAAATCATATCACTGTGAATGAGGGGGAGTGCAGTGTGGAGGCCCAAAGCCCATTTGTAGGCCACTGGATATCCCTTACAGAAAGGTTTCGGGGAGGAAACAAGCCAGTCAGGGTGCGATGTACCAACAATGAAACATACAACTTTCCTCTAGTTCCTAAATGCTTCCCCCCACCCTGCACCACTATCATGATTCCAATTCTACCTTATAAATATGGTTGGCCAGAGGATGTACACTGGTACAAATAGGAACTGGAAATACAGGGAATCCAGGGCGGATGATCCCGTCAGGGCCAGTGGTGTGAGTGGCAATACCAGGAGGGTGCAGGGAGGGTGGATTGGAAAGGGGGAACCGATTACAAGGATCTACATA
>NW_022111300.1:29266329-29269269 GCF_000313985.2 Echinops telfairi | reverse complement strand
GTAGGAGGTCACATATAGTTCCTTGTAATCGATTCGCCCTTTCCACCCCACCCTCCCTCTACCCTCCTAGTATCGCCACTCATACCACTGGTCCTGTAGGGATCATCCACCCTGGATTCCCTGTGTTTCCAGTTCCTATCTGTACCAGTGTACATCCTCTGGGCTAGCCAGACTTGCAAGGTAGAATTCATGCTGTTATATTTTACCAATTGACAGTATACATTTAATCTACAAAACTTTAATTTCATGTGATTTTTGCAGATCCTTGGACTTCACTGGGTTCCCAAGAGGGGTTCATGTTTCACCAACAGGGAGAAACCACTTTCAGAATAAGGACATTGACAGCGATAGTCCTCTCTGGGAGAGCATCATCCCATAATCTCTTAAGGTTCCAAAGGGTATTTAAGCAAATTTAACTGCAATATAGTTCAGCCAAACTAAGCAGTTCTCTTTGTACTTTATTCTCATTTATTTTCTACCACATTAGACACAGAGGATTGTACTTTTTCAAGAGATTATAGAGCTCACAATATTGCAGATAAAGATCTATGGCTTTATATAATTATTTAAATAATGCTATTGCTTTCCCCCCTAATTCCTAGTCATGTTCAGCACGTAAATAAATGACCAGACTGAACCTTCTCTAGCAACAAAACAGCCCCCATTAAGAAAACCTTGGCACCCTAGTCTCAAATGATTTCAGTGATCACATCTGGCTTATTCAATATTTTTAGCTCATGGCTTATGAACCTGTTTTGGAAAGAAAACGCAGCCCCACTTTTCCGTGTTTCTTTACATAGGCATGATTGGAATTCAATATTTGCAATACATCATTGCTTGCAAATAAAGAGTTTATTTCTATCCTTCTTTTAAGAGAATGCTCATATAACAAGACTACTGCTGAATTATAACGTGTAAAATATTCCATATCTGAGGTAGCTAGTTTATTGTGCTAATCTGGCCAATAAACATATGTGGGGTTAATTGAAGGGCAGAGCAGAGTGATAAATGGCTCGGTGAGCCTTGCTTTCGCGTTCTCAGGTCTCTTGTTTCTGATGGTTGGACCAGGGTGCGGCTGCCTTAGCCAGTTCCTTGCTTCAGCTGGCAAGGCTCAGTTGTAAGACATCCCCAAGGAGAAGCCACATGGACCTTACCCGATGAAGCCCTGGGTGCTGGAGCAGCTGTGTGGAAATCCTTGCCAGCGCTGAGATGCTTACACATTCACTGATTCAGCTTCCTCCTGCAGTCAGCGTCATAGTGTGTGTTTTGTGAGACGGAGGAGGAATTTGTGGATTGGTGTCGGACATAAGGGCTAATGTTAAATGTTAGACTTGTGGGCTCGGGCAGCACTGGGTTGGGATGTTTTCTTGATGTGCACTTACCCTTGATATAAAACTCTCTCCTATACTTATGAGTTTCTGTGGATTTGTTTCTCTAAAGCACTCAGACTAACACAATATCTAACAATGAAATTATGCTTCATAAATTCAAAGAGCCATGTATATTAGAAAGAGACTATTAGTGTTTTCAGAAACTTAATTCTCATACATACAAAAGGGAATAGTTTTTTATAAAGTTAATTTCCATAAATAAGACTAATTAAGGTTTAAAAATGAAGTTGGTGTAAAAAAATTTTAATGAAGAACTCCCACGCGTTTTTTTTAATTGCCCAAATACATTACCTTAGTCAAGAGCTAACATTATATACATAATGATGGACTGTCAATCGTAATTACTTCCTCATATGATACTAAAAGAATCAGATGTCAAGTAAATGCTGTTACCATAGGGATAAGCTATTTCTAAAACTGCAGTTCACGCGATTGTATTTCTTGGATAAGAGTGAAAAGAAAAGATGGAAATTAACAATATTTGACAGGATTTTATAAATTTTCATTTGCTTACCACAGAATTACAAGACTGATAAGAAAATTGTACTCACTCCATTTCCGTAACTCTGATCTACTCTTCCTCCCTCTCCTTGGCTCACCCCCAAGTGCTGCCTGTAGTGCCAGCTCTGCTGCCAACGCCAACCAGGCTTCCTTGCCCTTCTACGCCACACGGAGTCCCACACTGGCTTCAGTCCTGTCTATACTTGACATGTGATCATTTCCCCCAAAGGGCCTTTTCTTCTTTTGTGAATGGTACCTTTCTGTTGCCCTCACTAAATCTAGAAACAAGGGAAATGGTGCATAGCCTATCATTAGAAGAATGGGTAGCTCAAGAGTGTAAGGGGCAGACTTAAGACTTACAGTTGACTTCTAGGCTTAGTAGCCTCCTGTTTTAACTTGTGACTTTCTGCCCCATAACTATACATTCTATTTGCGGGTCTAAATGGAGGGCCTCAAAAACTTCATGGAAAATGGAATGAAAAGAAAAATTTTCCCCCCAATAGCTTGACGAATTCCCCTCCTAGCCCCTGAACAATGAGCAAGATTTTCAGGAACGGGTTTTATTTCTTTAATTTGAGTTTTCCAATGTTTACAGCATAAACATTTTTTTCTCCTCAGACTTGAGATAAACCCAAACTACGCTGTTATTTCAAGTCTGCCACAATTGCTTAATTCGAGTACGCTTCTTCTCAGAAAATGAACTCTAAAAGTAAAACCAAACTCACTTATTTTCTAATATAGCACAATAGCTTCAAGTTTGTAGCTTCTTCTTGCCCCCAAACAAACAAAACCACCGCCCACGGACATCAAGTCAATGCCAACTCAGAGACCCTTTGGGGCACAGAACTGTTTCATAAGGTTTCCAACGCTGTAATTGTGCTGTGGATGAAAGCTTGTAGAGCATATTGGAATTCCATCAAACAACTTTTATATGCTTTGATTATAACAGCCTTCTTCCCACCCTCTCTCTCCCCGCCTGCGCCTACTTCCTGCCTCCTGAGCGCTGGCCCCAGTTCATACTCTCTGGTTCTAAGGAGTGCATGCCTCC
>NW_022111300.1:29252107-29265810 GCF_000313985.2 Echinops telfairi | reverse complement strand
ATCTGCTGCAAGCGGCCCAGCAGGGCGTCAATGTTGGACTTGATCTGTGTCAGCTCTGTCTTGATGGTCTGCAGCTCACTGCTCTGGAACTTGACCTTGGCTGAGCCGCTGCTGATGGCTGTGGAGCGGGCAAAGAGCTTGACAGGTATGGTAGTTTTGACGCATCGGACGAAATGGACTGTGACCTGGGGTCGCTTCACAGGGACCGCCCTGGGCACTAGCACAGGTGACGGATGTCCCCGAGAGTCGAACAGCCTGTCACAGAAGTCGTCCCGGTAGTAATCAAAGTCAAAGCTGTAGCCACTGGATATGGCAGATGCTGCTCTCTTGAGCCCCTGGGGTCTGTTGGGCTTGGGTTCTCCGGCCATGTTGATGTCCAGGGTCTGCCCGGCTAGCACTCGCCCGTTCTCTCCCAGCACAGCTGCCCGGGCATGGCGCTCGTTGGCATACTGGACAAAGGCATAGCCCTTGTGCACGGCGCAGCCGGCCACACAGCCATACATGGAGAAGATGGTCATCACAGCTGTGTTGAGGTTTCCAGCGAAGACCTGCGAGTTGATGGACTTGGGGTCATTGTTGTTGGTTACGTTGCTCGTCTGAATCTTCAGGGACATGGTGGCCACCAGTACCACCGCTGAGTCAGCTGCTATTTCCTCCCTTGGGTTACAGGGTCAGCACCGGCTGCCTAAGGAACAGGACTTGCCTGCGCTGAGAGCTCGAGGAAGCTGCGCGACTGCTTTGTCCTTTTTATAATTTTGAACTTCGTCCCACATTTTACACCCACTTTATCCAGGACGACCGATTGTGAGCCGTGTGGAGTCAGCTGCGGTCACTGGGCATCATTTAGCTCCGGTGGTCTCGGGGTGGGGAGGCTGGATTTCTTGTCGCGAATTCCTGTCCTTGGGGGTGGTTTCGGAGCATCTGGGTTTTCTCCGCTCTATGCGGCAGACAGGGAGTGACCGACCCAGCGCTGCACTTTAGATGACCGCTCCTAAGCAAAGCAGGGTGGACAACCCAGTCTTTGACGACTGTGAAATCCCAATGGGCTTTGGTGTCCCCACAGACTAGAGTCCTGAGGCCCTAGGCTCAGCGACTCATTCCCTCAAAGTGTCTGTTTATGCCTGAGAAGACTTGCAGCATATGTAAATACATATGTATAGTCTGTCAAACACATAGAGTTTAAGTGTAGTCCCACTCACTCTTTTGCGTTTGCTAAGTTGCTGTGCCTATCTGTGCATCCACTCGTAGACTAAAGCTGTCACCATCTTTGCGTGTGCAAACAAAGTGGATGTGAGTTCAAGCGAGTGGCCTTTTGGTTAGCCACCCAGTGCTTTACCTGGTGGCAAGAATGAGTATTCTTGTATTGAGATTGATATTAACATATGAAGCATCATCACTCCAAATCTGTTTCAAGGAGACAATGCTATATTTGGCCACATGAAAGAAAATACACTGCTAAAGAACTTTCTAAGCTTTTACATTTACGGTGGGTACACAGCGCCCTCTGCTGTACTTGATGAGGAAACTTCAATAAAGTTAACTGAATGGTCAGTGGTTTGGACCCACCAGTTGCTCTGCAGAAATCACATTTGGCAAAATGTTTCCGTAATAAGTCTTAAAACAAAACAAAACAAAAAAGATCTGACTGCATGACTCTGAGTCAAAACAAAATAGCCTGGGATTGAATTTTCTAAACCAAAAAGTATGGGAAAACTCTGAGGAACCTGCAAGTGTGGCTCGTGCAAAACAGAAAGGCCCCAAGAAGTTCATAGAAAGATGGAATTAAAACAATGCAATTTTCCCCACAATAGCTCAGAAGATAGTTAAAGGAACATAATTAAAACAAATCTCTCAGATTTTTTCAAGTTTAAGAATGTATAATAATTTGTACTTGTCTTGAAATAGTCTTTTTTTCATAATGTAATTGTATTCACACTACACCTGAAAATGGAAAACATTGATCCTTCTTACTGAGGATCATTTAAAATGCTAACAGCATGGTTTAACTGGATGAAGGAATTATGAACAAGAATATATCTCTTATGTAGATAAGCATTTGTTTTTAAAGGCAAATTTGGAGCACCCTCTAGTGGAAGAGAGGTAACAAGACACTTAAATCTTCTTTTTCCATACTCTTACAAAAGCAGAAATGGTGGTCTGAGCTGAAAAACTGTATGCGGTAGATTGTCCCCATCAACACCCACAGAGACACTCAAGGGAGCTGTTATCCAAGTTCAAGTGAAGAAGGTCTACTATTTATCAATTTTCCCAAGAAGAGGTGTGTACAATCTGTCAATATAGTACACGTGTAATGCTATTCAATACATTAGAGCAGTGGTTCTCTACATGTGGGTCACGACCCCTCTGGGGGTGATCCAACAACCCTTTCACAGGGGTCACCCAATTCGTAACATTAGCAAAATTACAGTTATGAAGTAGCAATGAAAATGACTCTGGTGGGGTGGGGGGTCACCATAACTGAAAGGGTCGAGCCCCACTGCATCAGGCGGTTCCTTTAGCTGTCCTATGTCAGCAAGCACATTCTGACCCGCAGCAACCCTCCAACGACCGCTGTGAAATTATGATAAAGAACAAGTGGAATCACCTTGTAACTTGATTTTCATGGTTAAACTATTCAAGCAAAAGGAGAGCTGAAAACAACACAGGAAAGTTCTTCCACATAACAGTGTTCTTTAAACACATTACGTCTTATAAACACCCTTTGTTACATTCGCTAATTGGCCATGGACCTCCACATCAAACCGAGAGCATGGCTTGCCCCTTGGTTACTACAGGGACTTTTGGCCTTCACGTAAAAGCAGTTCACATATACAAATTCTTCCACAGATAATTTCTTAGCTGCAGTAAATAAAATCTGAATATGTAAAGATTTACATTAAGTTAATTAACCAAGTTACTTTATTAACAGACAGGAGATGCTGTTGTGTTGAATTCTAGGGGTCTCAATTTAAGGAAATAGTAACAAAACATTAATGGACCTTACTCTTCTCTGAAAATCTATTTTCTGTGGAAGACTAAAGGAACTTCATAAGGAACAGGCACATAAATACTTGCTCTTTCATTAATTCAACAAGAATTTACAAAACACTTTAGCAAGGTGTTGTTCAGGCTGTGGAGAGGTCTGGTAACTAAAACTGCACGGACAAGGTGTCTACTCTCAGGGAGCTTACGTTCTGGATGGGGGTGATAAGAGGTCAGCAAAATGCACAAGGGCCAGGATTTCTACCTCTCCTGTTCACTTTGGTATTGCTCGCTATTTGAATAGAACCTAGCACATAGTTAGGTTCTAAGTAAGTATCTGTCGATTTAAATTAAAGGTAATTTCAGTTGTGATGAATACTATAAAGAGAATACAACAGTAATAACTAGAAAGCAATTAAGAGCGGTTGGCATGCGGGCTGTGTCATTTCAAATCAGAGAATCAGAATCCCTCAAAGTATGCCTATTCATGACTAAGACGACGACCAAAACCGGTCTTGCAAGGATAAGAAAGAAGAACTTACACAACAAACGAAAGAGCAGGGGGGTTTATCTGTGTTGGGCGTGGCATTTTCTAGAAACATGTTGATCACTGTTGGCAAGGTGTAGTAAAATACTCAGCTTGTGTCTAATTTTCTTAGGCAAGAAATGATAGTGCCTTTGACTAGGGTGACAACAGTGGAAATTATGGCAATTAATGACTGCTCTACTCAGGAGGGAGATAAGACTTACTCATAAATTTGATAAGTATGGATGAGGTATTAAGAATCACTCCTAGCTTTGGGGCCTGAACATTTGAGTGGGGAACAGTGCTATTCATTATTGGAAGAGAAAATGAGAATCCGATTTTGACAGCTGAAATGGAGGACAACTTTACAACTGACATTCATTATTAGAATCTCAAGAAGCAGTTGCTAAGTGATTGGGAAGCTAGTCATACAGTTTGAAGTCAAGCGCTGTCGTTTTCAATGTGCTTGAATAGAGGACGTTTTAAAGCCGTGGTACACAAGCATTCCCAGAAAGAAGGGGAATGAGCAATACAAACGTATAAAGAGAAAAGCAGCATATAAAAAATAGAAGTATTGTTCTAACATTCTACCTTGGCTAAGCTGTAAAACAAGAACTGCTTGGATACATTACAGGCTTTTCAACAAAGGAGACATTTCAACTCTAGAAGTCAGTCTATATGCAAGGCTGCCACTGAAAGAGTCTTAAGTGACCATGAAAGGTCATTCTAGATGTCCGCTAAGGACATTTAAGACTGTGATTCAGCTTCACTATACACCTGTTTCCGATTATAGATTCCAGAGTAGAAATTATTGGCATATAAAATGCTTGTCTATTGACAGTCGTTCTTTCTTACCTGTTTTTGTCAGCAAGAGATTATCCAAGTGCCTGTCTCCAACTCCAAGTATGTATGTAATCACACAATAGCCAGCTGCAGTAATGGTGCAAAAGAGTGAAAGAATTATGAAAACACAAGTGGATCAGGCTACGCATTTCACTGGATATAAAAACAGTAGCTGGTACTTTAACCGCAGTTTTGGTGCTACTTTTTTTATTTCCCCCACCTAAGTCCTCAAATTAAATTCACTGCTACTCCAAAAGTGTTTCAAGATATGCAATTCCACAGATTGATCACAGAACTGCACCTTGAAAACTAAAGCGACTTATTAATCTTAAATTTGATAGTCATAAAAAATTAGTTTCAGTAAAATGAGAACACACTGGAACACCATACACTGAGTTCTGCAGTGGAATTCATGTAGAAAACTTAGTTGCTCATCAATACTCGTGTAGATCTACTAGGGTAGAGCACGCATGCTGATAACGTGCCTACGTAGAATGCTAAATAGACAGTTGGAAAGTTTGAGTTCATTTAGAGGCATGGAAGAAAGGACTGGCAATATACTGCCCCAAAGTTAGCTCCTGAGAATCCTGAGCAGCACAGTTCTGCTCTTGTAACACACAGGGACTCACTCCAGTGTTTGGCATTGATGCCACAGTAACTGGCATTCAAAGAGGTAATATGAAAAGAATTACCTTATAGGATGCAAAATTTCACATCCTATATCATTGGGAATCAGATGCGATAAGATTTATGATGGCCAAAAATCTGTGACACTCCTCTTCCCTCATATTGATGTGGGCTCTCTGACCAATAGAATATAACAAAAGTGACAAGTTTCCCAGCACAGCCCTTCAGAGACCAATACTTTTCACTTCCTGTCTCTTACTATACCTGCTCGAGGGCCTTAGCCACCATGTTCTCCAATGCTCAAGACAGGGAGTCATGGTTGTGTAAGGTGAGTGAACTGACAACCCTATGTGAACGGAAAAACTGTCAGACACCTGAGTGATTCGTATCGTAAACATCCTCCCTAACTAAGACTTTAGGTGGGGCATGTCTTTTTTCTTTTAATTTACGGAAAATGGAGATTTGATGATCTGAGACAAACAGAAAAATAAAGAAGTTGGGGAGGAGGAAGAAAAGAGTACAGCGTACGAGAACAGGGGGATAAGCAATGGGAAATATGTTTCCTGAATGCTGTTTATAGTCTTTAAAGAAAAATATACTGTATGTGTTCGTTTTTCTACGCAAATACATTACATGTAAAATATGTTTAAAGACTTCAGACTATGAAAGATTCTAAAATATGTAAGCATATTTTATTAAAGTTTAGAAACTTCTCTGCAATATTAATTTTAAAAATATCTTTCAGTCAAAAAATATAGGAGAACATTTACAAAAATATAGGAGAGAGCTATAAAGTCCAAAATAACTTGAAACACTACCACACAGGAGCAGTGTACAAATAAAAACTATCATATACCAGACAGCAGATCCTCTACTGTAAAATAATATGCATTTTAAGATAGAACTATAGGCCTAAAGAGCCTTCATTTTGCCCCACCCCAGTTTTCACTGATTTTAAAATTTTATTTATTTTTAATTATTTTTTATAAATCATTTTATTGGGGACTCTTACAGCTCTTATAACAATCCATGCATCAATTGCATCAAGCACACTTGTACATATGTTGCCATCATCATTTTCACAACATTTCTTTTCTACTTGCTCCTCTTTTTTCCTCCACCTCCCACCCTTGCACCCCCATGAACCCAATAAATTATAAATTATTATTATTTTCATATCTTACACCATCCGCTGTCTCCCTTCACCCACGTTTCTGTTGTTCGTCCCCCTCGGGGGAGTAGGCATCGATCAGTGCAATTGGTTCCCCCTTTTGTTCCCTTCTCCCCCCACCTTTCCCCTACCTCATGGTATCGCTATAATTTTTTTTAAGGTGAAATCTTATATACTATACATTATTCAGGGCTCAACTCTATTGTCAATTCCTCATGAATCAGTCCTTAATCAGTCTTCTATAGTTCTATCTACTTTCAAATATCCCCTCTCATAAGAAAACTAAAGACAAAAACAAAAACTCTCTAGAATAAAAGCTCTATAAGGAGAGACAAACGTTTGTAGACTATAAATAAAGCCTTGTGACTTGGTGCTATTTAATTATTTACAAAACATGCTAATACCGAAGCAAAATATCTTATGAGACACTCTTTCAAGACAGCGCTGTTCTTAAATCTTGAGATGTTATCTACTGCATCACTGCTGCTGAGCCTTTTGCTTTAGACCACTGAACGGCTGCACAAACCTGCGCCCAACTGCTGAACTGAACTGTGCACAAACTTGCGCCCACCAAGGGATTACAACTCCTAGCAACCCTAAGAAACGGAACCCAACTGCGCCCCCTGGCGTTCCATGGCTGCCACAGCCTTCTCCTGTGGAAGGCCCAGTGGGTTCCCACCACAGACCTTTGGGGTAGCTGCCAAGTGTCTAACCACAGTGCTTAACCACTGCGTCACCTGGGCTCCTTTATCTGATTGCCATTATTCAAAAACTAGGAAGCTCAAGAAAAAAATTACAGATACCAGAAAAGGCAGCTTATAATGATCAAATATTTAAGTGATTGCCAAGACACAGCCACTAAAGACTAACTAGAATTTCTATTTTTGGCACTAATATTATGTAAAAGCATTGATGACCCTTTTTTTGACATTTTATATCTTCTACTCTTCTTCTGGACTTTAAATAAGGATGATCAAAGAAAACTGAAATGGATGAAGAATATGGAATACATCATGAACTGTCAGAAAAACAAACAAATCGGGCGTAGAGGAAATACGGTCAGAAGGCAGCAGTCCCTGGAGAAGGCCATCGCGCTTGCTTACGTGAAAAAGAGGGAGACGTCGGACAGGGCAAGATATGACAAAATAACAATTTACAAATTATCAAGGGCTCATGAGGGAGCGGGGAGGGGAGGGAGGGGGAAAATGAGGATCTAATGCCGGGAGTTTAAGTGGAGAGGAAAGGTTTTGAGAATGATGAGGGCAATGAATGTACAAATGCGCTTTACACAATTGATGTGTGTATGGATTGTGATAAGAGTTGTATGAGCCCCTAATAAAATGATTAATTAATATATATATATACTGAAACAGTGGCTGCAACAAAGGGCGCAAGCCAAGCAGCTCAATGAGGATGTTTCCTTCGCTTAGGCTCTTGGTGACTATGAATCAGCACCAGCTCCTCCGAACCTAACTACCTAGCAACATTCCTCTAATCACACATTTCAATGTTAATGTGTTAGAAGTCTATGTGCATACAGCACCAGCAGGATGGTCTGCTTTCCTCACTTCAACGCGCCAATGGACAGTCATAACCTGAGCTACTTACCACAGCTTTTGACGTAGGTGTCCATGACCTCAGCACTTATCCCATAGGGTCCAGTCTCACTAGGGGCGTATTTCCGAAAAAAGTTCTGAAAGGACACGAATGAGAAGTTTATTACATCAGAAAACAAATTAAGACATGTTGAAATGGTAAATAATAATTAACAAATTTATTTTAAAATGCAGTCAATACATTGTGAAATTTAGATTTTAGGATGTGTAAGAAAGGTTTTAAAAGTGAAGACATTTTCCCATGACTTTTTCAGTCTTTTCGGATTTTTAAGGCTATATTACAGATATAGCCCATGAAAGAAAGAAAGAAAGCTGCCATGTCCCTTCCACAGGGAGCACCAAAATGCATGAAGCACACTTTGTCTTGTCCTTCCTTCTCCCACAGACGAGCATGACTTTGGTTTCTGCTCTCTTGTGCTAACAGTTTTATTGGCATATAATTCACATATCATATATTCTGAAAGTGAAGTTTTTAAACTCTATTTTCATTAATAAGTTGAATGACATTAATTCCAAATTTTTAAAACAATTAAAAGGTAAGCAGTATGCGCTCTCAGAACTTGGAAGAAATAACAAATAGATGAATATTATGACAAATAGATAAATATTATGAGAAGTACCGACTGAACAAAAGAATTACCTGGGGAAAATCAAGGTAGTACAGAGCATCTATATGTACTACCATGGAAGAAATATCAATCTTTATGTCTGAGGAAAAGAGAAAAACTGAGGGAAGAACAATACTAAAAGATGATTTTTGTTATTAGTTCTATATACTTACAGCTACTTAGTTTTTATACCAATAATATAGTTCTGAATTTCACAAATCTTTAAAATACATACTGTACCTGAATGCTTCCTTCTGTATCAAGAACTTCAGCAACAGGAACTGACTGGATGAACTGCATGAAGCCTACACATAAATATATGTGAACATTAAGTATAGTTAGGAGTGAGCAATAAGAAAACTAAAGGTTCTACAAAGGCCTGTAAAACACTAAGTTTATACTGATACTGTGCCATAGTAACTACACGAAGAAACATTTCTGAATTAAGCCATCTTAAATCCATATATTTTATAGCCCAATTTTTATCCTTGCATATGAATAACAAGCAGCAACATTCAAAATTATTTGTGTTTTATCACGCATCAAGTTTCTTGCATCTGCAGTTTTATAACAAATTTAAAGATATAGATTAAAAATTACTCTAAAAACCCTGAAATTGTGGAAAACCAACCCAAGCCTAAAATTGTATCTTGTGTCTACCGTCTCCTTTTGTCTATTTACTGTTTTCTCTCTCTTCCTGGAAACGATACGCTCCTGTTGTTGTTAGATGCTGTTGAGCCAGTTTCGACTCATAGTGACCTTCTGGAAAACAGAAAAGAACACTGCTCTGTCCGGCAAAATTGTTGCTAGGTATGAGCCTAATGCCACAGTCACAATCCATCAAGTGGAGAGTCCTCCTCTTTTTCGTTGCCGCTCTACTTTCCCAAGCACACCTTTATCCCGGGTCTGGTCCTGATATCATGTCCAATGTATATGAGATGAGCTCTTGGCTTGGACCTGGAGAGGCCAGCACCAGCCAATTTCCCACGATGCCTAAGTTCAATGCCAAGATCAAAGTCATGTACACTGGTGGGGATGCAGGCTCCCCGTCCATCCAAAAAAGTGATTAGAATGTCAGCAGTGCCCAATACATGTCTTTCGCCAGAGAAGTCCCTGGAGCTATTAGACATATGCACTTTGTGGGCTGCATTCCTGGTCGCTATCACCCTCATGACATCTGAGGTGCCAGTCAATGGTACCATGGAATATGCAGATAACTAAGAATTACAAAAGATCAATAATCAACAAAGGATCTTATGATAAACGTGAAGAAACCAAAACAAAGTACATGGGATTTCTTGCCATTCTCATTTCTAAGGAAGAGTGCAGTTAAATTTGTAAGAGATTCATTTGTTCATTCTTCTGGCAGTCCACAGTTCACTCATTCTTCTTCACCGAGACTGCAATTCCATGCATCAACTCTTCAGTCTCACGTATTCATTGTCCAGTTTTTGAATGCACATGAAGCAAGTGAAAATACCAATGGTTTGGGTGCCATTTTTGCTTTTCAATAACTGAAAGAGATCTTCGGCAAAAAAATCTGCCTAATGCAATATGCTATCTGTTTCCTTTATGGCTGCTCTACAAACATTTTGGATCCAAGTAAAACAGAAGTACTGGCAACTTCAACTTTACTCCCATTTGGGTCCAGTGTGTGGATTTTTGTTTTCTCTGAGGTGAAATTCATATTGAGAGCTGCAGTCTTTGACCTTCACCAGTAAATGCCTCAAGTTCACTTTCAGGAAGAAAGGTTGTATCATCTGCCTATCATGTTGTTGAAAATATAGTATTAGTAGGAAAGAATAAACCCCAAGGCTTCCAAAAAGAAAGGAAGGAGAAGGTATCTAAGGAGAATGGGAAGTAGGCAAGAGTGCAGTTAAAGTTAAGAGTGCCTGGAGACGACAACAGCAGTGTTTGTTTTTTATTTTGTTTTTGAAAGTTGAATGAAAGAAACAAAGCTTGAGGATTAAATTGGATACCAAAAATTGGAGGATAAAGGCATGAAGCAGTTGCCTTACAAACTTTCATAGGTGGGGGAACATATTCTCAGGATTATAGGGTTAAGGTGTAGGCGTTATTTAATTGCAATTGTGAGGCTAAAGAATTATGTGCAGATGCCAAGTTTCAAGGGGTGGATTGAGATAGTTAAAGTTTATTTTTCCAACCTGGCTGATAAATACATGTGAGGTTAATTGAAGGGAGAGATAAATGGCTCAGTCAGCCTTGCCTTTCTAGTTCTCGGGTCTCTTGCTTTCTGATGGTCAGACCAGGGTGCAGCTGCCTTAGCCAGTTCCCTGCTTCAGATGGCAAGGCTCACTTCCTGCGAGACATCCCTGACGTGAAGCCACATGGACCTACCCTGATGCAGCCCTGGGTGCTGGAGCATCCATGTGGAGACCCCTGACAGCACTGAGATGCTTACACATTCACTGATTTGGCTTTCCTCCTGCAGTCAGCGTTATTGTGTGTGTTTTGTAAGATGGAGGACAACTTTGTGGATTGGTTTCAGACATATTGCCTAATGTTGGACTTGTGGGCTTGGGCAGCACTGGGTTGGGATGTTTTCTTGATGTGCACTTACCCTTTATATAAAACTCTCTCTTATACATATGAGTTTCTTTGGATTTGTTTCTCTAATTTACCCAGACTAACACAAGGATCATAAGCAATCGTGTTCCAGCGTGGGTGTCTGTTACATTAGAAGTACTTGGAGGCAGGGTAGGAGACTGAACAATGTGCTGGCAAAAAGTTCTCGGAAGAATTCCATTGTCTTTTACACGCATTTTCCCACAAACTTGTTGAAGCTTTCTCATATACTCATTTAAAGTAATGAAACTCATGTATTCTTATATCACATTACTGATAGTTTGCATTGCTTCTCTTGTCCGAAGACTAATAAAATTCAGTAAACAAATTTCTTCCAGAGAATAAAAGATCATGTTTAACCCTGATCAAAAGACCATTCTGAGGGGAAACTGAGGAGAAGAAATAAAGCAACAAGTCTGAGGGCATCAGGATAGAAACGAGGGGAAGGACAATAAAGCACACATTTCTGTTTCTCCAAGGTCTCTAAGAGTAAGAAGCTCTAAGACAAAGAGGAGGGTGGAGTTTGTAATAAGGATTAGGCAAGCATTCCCAAGGAACTTGGGAATAATTTCACCCAACTTTCAGAGGTGAAATTATTCGATCTCAAAGACTCAGATGGTATTGGTAAAAAACAAAACAACAGTTGATGTGCAGCATTGCTACTGAGACTATTAAAAGCAGAGCATAGTATATCAAGCCTCTCTAAGTAATAGTAATGTTTAATAATGATTTATAAGGTGAGATAACTATGTATGAAAATATTGAGTTGCAATTAGTTTGGATGCATGAAAACGCATCAAAGAGGGGTTACTTTTCCCCCCAAAGATTCTGTTTTGGGATTTCACAAGGTAATTAACAAGAAAGAAAATAAGCCCAACGGGTCCTCAGGGCGAGACTCTTCATTGAGAAGAGGAAGCGCACGTCCATTGAACAATGAAATCGCCACTCACGGTGTGAAGTAAACTTACCATGCTTTGTGCTAGTAGCTAAGACTTTATAGGGAGTCAACTTCAAATCCAGGTTTTCTTTCCTTAAGAGCTTCCAATCAAAAGATAAAACATAAAGACTGTTATGGCAGCTTTGCAAATAAAACAGCAGTTTCATGTAACAGATACTTAGGACGTAAGCCTTAATTAAGGCAATTTAATAGTTACTTGATAATGATAATCATAAAAAATAGGTATTAAACATTTACACGAATGAAGGCAGGCTAAACTTTTTCTTTAAATCATTGTCAATATTGTTCAAAATGGCTCAATAAACAGGGTTCTTCTCTGATTTATGTGCTCCATTTTGGACATCAAGTATTTTAGAAAACAGAAATCCTATTCTGTTTCATTTTATACTCATCACAGGAGCCATTATACAGTGTACAAATGCAACAGAGTTCTTTACGCTCAAGACTCAGTGGAAATTGTTGTACTTTTTAAAGATTATACCCAAATGTACTTTTTTTGGATACAGAATGTGTGCATTAAGTCAGAGTTTCAATATAAGGCCATACTTACCTTGTCCATGAGTGAAATGATTTGAAGAATAAGTTGATCCTGGCGTAAATCATCTCCATGCTTAAATATAACAGGATACTTGCCTCCATCTTCTGTCTTAAAGAATAACTGTGCAGGCATAAGGGCACTCTGGGGAATAACAAAAACTCTAGATGTAAATTTATATATAAAGATTTACTATTCTCAGAAGGAAACTGTCACATAATGAAAACAAGCAGATCAATAGTACCTAAATGAAACGAGATGGGTTGGTGGCAAGATACCTTAGGGTGCA
The DNA here is from genome assembly GCF_000313985.2 of Echinops telfairi. NCBI lineage: Eukaryota > Metazoa > Chordata > Mammalia > Afrosoricida > Tenrecidae > Echinops > Echinops telfairi. Next base: position 29,253,069 of record NW_022111300.1, on the reverse strand, counting down.
ATGAGAACAATAAGCTATCAAATAGTCCAAAGATTACATGCTGAAAGAAGTAGGCATTTTATGGTCAGACAGCCATAGGTAGGAATCCAGGCTCTAGCTGGATAATCCTCCCCTGTAATATAAAAGTACCAACTCGTCTGCATAGTTGCTGAAGTGATCAGAAGCAGGTCAAGGGTCTGACATCACGCTTGATACAGACAGGCAGTTACTCTAAGCATCCATGTCATTATTGTTTTTATAAGACAGAGAGATTGGAATAAAGAGGATTTAAAAGCACAGCAGAAAATTGTACTAGTTAGTCTCGTGGACAACTGCCCCTCCCCCCCAGAAGAATTTACTTGAGAAGACAGCACTGAAGCTGCAGCTAAGGGAGAGGGGCATGTCTGATCAGAGCAAATGGGAGCACTTAAGTGAGAGGCAGAGACAGTGAAGCACATCCTAACCCACCAGGCCTGGAGGAGGACACTCCTACTCTGAACAGCCAATGGACAGAGTGGTCAATATGGCTGATCCCACTACGAAACACGTTGTCCCTTGATGGCCCCCGGCCATCAAGGGGACAACACTGGAGACTGAGTGTAGGAACTGGCCCAGACTGACCCTGTGACACCAAGGCAAACCACTAAAAGAGTGCGACTGAGCAACCATGGGAGCAGAGCAGGCAGCCCCTGAGGGAGTACACAGGACAGACTCTGGGGTCAGAGCATGGTACCCCATAGGACCTGACTGAAGGTCACTCCTAGAGGTCAAGAATCAGACCTTGATTTATTTACAGGTTTCTCTTCCTTTTAAAAAATTCTTTCTTTTAATTAATTTATTCTTCTATGGGTAATTGGTTCCCTTTTTTATTGTTATCACTGTGTTCTCACCCATCGCCTATCTTGCTATGGCTTGGTTTTTGGTGCATATTATTATCTCTACAGATCTATCTAGATAAGATAGACTGGATGAATAGTCTGGAG
>NW_022111300.1:29240384-29250962 GCF_000313985.2 Echinops telfairi | reverse complement strand
AACAAGAACCTATGATACAATTTAGCTAATGATTCTTTACAAAGAACCGTTGGCATCCTCATGGGCAGTATCACAGATGATGTAAGAAATTGAATTCTCTAAAAGACAGATGCTTTTGAGGTTCTCATTAGGAATCAGAAAGAAATGTTATCCTTTCCTCATGTGCCACTTGAGAAAAAAATCTGATGCAGTTACTACATTATATAATAATTTTTTTAAAAGACAAGAGGGACCCATGGATCCTCCCTGCAGATATGGGCAGAAAGTTCCATGGAGTGAGTGTACGTCCACTGAAAAAGAAGGCCCAGGTGATCGTATTGACTCCTCTGGTGGCACTGTAGAGTAAGCACTGGCCTGCTCTGCGCCGTGCTGTGCAGTTCATATGGCTCTTTTAGCCAAACTCTCTGGTACTACAAACAAAAGAATACGTGGGATTCTGCAAATTGATTGTATTTCCTCTTTGACTGATGGGCCTGGGTAAGAGAAGGTGGAGAAGGAAATGCTGATAGGACCACAGGATTCAGTTGTGATTGTTAACCAGGTTAATTGTGATTGTAAAACCTTGGAGCTCTGATATAGAGGCTGATCATCAGCTGGGTAAAAACTGAGCCACCTCAGACGCAGCACAGGGGTATCATCTCACTACCATCAAGAGACAGGAGTGAAGCATGTCTTTGGAGCCTGATGATCCCTGAATACCAACCTCCTAGATCCAGGAGACAAAAAGATGTGACACCAGAGAAGGGACAGAGGGATTGCCAAGGGCAGCAACAGCAGTACCAGAGCACCAGGGCTGCTTTGAGTGATGAGCTCCTGGCCCACAGAGCAAGTCAATCTGAGCCTGAAGGAAGAAGGCTCACTTGGGGAGTGGGGTACTTCCAGGCACATAATCAAGAAAGCTAGGTTTGCTGACCCACTGAGTGTCTTCAGCTCAGGGCTTATAGGTAGAGTGGAGTGCTCTTTGGACCTCTATTAGCAGTGCCAAACGAGCTTTATAACATAGCCTGAGCAAAGCAGAGGCCAAGACAATTGGCCAAAGGCCAGAGAGAGGCCTTCCTATGGGAACAGCAGAGAAGAAGCTGTCCTGATTAAACAATGGTATCCTTAAGATTGATGATCCAGAATCTTAACTTGTTGGCATCCTCATAAAACTTGAGTATTGTCCGTGAGTTCTGTATGACCAGTGCAATCAACTGCAGAACCTAGCAGAGACATAGAGAGTACCAGACAGGGAGGGACACCTGATGTCAGAATTTATAAGAAGATTGGAGGGTGGAGGCATGCCTGACCTCTGTATTATATAAATTGTCCATAGACTGATGTTAAATTTGATTCTCCTTCCCCCTTGTGAAGTCAGATGTCAAACTATATTCATGTCCTTTAAATAAGCTACTTAACACAAGGTTCATGGTTCAAATCCTTCAGAGTTCCTCCAAGGGAGACAGATAAGGCTGTTTGCTTCAGTCAAGAATGACTGACTCAGAAGTAGAATTTCTCAGAATCAGAAGTGACTCCAGGGCAGTGGGTTTCAGTTGGGTTTTATAGTATAAGACACAATTATGACTGAATTCCCCTAATAATAGTATCAGACACATATTTTTTTCCTCATTGTTCTAAGTCTTGCTCTCTAAAAAAGATAATTGTTCCCACTTTTTGTGAAAGGGCGGAGGGGGGGGGGCAGGCAGTCTTCCACTGGGCTGACTGCTCGCTCTTGATTATTCTTTAAAGAAAAGGCTTATTAGAAGCTGGCGGCTTATTAGAAGCTGGCCTGTGTTAAGCACTCAGTTGACCACAAGGTAGGCAGTTTGAACCCACCAGATGTTCCATGTCACAGGAGAGCGTGGCAGCTTGCTTCCCTAAAGATCAGAGACTTTGGAATCCCTGAGGCAATTCTACTCTGTCACACAGGGTTACTATTAAATCATGAGTCAACTCAATGGAAATGTTTTTTGTTTTGTTTTTGGAAAAAAATTTTCACCTTGGTCTTGTCTTATTTGGAAGTCATCTAGGCCAAAGAAGCTCCCCCTGTTGCATGTACCCTGACTTGCATGTAGCTTTCTACCTTTCATCATCCACGGGATTGCAAATGCAAGCTGATATGCATTTCCACAGTATCTTCCACAGTCACAGTTTAAAAACTACAGGCTGTAATCCATGAATGAGTTTTGAAGTCAGAAAAACGTTGCAAGCAACATATATAAATGAATAGAACAGGTAACTCTTAAAAACCAGAGAATATTAGAACGTATGATGATCGGTAAGATTAAGTATTACTTAAAAGATGTTTTCAGTTGTGTGTGAACTTGGATTGTTTGGTAAATGTCTTTTAAAAAACCTATACTCTTTTTGTACTCTTCTACCCCTAGAAATCATAAAATACCTGCAGTGCCCATCTCACAGAGAGCTGTCAGGATAAAGCCTGGCAAGTACCAATGAGCAACAGGTAAGGATGTTTAGTTCTCTAGCCCACAGGCTCCCAAACGGCCACTTTCCAGGAAAAAAAAATACCGAGAGCCTCCTTAGTAATTAAAAATGTTTGCACTATACTGCACAGTACAGGATCAAGCGTTAGTATCTGCCTTTGAAGCCGCCAGTTCCCCACAGGGGGCGGCATTGCCCACTTTCAGAACAGAAACTGTCCTAGCCTTTTAGCTTGCTTAGGAGACAGCTGCCATTTGTTGTGCACACCAGTGCAATGGTGGCGAGCCAAAAGAATGTGTGGTGTGCTATCAAGGATAAAAGACAATTGCTACTTGACAATATAAGATGAGCATAGTAACATATTGAATGGAAAAATATCAATGTCAAAATAAGTGAAATGCAACTCATTAACCATGTGAACTAGAACTTACTGCTTAAAACACAAAAACAAAAATAAAAAACCTTTAAAGGACGAAAAAAGCTACCTTTAACCAAAGTGTAGCTTTGGTTAAAAAGCAGTTCATGAACTAAAGATTAAATAATAACCCAGAGATTAAAATATTCTACATGATTTCTTTTATAAATGTCCATGGAACAGTGATATGAGAATCATAACGAAACAGTGAAAGTACTTTTAATCTAACATTTATGAAGCAAATAAAAGTATGCGAAGTTCTTGCAATATAATCATTTTATAAGGCATTATACTAGGTTCCTGGTTTAAAGAGTTGGGTTCTAATTATACACAATCAAGATTACCTTAAATAAAGTAGCTGTTTCTGGAATAATTCCTCTAATTTTCACCTGTGGTTCTAAAGGCAATGGGATAAGTTCTACATCGGACAAATTCATCTTTTCATTGTCTCCCAGCAGGGCCTGTAGTCTCTCATTCTAGAACACATCAGAGAGGATTAATTATAAGACATATTGCACAGACATTAAAAATTGACTATTAACTTTTAAAGATATGCAGCACACTCTAAAAAAGATATGCAAAGTAAAATAAAAGAGCACATATCAGAAGCCTAGCAAAAGCAGCAGCATACTTTCAAAGGAACAAACCCTGGCTAAGAAGCCAGACCTTCAAAGGGATGATAGAGAATATCTCTCTCTTGCTGCAGCAGGGGAAAGGAAAAATAAATAAATAAAAGAAATATATTCATATGGGATTAAATATTCAGTTTCCCTTTTTGAAAGACTTTCTGAAGACTTAGAGAGAACTGTAACTTCATTTGAAGCTTTATTTTGTGTAACCAAATATTAAGCAAGACTTCTCACTAAGCTCTTCCGGTCAATTCTCTTGCACAAACTTAGATGCCACTTTCCATTGAACAAACTTTCCTAACGTTAACATCACTTCCTTTCTTCCGATCCCATCAACATTGAATCAAAGCAGAATTTCAGAACTAAAACAGCCAAGTCACAGTAGAACAACTTTCCCCTTTAGCAGTATTCATAGTACTTAGACCAAGGCCTGCTATTCAATTTCAAAACAATTTCCCCTGAAGGATGTATGAGCTTTGCGTGCTTTATAGGTGGGCTTGTCCTTCAAAGGGAAAACCTGACTTGCCAATCACAGCATGACACAGTATTCCCACTGCTACGATGGCCGACAAGGCAATGGATCCAAAGTGAACTCTGGAAATGGTGACTGAATGGCAGTTCAGATAAAGAATATGTAACAAGAACCACCAATATATAAAATAAAATCTTCTGCCTTTGGTAAGACTCCAAATCTCCTTTTGAATCAAAGAAAGTCAATAGGAATTTGTGTGTCATTAAAACCTTTATGAAAAATGCAATAGAGTAAATGATTCTAACAAAGACTTCTTTTTATAAATTAGCCCTAACTAAAAGGATGATTAGATATATTACCATGGTGGATTGCCAAGTAATCTTAGTTTCAAGTTACCTTTCAAGTTGAGATGTTGTAGGCAGTAACAGAAACATGAGAAATCCAGCCATTTCTCACCATCTGCACTGTGATGGCCCCAGGGGTTCAAGCCACCATCTTCTCTCATCCTGCTTACTACCACAGCCTTTAACTGCTCTTATTCTCTAACTTCTACCCACTATTGCCCTAAATCAGTGATGTCCTAACTGCCTTGGTCAGAAGGCCATGGAACAATCTTGCACACCCTTCTACCTAACATAAGGGTAAGTCCCAATCACGGCCCTTCCCTTTTCCTGCTTCTGTAGTCCCACCTCTAATTGTGATGTATTCATCTGCCATCACTCAAGAATTTGTGAGTTTCCTTTGTTCCCTGCCTTACTGAACTAGTGTCCTATGAATCAAATCCTCAGATGCCATTATGACCTCATGCTAAAGGCCTCCTTCATCCAAATGATGCATTTATATTGAGTCTGTCTCTTGTAAAGCTTCATAAATGTCCTCCTTAAACTATATGTCAGGGCAGGGTCTCTTGTGCTCTGAATCACATGCCGCAGCACTTGCAGCTCCCTCTTCAGCTATTCACAGGCCTTGCTCCCTCCCTTGATTCAGGCGTCTGTCCAAAAGTCAGTGAGGCCATTCCTGACCATCCTGTTAAAGTCACACACTACCCTGTTATTTATTTAAACCCAGTATATCTACTTCCCTTTCTCAATTTTTCTCTGTAATATGCAACAATATCTAGCATACTATGAACTTGATTTCTACATAAATAAAATTAATCTTTGATGGCATCATTAAGAAACGTCTGAAAGAATTTTTAGCCAATGCTGATTATATAGACCAGTCTGACTTAAAATACAGGCTGTATAGCAGACATTGGATTCATCTTCAGGGGCTTCGAGCCATGTGCAGAACAGGTTCCAAAACAACAAAATAGCTAAAAACTGATGTGTAGTCAGATTTATACCTGATAGGTAGAACACATTAAAGCGTACTGATTTCAAATATAAAGCCCGAAAGTCACACAAGCAAATACTAATGGGGGGTTGGGATCACACAGATTCTGGAAAGAGGTTGTGGGGGAATAGCCAGGATTAATATAATTAACAATGGCAATAAAACAAAACAAACAAACAAACACAAAACAATGGCTGTGACTCTTCTCATTGATGGGGGAAAATGCCATCTCAATAAGAACCTCTTTCTCCTCCGCCTACTTCACCTTCCCAAGCAATGTGGATATTACTTCTTCTTTTCAAATAGTGCTGCGAGTCTCTGTCCTTAGGCTTGATCCTCTGCCTTGGGACTGCAACTCAACTCACCGCCTTCTCCTCTCTACTTTCCTCTCACAAGCCTGCAGACTCAGAATAACAGGCTTATGAAATAGGCTATGTTGAACTGTTTTACAAAGAGAGTTCAGTAAGATTTGCCAGCTATCTAATTTAATTACCTAGAGAAAAAAAGGTGAACTAAATCCTATATATAATTTAGGCTACTAATATAGAAAAATGATATCAATAGATACTTATTCTATTCAACAAAAACTAGAAATTTCCCAATATAAAGATTAATGTTATGAACAACTCATCGTGCAAATTTGGGGAGAAGGACAGGGTTCTCTACTCCTTTAAGAATTAATAGTCTGGGAACCCACAGGGGCAGTACTACCCTGTCCTGTAGGGGCACCATGAGTCAGAACTGCCTGGGGGCAGGGAGTTAGAAGTTGAGAATAAAATTGGGCAAGTCACTTTGAACCTTCAAATGACATCATAGCTTCATGATCTCTATCAGGCCTAATTATATCAAATTTTAAGAAACTAAAAACTTTAAATATATGCCAACAGAGCATTAGAGGTACAGTCAGAGTGCCCACATACAGATCTCTGCTTCAACTCATCCTAGCTCTGTTTCCTGAGGTAGGGTACTTAACCTCTCTATGCAATTGAGATAATAATAGCACCTCGTTAAAAGGGTTGTTGTAAGGATTAAGGAATCAATATATATAAGCTCTCAAAATAGGGTCTGGAACATGGTCAGTGCTCACCAGTGATCCTAACACACACACACCACACCCACGCACAAGTGCTAACATATACCAAGTAGCCCAAACTCAGTATTTCCTACTGCCAGGCCATCATTAGTCATAATAGAGAGCTAAGCCCAGAAGAGGTTTACCTTTTTCTTCCGATTTCCACTTTCACGCTGCACTGCCTTCATGAGATGCACCAGCCGATCTACAAACGTCTGCTGTGCGGCCAGCAGAGAACGCATAACTCTGACAGACTTATCACCCTGATGGAATTCAAAGGAACGAAAATGAGTTCTCTGAAGCGTAATGATCCGGTGTCTTTAATAGCATGCGAGAGCTTTATTTATTCTTTTAATAGATATAAACGTCAATACAAAATAAAACTGAAAAGGATTATGTAATTATCTTGATTCAGAGGTAATGAAAAATCTCTTTGTTAAATAGCAGCCAACTTTTACTGGAATATTTATCTCAGTCTTTAGGACTCAGTCCTGAGTACAGGTCTATTAAGTATTTCCTACCAACAACTATGTGACTAAATAGGATGGTTTTCACCCATAATGCACTCACTTAATTGATTCATTATGATAGCTATTATTTTCAGAAATCAGCTGGCAGTAACAAATACTATTCTCAAGAAACCCAAAATTCTTAATTAAAAAAAAAGTTATAAAATCGCAACATAGTATGCATATGTTTACTGAAGCACAAGTATATAAACTAAATGTTGGATCCAAACCTAAGGGTCAATGGTTTGAACTCGCTTCTTGCTCTGTGAGAAAAAGATGTAGCTATCTGTGTCCATAAAGATTACAGCCTTGGAAACTCTATGGGGCAGTTTTACACTGCCCTGCAGGGAGGGTTTTTAGGAATAGTTATTAACTAGATAGCAATGGAATTTGACTTGGGTTCTTTAACATTTAACTTATTGTGATTCCCAGTTCATAAATCAGTGCACATTTTCTCATTTAATATTAAGGTTGGCTAGGCAAAAATTATAATTCCCATTTCAAAGATGTAGGGATTTAGGCTTACAGAAACTGAAATGTCTTCATAAGATGCCAAAGGCTGTAAATGACAGAATTGTGACATTGCTTTAACAAGTACAAGAACACCAAGGAGCATTGGTACTGGGTTACACATTAGGCTGATAACCACTTGGTCAGCAACTGTTAATGTCTTTTAAGTTTTTGTTTTGGGAGGAAGAAAATGGCCTCACACATCTCTATAAAGTTTTGTTTTTATTAATTGCGATTGAATTGATTCTGATTCATGGCAAACCCATGAATTGCCCCATAGAGTGTTTTCAAGGCTATGAGTTAAAAACTGTTTAAATAACACAAGATAACTTATCTATACAATATCTGCACTATAATCATTGTCAGAATTCTGGAGGATCTATCTCTCCACTGTTGATAAGAAAAATGCAACATAGAAGAAGACACAAAGCTTTGCTTCCTTTTGTTCCATGTATGGGACATATTTTATGAAATCCAGGCTCAGCTAACTTTCTGTAAATAGCCAAGAAGTAAACATTTTAGGCTCTGTGGACCAAGCAGTCTCCATTTCAACTGCTATTACAGCAGAAAAGCAACCAAAGAAACATGAAAATAAACGAGCATGACCAAGTTCCAATAAAATTTTACAAATATTGAATTCTGATTTTCACATAATTTTCAAGTATCACAAATTACTATTCTTTCCTTCTTTGTAAGCATTTATAAAGCAGGTATAGAAAACATTTTTGGTTCGTGAAATGTACAGAAGCATGCAAAGAGGTGAGACTGGTGTATGCACCTGTGTTAGGTTGAGTTTTCTAGAGAAATAAAACCAGTGACATTCATACATGTGTAAAGTCTGTAAATCAAGAAAGCAATTTACATCAAAAGCCTCCCAACCTATTCCAATTCCAGCTGATTGGTCTGATGCTAGCCAGAGCCCACTTCAGACTCCTGCAGTTGCCAGGATGACACAAAGGCAAAGCGGGAATTCAGGAGATCACAGGCTGGTGGATGCTGGGCAAACCCCAAGTCCACAGGACCATGGCAGGATGCCACAGATCCCATGATTGGCAGGTCTGATGGGCTGCCATCCCCAGAGCCAGACATGCAACCCAAGCAAGCAGGAAGTGAAGAGGTGCAAGTTCTCACTGTCTCTCATATTAGAAACAGGCTACCCTCCCAAGGAGACATCCCCAGGCTAAGACCTGATGTACAGGTTAGCCTTCACCCTTACCTGCACACAGGTACCATCACATAAAATCTAACCATCACAGCACTGCCGTTATCCAGCCCCACATTAAACAGGTACCTTCAGCAATGCTTGACTGAATCTTCTCATTACGTTCAAGTACATCTCATGGGTCTTTGGATCTCTCTGTTGAGTGTCTTGATCTTCACATTCCACTATCACATACCTTAAAAATAGGTTGAGGTCATTCATGACATCAAACAGACCTCAGATTCAGTTTTTTAATATCTCTTTCCATCAAAGTAGATTAATAAATATTTGCAAAAATAATCAAGTGGGTGTAATGAAATGCATTTTACCATCATACTTTTAAACACGTAAAGCTCATGGATGGCATACACAGCCATAAATAAAAGGGAGATTAATAACACATTTTTGCAGTAGTCTCAATTTTCTAAACATGTTTTAATTGAAACAAACAATTCTAATCTTCAACGAAGCAGACAGAGCATTACCAACTGCAGGGATCATCTCAGATCACATACCTACCAAGTTAACTAGGAATAAGAGCCAATGTCTCTATAACCTACTTTTGGTGCACAAAAGGCTCTCTTGCTCTGAAAACCACTTTGAAGCTGCTTATTAACCCACTTCTGAAGAATGAGTAACATTTTAAAGAGGATTTTCCCCTTCCCATTCAATTTATATTCAATCCTCAACTTTTCTAGCACAAAACTGTGGTGTTAGTAAGTCAAAGAGGTAAATATAGTCATAAAATGAAAGCTTTATAAGTACTAGTCTGGATACGATCCTAGTGACTACAAAATAGTTTTGTATGTTCTGAGGAGAATTACCCCTTCAGTTCTTGAGGGACAGTTACTATTTTCCCTTATGCTGTTTTGGGGAAAGAGCGTATGCAGTCAACTGGAAGCTAAACTCATGCCAGCAGTGTGGGGCTCACTGTTCAGTTCAATATATAATTACTATTATCGAAGAAATGTATGCCTTCATTCTCCGGGAGCTTACCATTATTTTGATGTTGGTAATACTTTATATGAACCCTTTTCTCCACACCGTAGGTAAAAATTCCCATTTTATTACCTGAATTACTTTCCCAGTTACCAGCTTTACATTTAAAGATGTATCTAGAATATTATATATCATCTTTTACTAAACATGCTCAAAACAGAACTTATCGCATTTAATGGGACGTTTTTCTACCTCTTTAGAAGCTCTTTCTCAGGTAGCAGGATTCACAAATTCAAATTGGCTTATAAGTGAGACAGGCAATATAAATATTTAAATCACTTAAATATAAGAAATGAGGGAGAGGTAGGGCTATGGTCACATCAGAGGACAAAATTTTAAGCAGAAAAATTTATTGTGTTGCCTAAATAAAACTCTTTCTAGGTTATTTGCCATCAAATGTTGGCCTTTCAACCTAGAGCCAAAATTAGCTTCCATTCCTGTCCCCAATAGCTATCCTCAATTAGTCACTAGATCCTGTTGATTTTCCCCCTCTGTTATAACCAGCCCTCTCTGGAATAGAGTAGCAACTACTTCCTGGATCTATTTCTAAAAAGAAACCCCTTATTGCTCACATCATCTTGAATGGATCTTTTTTAAATGAACTTCAGCATGCCTGTATATCAATGCTTCTGTTTCTCTGATTCTTAAGTTTGTAGCCCAAACCTCTCCTATTCCCAATGTACACACTCACACTGCATTCAAGACAATCTATCCTTCAAAGGTACCCACATCATGCTTTTGCTCATGTGCAATACTGCCCACATCAGAACATGTGAACTTGACCAGAAGCATTTGTTGTACTGCCTCCAAAAAAACTTGCATCGTCTTTCCATATCTCGTCCTCAAGGCAAATGTGCTGTTGTTTCTTTCATGATACCTTTTTTTAAAAAAAATCATTTTATTGGGAGTTCGTACAATTCTTATCACAATCCATACACTGTGTCAAGCACATTTGTACTTTTGTTGCCACCATCATTCTCAAAACATTTACTTTCATTGTCCCGCCTCCCTCCCT
>NW_022111300.1:29230598-29239671 GCF_000313985.2 Echinops telfairi | reverse complement strand
CATGGAATGCCAATTTAATAGAACGTGTTATTGCATTGAGTAAGTACTTGAGTGGAGGTCCAATGTCCATCTGCTGCCTTAATACTAAACCTATAAATATATGCACGTAGATCTATTTCCCCTATATAAATATATTAAATTAAAAATGTATTTATATAGGATGGTAGATACCTTTTTACATGCTAATAATGATTACTTCTCTCGTTTCTTAGAAAAGGCATAGCCTCTCACACTTAGTATTTATGTTACGTTCCTTATTAACTTTTCATAAGCTTAAGTCTCAGGTCCATTAATAGGTTATAAGGGAACTGATGCCAGGGTCCTTATCTTAGAAAAAGGTTTAGTATCCCCATATACCCTACGCTCCTACACACAGAAGTTGCTAAAGACTGACAAAAGCCTTCCGCACCTACTTCTCAGTGAAATGTTCGTGATAACAATAGATGTCCTAGGGGCCAGAGCCAGAGCCTCACCTCTCCCTTTCTCTCTTCTATTCAGGTAGCTTTGGGTTACATCATTTTCTCAAGGATCCTAAGTAGAAAATGTATTATTGAGGAAAGAATACCTTCTAAAATTGTGCTGTCTAATATAAGTAGCCATGAGGCTCCAAAGACATTAGATGCAAATTGAGATTTACATTTCAATCAGCTCCTCCATCACACTATTACATTCCAAATGCTAAGTAGTATGACAAGAAGAAGAGTTTCATCCTGTAAACAGTTCTGTTGGACAACTCTGTTCCTCTTCATGGGGTTCTAGGAATGACAAGCACTGGTTCTTTACTATAAAACTGCAAATATGATCTTACCAAAACCCAATTCACATGATCCGGCCTTTTAATTGAGAATGGTTTATTTTCTCTGTCACCATGGTGCGAAGCCCTGATGGTACAGTGGTTATGTGTTGGGCTGCAATCCTTCATGGTGGGCAGTTCAAAACCACCAGCTCCAAAGGAGCAAGACTGGGTTTTCTACTCCAGTAAACCATTTCCGGTCACTGACACAAGGTCTCCAGGAGTCGGCACTGACTCAGCGGCAACAAATTTGGTTTTTCGGTTTTGTCATTGGGGTTGTTAGGTATTTTTTCCCATACAGAAAGCAAATTTCGAAATTGAAACTACACTTGCTATGTTCTATCTTCTTGAGCACAAGGGAAACGAGACATGGCTATTTCCTGTAACTGATATAGAAAGGTTGATGCTAACGGCATGGGTCACATACTGAACACGGATTTCTCAAAATCATTCAGAACAAAGGTTTACTGCAAAAAGGGACTTTTTTAAAGAGTCATCTCCAAACTTGAAGGAAAAGATTAGGTAGAGAGTGGATCTGGAATGAAATCACTTTTGCATTCTCCGTTCACAAGAACGAGCTGAATTTTGGCAAAGCACTCTAAAGGTACTCCTTACAGCCCGTCGTCTCCAAGCAGACATGAGAGGGTAGTGTCTGGGTTATCCGTTGCAAGGTAATATCGGTGGACTACTTGTTGCCTGGTAATTTCATTTTGTGGGTAAATAACCTTTATTACCTTGAAAGGTCTTAAAAGTTACAGAAAGCATGTCAAGGAATTGAAAGCTTGCCCTCAATTTCAACATGCTGGAATGGCTATAAAAAATAAAAACCTGGAACGGTTTATAGATTCTGACGCCCAACACCTTACAGATTGGAGACTGTAACTTCCCTCTGTGGCTTAAAAGGTTGACAATATTCATCTTAAAATGATTCTCTGTACAATTATAGGCCCCCAAAGATTCAGCTACAGCAAGAATCCCATTTAAATTACTGCAAAGGGAATAACAAATTTAGAAGAAATTCAAAATATTCAAAAGGAAATAATAGATCAATTAAGATTTTGTCTTACTGTATATACAAGTGTACATGCCGAGTTTTTCAGCACATTTTTAATGCAGTTTTTGTGGTAAAATTAGGTGCCTCAGCTGATACTCGGGTGGCTTATATTAGAGTATATATGGAAATTTTTACACTATAAAAGAGAAAGTTTGGGGTAAGAGACACGAATACTTATACTTGATTAGTATTTTAAACTGTTGTGTCCATGATTAAAATAAATAAACTTATCATTTTTTAACCAGCTCTTTGAAAATTATTTCCCATATTATTACCCTGACATCTGGTTGTCTACCAGAGTCAGCAGTCCACATCAGTAGCTTTTTTCCCCCAAGACTATTTCTGAATATGTAATATACATACTGTAAATATGGCAACAACAATTACTCCTCAGAGGATGAATAGACAGCATATGCTATTGCCTCAGCGAATCAGAGCTATAGTGGGGAAACACCAATCAAATTTAAGTTTGAAGGAATGGTTATAAGACTGGGGCTGCACTTGTTATCCATGGAGAAAACAAAGCACTCCCCATGAACAGCAACTGTGGGCTGGTTGGAAACTGTTCAGCTAATAGGCTTCCTACTGGTTCAGCCGCTTTCCGAATGATTTGAAAACAATTCCTACTTTAAATAGGAGAGGAAAGATTCTATTCTATTAAGGCTTACAATGCCATTCTGTCTACAGTTAAACCCAAAGAACAGACCACACCAAAGCACCACATAGCACATATATGAGGGTAAGTGAAAGAGTATTGCTAGCAGGGCTTCAGTGGTAGCAGCAGGAGTTTGTTACAAATGTAACCTGCTTAAACATGTCTCTGAAGTCACTAGATGGCTCTGGAATACATTGTCTTGGTCTTTTAAGGTGACCAGATGTCCCGCTTTTGGCAGGACAGTCCCAGTTTTTACCAATTTTTCCTGTGTCCCGTGGCATTTCAAAAAAGTCCCGATTTTTGGAAAGAATAAACGACAAGCTAGGGTATATAGTTTTCGGCTGCCGTGTGGCTCTTTCACCAGGATATGAGTTTGATCAATGGTTTCCCGCTTTTATCCCGCTTTACCAATGTTAAAATCTGGTCACCTTATTTTAGGGTGTATTTAACATAAAGCCTAATCAATACAATGTCTTCACATTTTGATATTCTATTTAAGGAGGGCTTCTATGTATACTTTTTGACTTATCCTCATATGAGGGCCTCCAAACAAACATTCATTTCTGCTTCAGTCATGACTGAGGAAATGGAGTCAGAAGAGACATCAACTTTTTAAAATTGGGGAGACTGGAAGGAGAAACCAACAGGAGAAAATTACGGGTGGAACCCCTGCTAGAAACATAATATCCTTCCTAGAAAACCAGACCAGTGTACAGGCTGCATAGCAACCTATCTGTTGCCCATTCGATTCTGAGCAGAGTAGAGAACAGTGGTGCACTGCTTGAAGATGGTGGCACCGCGCTGCGCGGAGGTGTGTCGCTTTCACAGGCCTGCCAGTGAGCCAATCTCAGTCATCGGCCACCCGAAGGCTCTCGCCATGTGCCTTCTGAGCCTCTTATTCCCAGGGTTTCACCCATAATTTTTCCCATTGTGTTTATTGCTCAAGATAGATTCTGAGTCCAAATACTTTCCATAAATACTGCAAGGAAAAATATCCATGAGGAAATTCTTAATAAAAGGCAAACCACAATATGAAACCTTAAGCTTAAAATATCTAGGAAGCACACAAGTATTATTTTAAAACTTGGTGAAGTACCCAACAGATGTATTTATTCTTTATTTCCTATTCACTATTTACTTAGATTTTCATGAGAATAATATTTTTCTATAACACCAGTGAATAGCTCCACACTTAGAAATTCGGATCGGAATAATGGAGAACATTAAGAAGCAATGGGTTACATTAAAAGGAAATAGTAGCTATGTGGTTGTGGGAGAATTTCTAAATAAACTTCTCAGAGGCAAATGGTGTTTAACAACTAGCTAAAACACTCGGAGGTTATATTTTCAAATACATACAGACATTTAATGTGAGGAAAATGTCATTTTATGAATATTACATTAAACCGCTACGGAGAAAGCAGGGACTATTTTCTTTCCACTAGTGAGGCCAATGTGAAGGAGGAAAGAAAAGTCAGTGGTACCTAAGGGGGTTGAGATGACTGCAGTGATTTGGTGACAGCAGCTTTCCTTTGTTATAAACAGAACCAAAACACGGTCCTGATGTAAATAAAAGACAGCTGGGTTTTTGTATTTTTTTAAAGCTTTGCTTATTTCTTATCTACAGGGCAGTATCCAGAGGAATATTACTTTTTTGAGGGTAAGAGGATGAGGTTATGGCTTAATTTAACCAACAGGACACAATCTCTAAACTCTATTTAAAATAAAATAGTATTTTTAATTTTAACTCTTCCTAAAAGGGCAAAATGCCTAAGTTTTCTCAAATGCAGTGAGCTTGTCAAAATGGCTATCACTTTATACCTTTTATATTAATGTAGTAAATAGAGTAGTACAATTATATCAGAAATAATTCCTACGGGTTAAACATCAAGTATGTCAACATGCTTTTAAAAGTAGTGTTTACTGTTAATTCTTTACTCAAATGTAGACTATGCTTCTGACAGGGCCACCGATGATGACAGTCCTTTGTGTGCTCTACAGAACAGCACAGGGCTCTCTATGGAGCGCACTGAGAGAGGCCCAGTAATGCTAAGGTTTAGCTGTTTGAACCTACCCAGAAGCTCCATAGGAGAAACGCCCTGACTGATCTTCCCCACACAAATCACAGCAGAGGAAACCTTATGTGGCAGTTCTACTGTCATAAGGGATCGCTATGAGTTGGACTTGATAGCACAAAACCAAAATAGTTTTAGTTCAATAAAATAAATCCTGCCTCTTTGGGCTTACACTGAATCCTAGCTCCCGCCTAAGAAAAATTACTTCTTACACCATGGCCCTGCTGGATACTCACCCTCAGGAAGGGAACAAAGAAGATACAGGTGCTATAGCAAAATATTGCAAAGAATTTAGATGGTGCCCGGCTATCAGATAAAATAGAGGTTGGAGTCTTAAAGGATTGTCTGCCAACAAGCAGCCATCTAAGTGAGACATCAGCTAATTCCACATGGAAGAAGCACACCATCGTCAGTCAGTGTAGGATTGGAATCCATATAATCCAAAGCCAAAGGAGTGATTAGTATCATAAACTAAATTGTGAGAATCTGGTGTGCAGAAAGCAATGGACGACAGTGGGAGCCCAAGATTCATTTGTGAACCTACATAGGAAACAAGCCTCTAAGAAGTCCCCCTATCTAAAATTGAGGGCTGGGAGGAAAATGGTCACTAAACAGAGTGCTTGGGAGAGAGGAATATAGAAGGCATAAATCAAAGGCATGATTCTGACCTAAACAGTTACAACTTTGTCAGTAGATTCCCCTCACCTCCCACCCCCACCCCACCCCACCCCTATAATGCAGTCAGGGCCTGATCTGGTTTCCAAAAGTTTCTGTATTTTTTATTTGTATTGTTTTCTTCAGCTTTTGTTTGTTCATATTAGAGTGTATCTCAGAGGTGTGATGTCAGTGGAGGGCCCCCTCTTGAAGCTGTGTTATATGCTTTTCCATTGTTCGGTATATGAAACCCAGGATTGGTAAGCCTATACAGACAGCAAGTAGAATAAAGGGGAGGGGCGAAGGGGTACAGTGGCGGTAGGGGGAGGGCAGAGGGGGAGGAGTAAAAGGAAGATGATGTCCAAGAGTCCATGTAGGAAAAGATTGCTTGGAAAACTGTTGTGGTAACAATTGAACCATTCTACTTGATGTGGGTGAAATATGGAATGATATATGTATTATGTATTAAATCCGAACAAAAAAAAAAAAGAAAAAAATCCTGTCTCATGAAGTTCACAGTCAACTCACTTGAAAATGGAACCACAGCAGCTGCTGTGGAGGCTAGGCTTCAGAATTCATCACCAAAGGAGGGCCGTGAGGAACTTGATGGATTGTTGTCATCTTATTTAAAACCATGTGTCCAGATTGAGAGGGGGAAACATCCTAGTCATGAAAAGTACTTTTCACAACTGCAAAGTGAACTGTCGGTGGCTCAGTCCCACCAGGCGATCCACAGCAGAAGTGTGGCAGTCTGCTTCCACAAAGACTGTAGCCTTGAAGCCCCTGTAAGGCAGTTAGTTCTACTCTGTCTCACAGTGTCACTATAAATGCACTTGATGGCAATGGGATAGAAAGTCATTAAAAAACAAAATGTATTTCCACATACCAGTATAAATAATTGGCCAGTGTTGAATTTTTGCAGGCTCTCGATATCAGGAAGGTACAGAGATCTTGCTGAAAGAGTAAAACAGAAATACACATTCCTGTGTTAGCATCCGCTATTAACAAAGGGGAAATATGATAGTCTCCATTTGTGCTTTCATCAGATATGTTATGGCACGAGCCAGATTTGTATTCATCCAACCACTATTCTAAACCAGGCAGAATGTGAAAGGTTTAGGACGCCAAGGTTCACACAGTTCCTTGTCTTTCTCTAGAGCTTACTCTTCAGCAGGGGAGAGACAGTAATCTAGAAGTCCTGAGATCTTTTAAACTAGTAACATTATGCTCACCCAAAATGACAGTGTACACAAAGAACGCTTGCTCTTTAAAAAGTGCAGCAGAGTGGAAATACAGTGGACACTAAAGTTAAGGAGCCTGAGTAGGGAAGCAGGTGCCAAGTGCTAAAAGACCTTACAGGTCATACTTTTCAGCAGGAACTTTCTTTTAAAAGCAATGGATACCCACCAAAGTGTCTTAAGCAGGAAAAACAGATGATATGTTTCACATTTTGCGAAGAAGCCGCTGGTTGCTGGGAGAGAAGCAGGTGTGGAGTGCCCACTGTAGGATGTGTACTGCCTTGCAGTCGACTAGGGATCATGGCCACCCCAAGTGTGCTGGTCAGAACAACTCCACAGGGTTTTCAAGGTGGTGACCTTCTTGAAAGTGGGTCATCACATTTATCTTCTAAGGGCCTCCAGGTGGATTTGAACCACCAAACTGGGAGCAGGTAGGTAAGTTCTTAACCGTTTTCGCACCCAAGGATTCCTGATCAACAGAGATTAGTGATCCTATATCTATAGGGAAACCAACATGCCAGACTACATGCTTTTCTTCAGCAACCATTTCTTGGGCACAGGCATACAGAATTTGGGTAATTAATTATAAATACTGAGGACTGATATTTCACTAGAGGAGCCAGAGAATAAGAGAATGACTAAAATGTTAAGCTATGGGGCAATAGCTATGTATTGAGAGGAAAGCAAATGTTGTAGAGAGCTGATAAACACAGAAGAGAGTAGAGATCAATGAGCTGTGGTAGTTACATCAGGAGTGGTCATAAAGTATATGTTTCCATGTTTTCAGACAAAATAGACTTTAAGGCAAAAGATATTAAAGATGGTTACTATATAGTAATAACAGATCCAATTTGTTTATATGCATCCAACAAAATTGCTTCAAATATCTAATGCAAACACAAACAACATAAGCATGAGAATTCAGAAATTACACCATCATACAGAGACATTTCACCCTGCTTCTTTAAGATTAAATGAAAAAGTTTAAAAAATCATGGGTGGATACAGAAGGTTTCAGCAACACAGTAATTAAGTTTGCTCAAATGATGAATGTGTAAGGCTCCCCAACAATTAGAAAGTACGAATTGATAGAATCAGCAGGACTTATAAAACTGACCATACTTGGATAATGAGAACTGAGTTTCTATCTTCGTAATTAACATTCTGCCAGACCTGCATAGTAGCCTCCCTAAGACGCTGAGAAAAATGGCAAGAGAAGAAGACCCTGCTGGGGTGTTGGGGAAGAGACAGAGTGTTGGTTATTTCAAGTGGTCGGGAGAAGGGATTCAGCCCGGTTGATGAGAGACTTATTATTTAAGACCATTTTCTTATAAGGTCTTTTTTTTTAATGGTGAAGACGGGGAAGGGACATAACCCTCAAACTTATTCTCACTGATTTATAGGGTAGCTTAGGTTGTCTGAACGCTTAAGAAACAATTTAGCTCTAGTCCACCTGAGAAAGGGTCAAACTGTTTAATCATTGAGAAACAACAAAGAGGTTTACCAGTCACAAAAGAAACAACAAAAAGATTAACTTTTTTTTCTTTCCCTTTCAACCTAAAGCTTTCAGAGGAAAAGGACGAGTGTGGACTATTATAATCTGAGCACATCACTCAGAATCCCAATCCTTCACCCCATTTCCAATGTAACCACTCTGGTTCAAACCACTAACAATTCTCACCTGCATTCTTTCATTAGTTTTAGTAAAAAGCACTTGTTACAATGGCACACAAGACTGTAATCCATTCTATCACTGACATAATCTTCTACAATGTTCCCTCATTCATTTCTCAGCCAAGAACAGTGACCTTCAGTATTCATAGCTCTTAGCGTGGGGCCTTTATAGTTGGTGTCCCTTGATTGTTCCCTCACCTGCTACATTTTTAGATGGACATGGTATTTTCACATAGGCCTTCCCTGACCAATCTATTCAAAACTGAAATCCCCAAATCCCAATCATCTATCCTCGATTTATATTTGTCCAGAGAAAATATTTTTCATCATGCCTTCTAACATTTACATATAAATATTAATGAATATCACCCATTCCAACAGCAGAGCATAAATCCCAAGGCAAAAATGATGACCGCTTGCTTTAGGCTGCATAATTCCCGAGCACCATCTGCTCCTGGTTTATGCTAAGCCTTCAAAACACCCAACAGGTAAAGGGCGGAATGAGTAAAGCAGTTAATCAGGGTTTTAGTTCTGAAAAGTGTAAATAATAAGACTGTAGGTGAGTGGTTTCTTCAAGGGTTCATCTAAGGAATCTATGATTCTGTGACTTACGGAAACAGTTTTCAGTGACATACTTCCGATCATATCGAGAGTCAGTTATGCAAAACTAATTCAGTCATTAACCTTAATCTTTTAAAGTTTACTAAAAGTAATACACACATTCATATATATGCATTAAAAATCAACTAAAATTCTAATATTAAAATACCTATTCTCTGCTTACAACACTGAGTGTCAGATATCCTTCTCAAGATAGAAATCTTGGGGACAAACCCAACAATACGCAGTAGATTAGCTTTTGCAATGCACTTCCAAATACATCATAATGATTTTCCAAGTAACTGCAGCATAAGAGGACTATTTTTTTTT
>NW_022111300.1:29171036-29230182 GCF_000313985.2 Echinops telfairi | reverse complement strand
GATTGAAGATTATCTGGTACTTTATGCAGAGGGAGAAAATCATAAACATGCATCATAAAACAAGTTATTTAATAAAGTTTGTACTATTTAGTTTATTAATCAAAATCAATGTTTTAAAAGCCAATATCAAATGTTTATCTGGCAGGATTTTGCCTCTAGGAAGCTAGAAAATCTTTCTACTTACCTCCAGATTTTCACCATCTGAACCTTCTTTTGTTTTAGATGCAGGAGGAGGAGAAGACACTGGAGGAAGAGGGCTGGTTATAATTTGGGAGCTGAAAAAGTAACATGATATATCAGTGAGGTATAAAATATTTTGTCAGTGAAAGCAGAATATGCATTTAAATTATATATTTTCAAAGCAACTTTCTAGTGTATTCTCTGAAACTCTAAAATTATATTATACTCCAGGAAAAATGGACCCAGGGTCAAAGAGCAACAGCCTCTTGGAACTGTACCTGCAGCAGGTACAGTAAAAGTACTACGGAAGACGTTGGTAAAAACCAACTCCACCACCACCACCAAACTTTAAACCAGTTTTCTCAATATTTAACCACAAAACTACTGGCACAACAGCATTCTACCTCACTGCCATAGAGTCGACAATGACTGAGAGTGACCCCAATAGGACAATGCAGTGACATTAGGAGACAAACTCTTTACAGGAGCAGAAAACCATGTCTTCCTCCCTTGGAGCTGGCTTGTGGTTTCAAAGTGCTGACCTTGCAATTCACAGTCTGATGCGCAACCACTATGCCACCAGGTCTCCTACCATAGCTTTAATGACCAGTATACAATAATATGGGAAATACAGTTACTGTTTTTATCTGGTCATAAATCAAAATTGGACTTTAATTAATGAAGCTTTCTAGGCATCATAAATGAGAAATGGGACAAATAAGCAGACCTAGAGACTGAATGCTCCTTAGAAGCAAGGAAGTCAAGACTTCAGCCCAGGTACTGGGGACATAACTGCAAGGGTGACGCAAGACTGGGCAGTATTTCGTACTGTTGTACTAAAGAGCACCTACAGTACAACAACAGAGAAAACGGCCTCCAATCTCCAGTACAGGAACTATGGTAGCATAGTGGTTAAGTGCTTGCCTGCTAACCAAAAGATTGGCAGTTCTAATCCACCAGTCTCTTCTAGGGAGACCAATGAGGTGGGCAGCTTCATAAAGAGTTAGCCTCGGAAATTCAATGAAAGTTCTATGTTATCTCAAAGTCATTATGAGTCAGTATCAACTCTATGGTCAGAGAGACTGTTTGGCTTGAGATAGATATATATATATACACATATATATAATTTTATTGGAGACGCATACAGCTCTTAACACAATTCACACATACATCATGTCCAGTACACTTGTACATATGTTGCCATCATCTTCAAAATGTTTTCTTTCTACTGGAATCCTTGGTATCAGCTTATTTTCCCTCTCAGCCACCCTCTCTCCCTCATGAAGCCTTGATAATTTATAATTTTTTTTCATGACCACTGTCTCCCTTCACCCACTTTTATGTTGTCTGTCCCCCTGGGAGGGGGTTATATATAGGTCATTGTGATCAGTTCCCCCTTTCTCCCCCCTCCCCCAACACCCTCTCCAGCCTTCCCCTTACCCTACTTGTATCAGTACTCTCATTATTGTTCCTGAGGGGTTTATCTGTCCTGGATTCCCCATGTTGTGAGCTTTTATCTGTACCAGATAAGTCGGATTTGTAAGGTAGAACTGGGGTCATGATAGTGGGAAGGAGGAAGCCTTAACAAACTAAAGGAAAGCTGTTTCATCAGTACTATACTGCGTCCTGACTAACTTGTCTCTTCCTTGTGACCCTTCTGTAAAGAGGATGTCCAATTGTCTACAGATGGGTTTTGGGTCTTCACTCCACACTCCCCTTCATTGATACGCTTTTTTGTTCTGGGTCTTTGATGCCTGATACCTGATCCCAGTGACACCTCATGATCACACAGGCTGGTGTGCTTCTTCCATGTGGACTTTGTTGCTTCTCGGCTAGATGCCCACTTGTTTATCTTCAAGCCTTTAAGACCCCAGATGCTATATCTTTTGGTAGCCAGGCATCATCAGTTTTCTTTGCCACATTTGCTTATGCACCATTTTGTCTTCAGTAATCATGTCGGGAAGGTGAGCATCACAGAATGCCGGGTGATTAAAACAAAGTGTTCTTGCATTAAGGAAGTACTTGCGTAGAGGTCCAGTGTACTCCTGCTACCTTAATATTTAACATATAAATATATGTACATAGACCTATGTGCAGTGGAAGAAAACATGAGGAGTTGCTTTTAAAAATAACTTACCTAAGTCTGTCATACAGAGTTGCTCCATTCTAAAATTATTGTTACTGTTAAGTAGCACACTTTCAATTCAAGCAAGGCACTTTTCCCACCTAATAAAACTACTAAAGCAGTCAAAGCAATCTATAAAAATAGACCTTTTCATTATGATATGCTAGCTCCATAATATTTCCTTTCTTTCATTTTAACATGTGATAGTAATAATAGCTAAAGCTTACACTGAACTCAAAATTATTCATTCAAACCACCCGTAAAGATCAGTTACTGTTGCTGTCCTGCATTTTCAGACAGGAAGCCTTGGGCACAGAAACAATATATAACCGACACAGGCTTATGCCATCAGGCAGTGGCAGAGTCAGATTTGTAAGGCAGGCATCTCACTCCTTAATTTGCAACATATTAAAACTGTAATTTGTGCTTTGTGAATCACATGGTATGTTCATTGGCAGTATTTCAAAAATAGCTATGCTAAGGCTTGATACATTGAGGAAAGGGGAGAAGAGACAACTTAAAATGAGGGAAAACTAACAGATTTTAAAATATGCCGACATTCCTGAAAATTCATACCTTTCTACTTCTGCAGAATTTATTCCAGAACTTGACACCCTCTCTGATGTGGAACCCTGACTATCTTTCTTGGTAGGTTCTAATCCATTCTTTATGTCACCAAAATTTTCGTATTTTAGGGCCTGGACCAGCTGCAGTAAGTACATCAACAAGTCCTGGAAAACAAGCACGGCTAATATTAGGGGAGAAAATGCAGTACAATTATAGACAGAATTTAGTCCTAAATAGCAATACAATATGTATAGTTAACTACCATATACACAATATAACACGTATATTTAACTATCACTTATTAGCATGGACTCCGTGGCAGTTACTGGACTACTTAATGTGTATTTTAGGGAGAAATGAGAAAGATTAAACCAGTTTAGCAGTAGAAAGTCATAGGATAGTACTTAGAGGCTTGATGGTAGTGGGTAACATGACTTTTTACAGTAGCATCCCTAAAGGGAAGAAAAGGACAAAAACCCAAAACAATAACGATGGTTCCTTCTTAACTAAAAAAGTTAAGAAAGACTTAATTCTCCTAATTGTGCTTTATATTGAGGTTTACCTAATCCTTTCCAATCAGAAATTTTAAAATCAGTTTTTCCTGAAAACTCAAGATTTCAGATGATTTGAGAAAACTTTTAGAATGCAAATATGTCCTGTTTTACTTTATTGATTAACCACCACTCACCTAATGACCTCAAATCTCCTATTCAGAGCATGCAGACACTACCAATGAACCTGTAGTCTCCTCCATAGGCTCCTAAACCAGGTTAAATTCCTGTAGACACTTCATAGTTCACACTTCTTTCCCACTAGTAACAAAATTTCAGAAAGTCGCAGGGGCAGTTCGATCCTGCCCTATGAGGTTGCTATGAGCCAGCATTGACTTGATGGCAGTGATTTGGAGCTTGGGGAGCAATAACTATTGCACTTGTCATTGCTTCCTCTGTATTTCCCACCACACACCTGCTTCTCATTTGTTGACAGGATTATGTCCCAAAGAAAGGGTCTTTATGTGAAAATGGAGGACGACACACATCACAAAAAGGAAGACAATAGACCAGTAGATAACTGCCAAACCACTGAAAACCGGGCATGTTGCAGCCATGTGGACACGTAACCGTCATAGCCAGTGTCATGCTCACCTCCCAGCATGGCTTTCATTAACACTGGGCCTCCGCCTTTAATGGACACTAGGGTGTCACTATGGTCATCAATGGAGAGCGTCAGGTAATGAGATAGTTGAGAAATGAAGAGTGTCAGTATTATAAACTTCACAAAGACAAAGTCCATTTAACAATCTCTTTTCCCTTGCATAATACTACATTTTTGTATTTTTCACTGATATAAGTACAAAAATATCAGACAAATACTGACAAACAGTAATGCACATGATTTCCCCATTAAGTCTGAGCTCTTTTGCATAAAAATTAAGGAATTTTGATAAGTTAGTTAATTCTTATGCAAATATATCAAGGTCAGAAGCCAGGAAAATCAAGTGACTTCCTACCACAGAACCACCTCTAAAATATTCTGCTTCTAAAACCCCTTTCTTTCATTAGAGGAAGAATTTAAAACATTAGCTCTCTAAAACATCTGATTTTCTACCCTCATTTTTGAGACTTATGGCATCCACTAACGATAAATATAATTACAGGTAAGGAACAAAAAGTGGTGCACAACAAGCCTGTGATCCATTTATTTAACGACAAGGGACTCCCTTCTGGGGAGGGATAAGTAATTCAGTCTCACGACCAGCCTTCATTACTGAGGCATGCTTCAGAAATGCTGCTGAACATATCACCTGTTGTGTTTTCCCAATTACAGAAATGTCTTAGCACATGAATTCAAAAAGGCTGCAATGTTATTAAATTTCCCAGAACGGGGAAATTCAGAAGACATCTTGACTCTTTTTAAGTCACTCATCACTACCTTATTTGTTGGTCACTTGGTATTCTGTATTCAAACTATGCTTTACTTCATTTGTATGAAAATGAATGAACTTCAATAGTACGTACAAAGTCTGTTTTCTCATTATACAGTCACAGTATGAAAAAATATAAAGTTCCTCCAAGCATGAAGGACATAAGCATATGAATAAAACAAAAAGAAATAAAATCCAGGTTTACATCTCAGACAATTCAGTAAAAAGAGAGTAAGAGAGTAAAAATTTCTAAGAGCTATGAAATTTTATGTTGATAGTGATCACTATTTTTCCTCAAGAATAAGGCAATTCTGATGTTTCAGAGTACAAAAGCCATGCCCAAATCATGCAGGCTTATCATTTCTTAATAAATGAAGAGTAACTCTTAACATAGGCATTTATAATCCAAAAGACATGGGTTCTGAGCTTGCCTCTCCAACACCTCCACTCTTGCCAACTGACATGTGCTCATCCCTCCTGTATTTTCCATTCTCCCTGCCTTCACAGGGAGAATGCCTCATATTGCTAGCTCCACTTGGAAGTACATGCAGAGATGTGTGTAAAAATTCCACCCTTCCTTCCAAGTCCATCTTAAATGCCATCTCTTCTTTCTATGCCAATGAAATTTGCTCTTTCTGGAACCAGAAAGCAGTAATACCATTGTTTTGTTTTGTTTTTAATTTCCAAAATAAATATCAACAAATTGCATGCAGAAAAATGTTAAAAAATGAGTTGCATTTATTTTACAATCGTATGTGTTGGCTAAATTAGGAAATTTATCAGCACATTTCAGTAGATCAGCAAATTAAAGGTGAGAGACTACATGCTATGAAGGGGCATCAAAAGAGCAATGATATGTAAAAGCCATTCTACACAAACACACACACACAGAGAGAGAGAGAGAGAACGAGAGACAGAGACAGAGAAAACAAGAATGAGAACTTCCTAAATATAAATAATATTGGACTGGAACAGGTGGGACACATATTGAAGCATTCTTAATTCACCATGACAGACAGACTCTGGATTGTGAATGGCTTTCATTCCTGTGTATTTAAGTGAAGGTGAGTCACCACAAGTGTATTCAATGCTTATTTAGTCTAATTTAGTGCAAGAGGAGAAGCCGGGTGCCATGGGGGTGGCTCGGTGGATTATGAGTTGGGCTGCTATCCTGAGGGTCTGTAGTTCAAACCTCGGGTCGTTCGTTCCACAGGGAAAATGTGACACTGCTTGCTTCTGCTTCACCAAGCTGACGTTCCCCCAAACACTGCACAAGCTCTGCAGGAGTCGCAATACTCCATGGACAGGGGACTTGGACAAGTTTGGGTTTCACTATTTCAAAGTTAGGAAATTTCTTGACATATTTAAGATTAACAAATTAATATTAACAAACAGAAATAAGAGAATAAATGGGTAGGACAGTTGATAAATGATGGTTTATTTTTCTATGTTAAATTTTAGACCTCTTTCCTGGAGCTAAAGCTACTACATACAGAAGTTTTTATCTAAATACTATGATGATTTATAGCAAGCATGGATAGAGAATAATTTAAGTGAAAATTTTAATTAATTTATTGTACTAATTAATATTACATTACATGTACAGTATTGTACTTAAGATACAGTACAGACAATGGAACAAATGAAATGCATTTTTTAAAGGTAATGAAAAATCCAATTCATATAAAATTATATGTGAGATTTGCTTCAAAATAATCTAATGAGATTAGGGGAGTGGGCATAAGGACCATTACAGATGAAATTGGAGTTGACAACCGCTACAGATGGGTATGTATTGTGTTTACCTTATTATTTACTATTGAATTTTACCATAATTAAATATGCAACTATACCTAATGACATTAATAAATATGCATTTAGCTTCTTAAAAGTTCATAAAGAACCATTCATCTTAAAATTCTTTCAGTTGTTAAAATGAGTCCCTTTAATTGTTTATACACATACACACACACACACACACACACACACACGCACATACATCCTAAGCTTATAAAGAATAATTTCCACAATTAAATTATATCCCAAAAGCCCTAGAGGCTATCACAAATTATTAGGTTATATTTTCATAAACATTCACCCTATAAAAATTGATAAGGGAACAAAATTGCTGGATTAATCTATCTCATTAGAACTTATTAAAATTCAAAATGCAGTAATGCTTTGTGTCAACACGGAGATGTTCTTCTTTCCCTGGGGGCCTTGCAGGTATATAAAGAGCCAGGATAAAGTTTGCAGTGTCTTTGCTTTCCAGAGAATTCAAAACTTGCAGATAATCTACATGTGTACATAATTGTCAGCAGAAAGTTTAAAGTAGGGGTTTTTAAAGCCAGAAGGATGACCATGCATCTCTATGCTTTAAAGGCCCCAAGGGCTTTTCAAGGCTACAATTAAATGTGGCTTGTTTTGTATTGACTGATAGAGGGGATCTGAATTATTCCCTTGCCAGAGCTGCATTAAACCATTTTTCATTAGAACTCCTTTTTCCAGACAGAGCAATACATGCTCAGCTGCCAGGTAAATGTCCTGGGAGAGATTGTCCTATCACGTAAGAGATCAGGAAGTAAATTTTCATTTCACAGATGAGTCCTTGGGGTAATATTTTAATTTTACTTCTGAAAATACATCTACTATATCCTTCTACCTTCTAAAAGTCTTTCTATATGTCCCTCTGACTCTCTCTTGTTATGGACTAAAATTATGCCCACCCCCAAATAGGTGCTGTAAATCCTAACCTCTATGTCTGTGGTTATAATCCCATTTGGGAATGGGCTGTCTTTATTATGTTAATGAGGTAAGATTCATGCCTGGTATAACTTGAGTCAATCGCTTTTTGTGATATAAAAGATTAAATAATCATGCAGAGGGGAGATGAAGTAAAATAGATGCGAAGACACATGGAGATCTCCAAATAACCAGAAAGCAGAAACAAAAGCTAGAGCCAAGGATCTACAAAAGAGCCACGCCTACAAAAGAGAAAGCCCGCCCCTAGAGGTGACGCTCTGAATTCAGATGTCCACCCTCTGAAGTGTGAGAAAATTAATCTGTTTGCTAAAACCAACACTTCTCTTATTTGCTATAGAAGCACTAAATAACATAGACCTCTCAATTTCTCTCTCTCTCTCTCTCACACACACACACACACACACTCAGAGTGGCTTCAATTTAAAAGGAGTAATACATTGTAGTATACCTCATCATCTGCCTGTCGCAACCGGGCAACAGCATACCGCCTCACTGTGGTATTGGTGTAATGAGAAGATAACAGCTCCAAAGAGTCCTCTACGTCCATTGGCTTCCACTTCCCTAGAAGTTCCAGCGCCTGCTTGGCCTCCTGGGGTAGATCCCAGTTAACGCATTTCAAGAATTTCGTCAGAGCCTGTAGTCGGGAAAGATAGTAAAATGAGAAAACAACAGTTTATTGCCTTGACTAGGGGAACTCTGATGCCTCTGCAGAGTCTCACTGGGCCCCAGGGAAGAGTCTGAGAAGCCTCCAGACCAGACTCCCTGGGGAATCACTAAGCAGATTGGTACATACAACCATAGACACACTCCAGGTCAGAAAGATGTCTGTTCCCTCTAACTTTATATTTCCAGACCTGACCACCTGCAGAGAACGAGGTACTTTTAAATTTGTTACTTTTTCCCTGCATCTTCTCTTTGATCTTTTTAAAATACAACAAAATCAAGGTATGGAAACAGTGGCTGCATGTCTCCTGAACTGTGAGATGCCCTGGAGATGCTATTTTCCAATATTAACAATGTGACACTAAAGGCAACCAGTGACTGCAGCCGTCCATAGCTGTGCCCACTCCCCATCACCTCCCCAGTGAATGGGCATTGGTCTTGCCAGATATTGACAGAGGGGAACGCAAGACTAAATTCAGTATGTACAGGGCTCTTTAAAAAGTTTGTGGAAAAAATTCCATTATCCTTCACTGCCATATTTTTCATGAACCTTTTGATATCTCATATGCTTCTCTGACAAGAAGTATATTTTAAAAGACACAAACAAAACTAAAAACAACAAGCATGAAAATAGATAAATACAGAAATAGCAGCAGATATTCTATAATTCAGCTGGTTATCAATTGGTAGCATCTTTCTGAGACCTTACTTTGTAGATAGGTATCATTCTGAAGTTTTCACAAGACAGTCAGTAAAGCAGACTATGGCGAGGCATGGCACTCATGCCTGCATACATATTAAGGCCTGTGGCCAAGTCTCCTGATTGGCATCACTTGGTTGGCTGAATGGAGGGTTCTTTCTTCCACTTTCCTTTTCCTCTATACATCCATCCATCCGTGCCACTGAACAAACCTCAACCTCACTGCCAGAGTCCATTCTGATTCATAGTGACCCTACAGGACAGGGCAGAACTGCCTCTTTGAGTGTTAGTCCAGGTAGACTAGAAAAACAAACCCAGAGACACTCATATGTGTCAGAGAACTTTATATCAAAGAGCAATTGTGCATTAAGAAAACATCCCAGCCCAGTCCAGATCTAGCCCCTATGTCCGATATTACCTCATATGTCAATACTAAGTCCATAATTGCTCTTTACACCACCGATTCTCAACCTGTGGGTCACAACCCCTTTAGGGGGTTGAACGACCCTTTCACAGGGGTCACTCAATCCATAACAGTAGCAAAATGACAGTTATGAAGTAACAATGAAAATAATTTTATAGTTGGGGTCACCACCACATAAAGAACTGTATCAAAGGGTCACAGCATTAGGAAGGTTGAGAACCACTGCTTTAGACTCATGCAGCCATGCAATGATGCTGAATTCAGGAAGATCACAGGCTGGTGTGTGGAAAGTTATGTGGATCCAGTGGTGGTGGAAGCATCTCAGCACTAACGTGGGTCTCACATGGCTCCTCCACTTCCAGGGCTCTGGCTGCATCAATGTAGCCCCATGTGGCTTGTCATCAGGAAGACAAAGCAGAGAGAATCGAGGCAGAGAGCCTGTTTCCCCTCCAGTGAGCTATTTATCTCCTTCATGCCTCCAAGTGAGGTCATCAAGCTGCGACCTGATTGACAGGCTAGACCCCACCCCTTTGCAAATTGACATGAGATTATGTAACTACCACAATGGGTTTCCAAGCCTAACTCTTAATGGGAGCAGCTGATGATTTTCAACTCTTGACCTGGTGTGTTAGCAGCCCAATGGGTAACCAGTCCACTGTGCTGCCCTACTGAGATCCTTTTTAGTACACTAATCAAACATTCCTGTAAACATGCATTTACACAGAAAAACTGGCTAGTATGTTGCAAACTGAACCTTCATGTCCACCACCTGGTCTTCAATTTTACTAATTTACAAAAGCAATTATGGAGATTACCTAGTACCATGCTTAAATTGCACCTAACTTCAGTGCCGTTAAGCAACTTAAAACTTACCTACCAGTTTAAAAGGGTAAATGAGATGGGCCGAAAATCCAGGTCCATCCACTCCCAGTTTCTACACAGTAAGTCCTTATAGAAGCAGACAGCCTCATCTTTCTCCAGCAGAGAGACTGGCGGTGTTGAATTGCTAACCTTATGATTGGTAGCTCAATGCTTATCCCACACCACCAGCAGACGAAAGCCTTAATGATACAGAGGCACAATTTGGTGGAAGAAACTGGGAATAGATGAACCCACGACACCAGCTTATTATAAGCTTGAACTTTCCAGGAAGTTTTCAGAAATTGTACTACTACCATCTCAATAAGGCCTTTTTAACTGGCATACTGTATCTCTCCAACTAGTCTGTATTCCCCAAGGATAGCTGTCCATTTCGTCTGCATCTACCTTACATCATTTAGTACAGTGCACCCTCTACATACAAGAGTGCTTAAATGTATTCCTGTCTTTTTTTTTTTCTTCTAAAATACATTTCTAGGCTGAATACGGAAACAAAGCAATACTTCTTAGATAACTACAGTGAAAGCTTTTCCATTTCACAGTACATCAACAGTCTTAATAGAAATGTGCTGCTATGTACTTATTATAAGCAAATCTTACAGCATGCTGATGTACTCAATTCAGTTACTGAAACAACCTAGGTCTCAGATTCTCAGATTTATAGATTTATTAGTAAGATTTATAGTGTGTGCTGCTGCCAAGGAATCAAAGGCACAATACAAAGAGGTTCTAACTTTACAGATCTGAAAAAGGAGACAGTAGAACGAAGAAAAAAATGACAAGCATAATAAAGACAAAGTATAAGAACTTGAAAACTAATAAAAACGATGACAATTAGTCCCAAGTCCTTAGGCGATGTTTTACAGGTCCATGTAAAGCAAAGATAGAGATTTCAAGTGTAATTTCATCTCACCAGCTTCCGCAACCACAAAGCAAAATAGAACAAGCATTGAAGCTGGGGTATTTAAGTTCAAATTCTAATGCTCAAGTTCATCAATTAGTAGCTAAGAGTCTATTTAACACTGAACGGAGCTATCTCATGAGGTTTTAGTAAAGGTCGAGTAAAGCAATGTGTGGGAAATGATGGTAACTCATACTAAACTCATATAAATAGATACATATTTTTATCATATTATTCTAGTGCTGATGTTGAATCTCATATCAACTGTTTACGTTAAAACGCGTATTACCATGTCTTATAAGACAGATATTTTGTTACCCTCTCATCTGGTCCTAGAGTCACCCCATTACTACCTCCTAGTCTTAGAATCATAATTATGTCATTTAGGAGCCAAAGGTAATATTTATCATAATCAAAGTCTATTCATATTATTTGAAGTAGTTGCATTGTATAAGTTGCCACGAACACTGAATTTTTGACCACTGAACCACTAGGAGAACTAGAGTTAAGTTCCTACAAGCCTCTGCTCACATTTTGATCAACCGTTTCTTAGACAGACACCTTTTTAGTATAAATTGTTGACTTATTAACCTTGAATCATGGCTAAAGCACAGTAATTCATACTAGACCAAAGTGCTTTCTTGTAAGTCCACAAAGGATCATAGCAGTGTCAGAGCATTGATTTGGGGGTTACAATCAAGTTTTCGTGACCAGGTAAATTTACAAATACAGAATCTATGAATAATGAAGAGGTGCCATATATACTCGAGTATAAGCCAGCCAGAAGATCAGCCAAAGCACCTATTGTAATTTTACCACAAAAACTGCATTAAAAAATGTGTTGGAAAACTCGGCTTACATACGAGTATATATTGTATTAACTATCCTTTATCCAAAACCGCTTTAGTTTAAATGAAAGCAGAAGCCCAATACTTCAAGGCTCCAAAGTATAACATCATTTGCACACCACACAAAGTCACCAACAACTTAAAAATTAGCCTAATGTTTAAGGCTTGGTTGGTCTAACACAGTGGTTCTCAAACTTCCAAATGCCGTGACCTTTTAATGCAGTTCCTCATGTTGTGGTGACCCCTCAACCACAAAACTATTTTCGTTGCTACTTCATAACTGTAATTTGCTACTGTTATGAATCGGGTGACCCCTGTGAAAGGGTTGTTCAACCCCCCAAAGGGGTCATGACCCACAGGTTGAGAACCACTGGCTAACATTTAATAGTTGGCCAAACATTTAATTAACTCATCCCGAATAAAATGACTAGTGTGCTGTCTTAATTAATTTTACCTATTTCACCTCTCTAGGCCATAATATCCATTGCAATGGCTATACAGAATCCACAGAAAAAGTAATGATCTATGAATTCACTGAGAAAGTTAACACATTTTAGTGCCAATGAGAAATGGTCAGGATAGCTATTTTATTAGGACGTTACAAAGTTCTTTGAGTCTGCTAATAAATGCCCAAAGGGGCATAATCACTCTGCTGTTAGCCTCAGCCCAAACCATTCAGCTCACTCACTATAAGGCAGGGCTTTCTAGTCCGAC
Organism: Echinops telfairi; assembly: GCF_000313985.2. Classification (NCBI taxonomy): domain Eukaryota; kingdom Metazoa; phylum Chordata; class Mammalia; order Afrosoricida; family Tenrecidae; genus Echinops; species Echinops telfairi. The sequence continues at coordinate 29,217,494 of NW_022111300.1, read as the reverse complement.
AGAGTTACCTTCTTGGCATCTCACAGGGGCAGTTCTACCTTGCCCTATAGGGTCACTTTGAGTGGGCATCCACACAGTGGCAGTGAGTTTGGTTTTTTGTGCGTGTATGTATGTGGTTCACTACTGTATTTGGTAAATGTGCTGCAAAAGTCCTTAAAATTGTCAAAAAGCACCGATGTCACTTTGAAAACCAAGGTGTTTCTGGCCCAAGCCATGGTATGTTCAGTCGCCTCGTAGCCATGTGAAAGCTGGGCCATGGAGAAGACTGACAAAGGAAGGGTCTGCATTAGTGTTGGTGACGAACACTGAACACACCACGGAATGCCAAATCTGTCCTGGAAGAAGTGAAGTAGGTCAAAATATTCCTTAGAAGCAAGGACAAGACTTCATGTCATGTATCAGAAGGGACCAGTTCCTGGAGACAGACATCCTATTTAATAAAATTCAGTGAAAAAGAGGAAGACTGTCAAAAAGATGGATTGGCACAGTGGCTGCGTAATTGGCTCAAAATAGCAACAAATGTGAGAAAGGGACAGAGTTGGGTCATGTCCATTCTGCTGTAGGAACACTATGCATCAGAACCAGCTTCAGCAGCACAGACTAATAACAACAGGGTTCCCCACGAGCTGCTTGGGAAGAGACATAGACATATGCATATGAATACTAGCCTGATGCCACTCTATTTCAGAAGCAGCCTCTGAAGACCACTCAGTGTATCACCATCACCTTCTCCATATGTGTTGCTTGCTACCGCCTCCCCCCCACTCTCCTAAGTACAACCAGAAGACAAGAGTTCACATAAATTATGCTTAACCAACATTTTTTATGGAAGAAAGATGAACTCATCATGGCTACCTTTGAAAAATTAGAATATTCATAATTTGGTTCAATTCCTATCCATTCTGGACTACAAATGTTAAAATATTTAGGTACAGGATCAACCCACAATCATCAATATCGATTCATTTCTGACTCAGTGACCCTCTGTAGAGGTTCTAAGCCATGACCATTTAAAGGCACAGGCATTCATGCCTTTACCTAATCCACAGTGCCACCAGGGATCCGATCCCTCCTTCGTCCTGTTTAGAATGCTTTAATTCAGAATGATTAAGGCTGGACATTGAGATTTTTTTTTAATTTAAGCAGGGAGGGAAGTGTAAATTAACTTGAAAAATAAAACTGTTTCCTTTCTAAGAACCAATTTCCACCTGCACGTGTTTTTGTGGGGTTTTTTTGAGCACTGCCTTCCCTCCAGACATTGATTTCAATCTTGAGGGCCCCAAAGCCATCTAAATGCCAGTTTCTGAAACCCTGACACAGGAAGAGTGTCTTTGTGTAAATAAGCGTCGGGGAGGGGACAACAACAGGATTTTGTTTTCTACAAAACTGATTTTAAAGTATTGCAAGGGTATAAATGTGGCTGTGTGAATAATTCCTCTGGTCACTTCAAGGCCAATATATATTTGACTTACTCAAAAGTCCTTCCTGAACATTAAAAAATATCGTTCACTCTCCTCTAGTGATCGTAAGAATCCTGTAATATGTTCTGAGAATTGAAGTTTCATCACCTACCTTTCCAAAACTTGAAATCAACTAGTTAAATGAAACTTGTCACACACTTTATATCACTTGAGCATTTTATTTCTTCTGCACATGTCGAAAAGTAATTGGATTTCAGTGGGAAGTGACTACTTGTTTAAACAAACAATTTTTCTTGCAAGCCTTTCTATCTACGGAGTTCTGCTCTGTAAATCAGCTCTGTGCTACTTGAACCTACACTACACTTTACTAGGTTTAATTCAATTTCTTCCAGTATATTTTAGATGACACGGTGCTGCATTCAAGATTCAATTTCTGTGACCAAGGTTATTCTTCATTTAACACAGAATCACGATATGCACACACAGTCTTTTTATGAAACACAAAGTCATACACCTGTGTTTCTGTTATGATTATCTCCTTTTGTTCAGTGATAAAGAGAATAACACTTAAAGTTATAGTAAATTTAAAATCCCTATTCAGCCTTATTATGGATATAAAAGAGAATATGATTAATCTACATTTTCCCAAGGCATCAATAAAAGTTCATGAGAATAAGTTGAAAAGTTAAATTGAGCTGTAACTGGATTTTTATCTTTCTTGTAGAATCTAGAATACAATTGGTTGAGAAAAAACAAGTTTAAGGCGGTGGGGAGGGCACTAAAAATCATCCCAACCCAAGATTTTAAAACACATTATTCATTTATCCACTCATTCTAATACAATTAGAAAAGGTTCTTGACATTAACTTTCTTGAAGCTTCCGGACTGCACGGAATGCATTCAGGAATCCTTGCTAAGGCAAGTGCATGATGACATACTAAACATTTTCTCAATGAACCTCTTATTTTTTTCTTACTGACTCATTTTCTTCTAACTTGGTAGTGTGAGCATATCAACAGGCAATCTTTACAAGCACAGGCTCCGTAGCTCACTAGACCTCACGTGACCTCATCTGTGAAATAAGACCTGCCCGATAGGGCTGTGGTGGCTTGAAAAGATCCCCGGTGCACAGTCACAGTTTAGTAAATGCTAGTCGTCATTATTTTACCTGAAGAATTGGCCCTTCGCTCTAAGAATTCACAGACTATTTTAAGAACTAGGAAAGATGTACAACTCTATTTCATTTAGCCAATTATATGAAATAAGAGGAATTGAAGTGCAGACAGACAACGTGATTTGTCCAGAGTCAAAATGTACATTAGAGGCAGGAATAAGATTCCAAGCTAGCATGGTCTACTTCACCATGAGTATGTTTCCAAAGACGGTGTCCACTCCATAGCTTCTTTTGGGAAAGCAGGTATCTAGTCCTAATCAAGCATCTGTCTTGCCTGCCAAGCTGTGGGCTTCACCACGTCCTAATCAAGCATCTGTCTTGCCTGCCAAGCTGTGGGCTTCACCATTGACTCAATTTCCAGGTCTCAAGTGACTTTTTTCATATTCTCCATCTAGACAGAATTTTGGTAGTAGTGTCAACGTTTTCTTAGTCACCCAGCATCAGAGAGGTGAGAGGAATGAAGATAAAAAAGAACCAACATTTACTCTCTACACCAGGCACTGTCAGGTTAGTGACCCATCCAGGTGTTAACTCACTTTAGTCCATTTGATAAATGAGAAGTTCAAGAGTCCCAAAGTTAATAATAGGCCAAATACAACTGAGTAAGTATAAGAGGTAGTGCCCCCAAACTGAAACCAATTCTCTCATATCCAATCTCATATTTCAAATTCCAAGCTATGCACACTGCCCATTATAGTCCTAAGAAGGCGCCTCTACCATCTCTCTCCTTTCATTATGTCTATCCCCTAGTATTACTGCTACTATTGATAGCTTATATTACCTCTATAGTTAAACATTCAAGTGATATTTTCCTATGTATACCCATTCATCCTCCAGACATTTGTGTCATATATACGTATATTTTTAAAAAATATTCCCCTTGCTCAAAAATCTTACACAAATGCAAAATGAAATGTAACCACAGCCAGCATCCAGGGCATTAAAACCTGGGCCAGTATTATGACAATTACTCTCCTGCCCAAATTAGCAGCAGCCTGCTGGTCTACTAAGTGGAGTTTGTATTAAGCCAAACGATCTATAATAGTCGGCAGAGATAAAATCTTATCTCAGTCTTTAATTTTAAAACATAATTAATTAAACTTTAAAATGCAATTCATCACCCTCCTTTAAATGAACTGAATGTCAGCAAGGAATGTGTCACAGTCTTATCTCCTGAGGGTGTTTCACAATACAGAAAAGTGGCTGTGTGTTTATTAACAGTGTGCCACAACATACTAGGGTTAGCAACTGTCCAATTAAGGGGATTTAAGGATATTGCCTGCCCTTATCTAATAGATAACCTTCCCCAAAGGGATGTAAGACTAAAAAAAGAGTCCTAGAAATAAATAACTGAGAGAAAGTAATGATAATAAAACAAGTATAGATTAGTAAAATAGTGGGAGAGCTTATATTTTTACCAATACATTTGTCCCTCAGTATCTGTGGGGAACGGTTCAAAGAACCCAGACACTATCAAAACCCATAGATGCTCAAGTCCTCACAGAGAACGGCAAATAGTTGCATATTATCTTAGCATGGTCTCCCCCCACCTTAAAAATCATTTCTAAATTACTTACAGTGTCTGATCTAACACAATATAAACACTCTACAAATGCCATTCTAAGGTTCTGCTTAAGTCTCTTGGGGCTTTGACCCCTTGGATATTTTTCCACATAACCTCCCCACCCGGAGAGTTTTCAATCCACAGCTGATTGAATCTGAAGATGCATAATCCACAGATAGAGGAGCACCTGTAACTGCGAATTTTATCTCATAGCACACAGTGGGCTGGTATTTAGATATGCTTGCTTAAACAGCACTTGTCAATCACAAACTTCAAATCTCTACAAAACAACAGCCAAAAACAGTCAGGAAAAATAAAACAACAAAAATTACCTTATTTTCTTTCATTTGCATCTACATAGCTTGGTAAAGTATTGTTTTCAGCCACAACAGCTATAAAAATTAAGCCAAGTAACTTGACCTCCACACCCCAATAATCATAACATCACAAAATAACAAATTTTCAGAAGGAAGCACATTTTATCACCTTACAGGTAGCTCCAAGAATGAGATCTATGCCTAAGAGCAGGCCGTCCTGGACCTACGACCCGCGGGCCACATGTGGCCCGCCGAGGACATTTATCCATTTATCCGGGGCCGCAGGGTGTTTGTGCCCATTTTGGTTTTTTACTTCAAAATAAGATATGTGCAGTGCACACAGGAATTGTTCATAGTTTTTTTAAAACTATAGGCCAGCCCTCCAATGGGTCTGAGGGACACTGAACTGGCCCCCTGTTTAGAAAGTTTGAGGACCCCTGCCTGAGTGTCTTCAAGAATTTGTAGGTCAGCTAATAACAGGTACATCCAGTTCTTGCACAGCTTTACTATAAGGAAAAAAGCAGCTACAGAGGCGCCGGGATAAGCTCTCAGCTGCTAAGCAACATCTGAGTTCAAACCCACCAGCTGCTCTGCAGCAAGATGAGGCAGCCTGTTTCCATAAAGCTTTACAACCTTGGAAACCCTATAGGGCAGTTCTTCTGTCCTATGGGTAAACAGGGAGTCAGAATCAACTCTACAGTAGTGGGATTGGCTCAGTGTAGTGCAAGGGAAGATTCAAAGGCTTTTCAATGACTTAAAAGTTGATTGGACAATATAGTCAAGGAGATTGTGGTGAAGATTTTGTTCCGAGTAGCGGTTTATTCAATGCTTTCAAGCTTGAGGGCAAATTAACACAGTATGTAAAAGCATGTATCTGTGGTCTGTAAGCCAGGCATTTGTAACCTGGGGAAATGCCTGTGAGCTCCAAAGTTCACAAGACCCACCTTGAATGACTGTCTATTTCCATAGCGCCTAAGTAGAGCATCTTTACGAACTGTAGGACTTTTGCCAATTTGATAAATAAGACAGTAGTATTTCAATGTATTTTGAATAAATGCAAATTAGTTTAATGATTAATTGATATAAATAGACAAAGTCTCTTATATCTTTAAGAATAATTTGTTTTTCTCCTGTAGTGAATGCTTTGTTCAGATTTCTTGCTCTTGTTGGTCTTATACGAACTGATTTTAATATTTAAACATAAACGTGCACACACACAGTGAATTATCATGGTAAATCATGAGAAACTGTTTTCACATGAGATATATTTAATGATGAAAGTAATCAGCTTATTTTCCAGAAGACAGATTTTAGCATAAAATGCCAAGGTACCTTCCTTACCTTCACTCCTTTCCAAATAAGAGAACCACGTGTATATCCTTTAGACACATAGCAGGCGTCTTTGTATCTTTGTAAATTGTTGTTGACCATAGACAACTTGTTGACAACTGATTCTTGCTCCCTAATGTTATTTCCCTCACTTTGACACAAGTGGACCCACTCCTCCTTTCTCCATCACAATCACCTCCACTTGTGGGTTTAACTCTGAAGTCACCGTACTAAACTTAGGCTAACCAAGAACCACATACCTCTAACTACATACCTCTGTTCGACACACTTAGGAAGACATTCCATTTGTAAACCAGGCACTACCTGTACAATATATGCTTCTTTGGAACTATCTTTAACTTGACAATTATTCTATATTCTATTTTATATTCTTATATTTACTCTTTGTGAATTTTACCTTCTTGATCATGGCAACAAAGTCTGTAGAAAAGTGTTATAGACACTCAATAAACTTACTTTTTCTTGATTAGTAAGATAATATCTGAACTTCCAAACAAGATCTTGTTCTTCATATGTAAGTTGTTTGGTAGGGGGATAACTCACAATAATCTGTAACAAAGAAGGAAAGAAAAAACTACTTTCTGTCAAATATATACATCCTATGTGTTTTCATTTCACTGAAAAATGTTCAATTTTTAAAATATTTCTATAATAGAACTATTAAATAAGCATGAATGCACATGCAGCCAATAAAGCTTATCAGTCCCAAAGGATGTTTTATTAGCAGGTAAGAGAGAAAAAACAGTGAAAAGCCAAATTCAGTATGAGAGTTAATTTAATTGTTGCACAAACAAAATGCAGTAAAAGAAAGGCTCAGAAAATCAAAAAGAAAAAACCACAACAATAAAAGCTTCTCTTGTCACGTCAATGTACATACCGAGTCCCTTGAGTCTTCTCGGGTGGAGTACCTAAAATGCCATGTCATGAAAAGCAGCACTGGTAGTACAGGGGTTAAGCACCTGGCTGCCAAATGAGAGGTTGGCGGTTTGGACCCACCAGTGAGTTGAAGGAGGATGTGACAGTGTGACAGTCTGCTTTGGTAAAGATTCATAGACTTGGAAACCCTATGCAGTAGGTCTACCCTTTTCTGTAGGGCTGTTCTGAGTTGAAAGAGACTCAATAATAATGGGTACATCACAACGATATACCTGTATCAGTAGCTCGACCTCTGGAGCTAATACATCTACTGAAAGTCCTCTCATGATGATAAAACTACAGCCATGTGAAACTGTTGAACTTACTTTGGGTTCATCAAAAGGTGTGCTTCTGAGTCATTTTCAAAATACAGGTGTATCACAACAGCTGTAATCAAAATCCTTTAATTACTTTTATGTTTACTATTATAATTTCTCTTACATTTAGCTGATCTCTCGTGGCAGCATTAGGTTTGAGATCGTGGTCAGATGGTCCGCTTCTTAAACTCCGGGCAAGCTTGTGATGCTTGCTCTCAACCAAATTTTCCTATAAATTATTTAAAAATGTTTATTAATAATGTACCCAGCACCAAAATGAAGACTCAAGAGGCAGAAATCGAAAAGCAAACAAGTATTTACAATTAAGACGAATTTATAATGTTTAATGTTTTACTTTTACAACTTTAGCCCCATGTATTTTTAAAACACATCTTCTCAACTGGAGGAAAGGCACCTGAAGACAGAAATGCCTTGTCTCCCAGTGCTCCCCTGCAAGATGTTCCCAACCAACTAGCCCATTCATTAGCTTGGAAGCAGGATGTTTTTGTTTTCAATCATTTTACTGGGGGCTCTTACTGCTCTTATCACAATCCACATATACATCCATTGTGTTAAGCACATTTGTACATATGTTGCCATTATCATTTTCAAAACATTTTGTTTCTGCTTAAGCCCTTGGTATCAGCTCATTTCCCCCCTCTTCCCTATCCTCCTTCCCTCCGGAACCCTTGATTATTTATACATTTTTTTGGGTGTCTTACACCAACTGCTGTCTCCCTACACCCACTTTTCTGTTGTTCATCCCCCTGGGGGAGTGGTTATATGTAAATCATTGTGATCAGTTACCCCTTTCTCCCCCAACCTTCCTCCTACCTTCCTGGTATCACTACCCTCATTCTTGGTCCTGAAGGATTTATCTGTCCTGGTGTTACGCACTCTTATCTGTGCCAGTGTACATGCTCTGGTCTAGCTGGATTTGAAAGGTAGAATTGGGGTCATGATAGTGGGTGGCAGGAAGCATTAAAGAATTAGAGGGAAGATGTATGTTTTGTTGGTGCTACACTGCACCCCGACTGGCTTGTCTCTTTGTTGTGACGCTTCGATGAAGGGATGTCTACAGGTGGGCTTTGGGTCTCCAATCTGCTCTCCCCCTCATTCACATGGATATGATTTTCTGTTCTTGGTTTTTGATGCCTAATATCTAATCTCATCGACACCCGATGGTCACACAGGATTTAAGCTTCATTACCACACTATGCTCCGGCTACATAACCATCCTACTCCTCAATCTCTGCCTGTTCACATCCTTTTCACATCCTTTAACATTCAAATACCACCTTCGTCCTACACAGATGAAAGCATGTCTTCACCCACTGAACTACGAGGTCTGGTAACATTATTAACAGTAACATTATTAACAGAACTACAATGTCTGGTAACATTATTAACAGCTAACTTAAGTTTAGCAGTGCCAGCACCCAACAGAATCGAAAATTCACATGCAACATTTGGCTCACAAAAACATTATTGTAAGCCTTACTGGTATAACATAAATAGTCAATTAACACACATTTTTGTATGTTATATGCACAAAAGGGCTTCAAAAAGTCCCTGGGAAAATTCTGTTATCTTTAATTCCACTTGTCAACCAATATTTTGATGTCCTTCATATTATACACTACACCCACATAACAGCTGAGTTTTCAATGATGAAAAGGTATATTAGGAAAAACTGCAGCATGCTTCCTACAGTAACTAAAGCGACCATTTCACCAATTTCCTTTTCTTTGTTAATATTGTCTTTCCGATGGATGCATTATTTTGAAATGGCAGGTAACTGCAAACTTCAATTTATGGTACATATCAAGCAATTGACATTTTTCTATAATGTCATGATCTTTTGTCTGCTTCTCTCGACCACTTCCAGCTTCACTAGTGGCGAGCACTTCAGATAGGTTAAGTTGTGTTATTTTTAAGGTTTACGGCATAAAAACCCAAACACATTTGGAATACCACTCTCTTTCTCAGGGAGAAAAAAATTACATAGCACTTTCCTAGTAATGAAACGTTTACAGTTCCCAAGCCCACATCGATTCCAGCACCCTATCCAGGTGATGTGATACTGCCCACTTTGGGAAGCCCTAGTTTACAGTCATTCACTAAACATAATTAAAAACACAAGAAGTGAGACAGATCTCCTTTTACATAGATAGCATAATGTACTGGGGAGGCAAACTGCTCTCATGGAAATGATTGACCTCACTGGGTGCTTTAAAATAAATCCACAGGTGGACCTGTACAGTGAAAACCTGTGCTGAGCCAAGGTCAACTACACTGTCATCTGAGCACTTAACTAAAACACCAATCACTACAGAAAGTGACAGTGATCATGAGGCTTGAATATACACACCTAGTTGTTGACTACTTCGCTTGTGGACAAAATTATTAAAGCTGAACAACTAACCAAAGGCTTAAGGGCTTTTCTGTATTGTGTATGTTACTGTGTGTATGTGAATTTTCTGTTCATTTTTTTCTTGTTTCAATTAGCTTTCAGGTCCTTTGTGTCTCCATTTTTAACAGTTCATTGAATATTAGATGTATCAACCCTTTGTACGTGTTGTATGTAATGAATATGCTCTTCAAGTTTCTCAACTGTCTTTTGACTTTGTTTATAGTGTTTTTGTCATGCAAATTTTCCATTTTTCTGGAAAATTTAAGCTTCATTACCACACTATGCTCCGGCTACTTAGTTTTCAAAACTATTTTATTGAGAGCTAGTACAGTTATATTATTCCATAGTTCAATATTGTACTTTCTTAATGTTGTTAAATTTATCATCAGCATTGTCATTTGCTGCCTCTGGATTTTGAAGCACTGAAAATTCCCAATTTCCTTCAATTGACAATAAAATACTGCGATGGCTTACCGATCCGTTTGGATTTTATTCTTATATAAGGTGTCATGTGTGGACCGAATTTTATCTTTTCCAAATGGCTAACCAGTTGTCTCCTTACTGTCCCAGTGACGGAATGCCACCTTTCCACTCTCCACCATAGTGAACCCATTTCTGGATTTCTCTTCTGTTCTACTTGTCTACTTGTTTATATATATGTGCTGATACTATACTGTATTAATCATAGGGCTTTTATAACCTGTTTTATTGTCTGCTACTATCATGTAGCAGTTCAATTCCCTTGCTGAAATATATCCTTCATTTCATAGAAAACCAATGTCTACAATTTAACCTGAATTTTGAACACAGGAATTATTTGATTTTGGTGGTTTTTGGTTTTTTTACTTTTTTCATTTGGGGGCTTGCCTGCTTTCCTTTAGAAATAAAAATATTTTAATAGTGTCCCTAGTGTGTTCTTGTTCTTGCTATTATTTTAATTATAGCATGCACAATACTAAAGCTATAATTATTGGTATTAAGTGCCACAGTCAGTTTTGACTCAGACATCCCAAGAAGAACAAAATGAAGCACTGCCTGGTCCGGAACCATCCTCACAATTCTGATATGTCTGAGCCGACTGCTGCAGTCACAGTATCAAACCAACTTATTGAGAGGAGTCATCTTTTTCAATCATCTCTACATTACCAAGTATGATGATCTCTTCCTGCCTGGCATTGGTATTCCTCAAATAATGTGTCCAAAGTAGTGAAACAAAATGTAGCCACCCTCATTTGTAAGGATGATAATTCTAATTATCTTTATTTGCACAGAGCAAGAATTTTCTTTCTAGCTTCCTTGAGAGAGCTTTTAGCTCGAATTTTCATTAATAGTTAGGTCTATCTAATCATTACCAGAGTAATCATGTTTATAATGGAAAAGTTCTGGTAGTTAAAATTGTAAAATCAACCTCCCTAAAATGTTCACAACTGCATCTCAACATGGCAAATAAATTCCCCTTCTATTTAAGATAAATAGTTATTTTTCCAAGTCCCGCCTTCAAGACCACATATAAGGCTTGTCTTACTCTTCAAGTAAACTGGTTTCCGAAACCCACATTCTCAAAACTCTCACTGGCACTGAGCCGATGTTGACTCAGGGACCCCAGAGGATGGGATAGAATTGCCACTGGGCATTTCCAAGACTGTCACTCCCATCTTTCTCCCTCAGGTCAGCTGCTGGTCTCAAACTGCTGACTTCACAGTTAGCAGCCTATCAGGTAACCACGACGTCACCAGGGCTCCTTTTATGGATACTAACCTGAGCTTATTTTCATGATGTCATCATTCATTGTACAAATTCCATCTGGCTGATTCCAGACAGCTGATGAGTGCTTATGAATGACATCCAGATAATTGAGGGAGTTAAATACTTTTTCTTTTGAAGAGCGCATGCTATGGCTCAGTCATAATAGCTCAGGAGAAATACACACAATAAATAACTCACCATAGACATCTGAGGATCAGGAACTTTCACTATCTCAAAGCTTGTTAAAATTGGAGATGACTCATCACCGTCCTAGATTACAAAAAAGTGGAAGGTAGAAGAAGAAACAAAGGCTAAGAAACAATATCAATATACAATCCTAATAATGACCAAAATTTCCCTCTTTAAAAAAATTATCATTCAATGATACTTTAAAATAAATACTCATATTTACTCATGATTACCGATGAAATAATTTGAGAAAATTTTACAATTTGCAGTACAGTTTCTGTATCTGCTTGTTGTTAAGTACCATCAAGTCAGCTTGGATTCTCAAAGACCCTCCTACTACAGCACAACAAAATGCTGGGCCATCTTCACAATCCCTACTTTTGAGCCCACTGTTGATGACACTATATCAATCAGGTGCATGGAAATAAGCAGACTGGCATCACTATAATATGTCACGATGGCCGTGCTGCATCATTTGCAAACTCGACTAAACAGTTGTTGATAATGTCTCAAGGGATTAAAACAGAGCTTCACGGGCAGAAATAAGCATGGAGTTAATGCTCCTCAAAATTTTTACACAGCTCGACTCAGAAGCGCTGTTCCTCTGAAGGAGACCTAGTGGACACGATGCAAACTTGAATACCAAGAAGCAATCAATCAATTCTTACAAACTGAAGCAGTATTATTTTATTGCTAATACCATTTTTGAAGAATACTGGCTTTTATTTGTATCCAATTCAAGCAAGAAAGGCAATCAGCATAATAAATGCCACAGGACAAATGCACGCAGAGTAATAAAGGCTAAACTCATTAAAGACAAAATCCATCTCTTTACAATTGTTTGTCTAGCATCCTGTTTCTCTGGCAACTTCAAATGAGCATAGTTTCAATTTTAGGTATTTGCAAAAGTAAGGAGAGATGGAGAAGGGGAGACCACTGTGATTCTGGTTTAGTAATTGAGTCTTACTGCAAACCACAAATTCCCACAGCTGTTGTTTAACAGGCTGGCTCTCAGTCACAACACTAGAAAACACATTTATCAGCCCAACTGTGACAAGTAATCTTCACTAAGCCTATCTGTCACAAAAGACAGGTGACAAGAAAGTCTATTTCCATTAGATTCAATACACTGGCCCAGCAATCTTTACACTAAGTGGAAATATGACAGGGTGGGTAGACAGGCACTAATTTATGAGCAATTTTCAGGAAAGCAGTAGAAAGGGGTCAAGAACCTTCTCAAAAACACTAGAAATTATTCCAATTTCTTTTGTGTTGTTATTTCATCTATTACCAAAGCTGTTTTCAAAGAATCCTTTATATCTCCAATGTTCCAGAGTACTATCTCTATTAGCATATTTTTTGCAATATAAACCCCATAGAGGCAGGAAATACTGGTTTTAATGAAATTATATACAGTATAATATATAAAATGTGATTTTGTTAAAATGTATTATAATGATAACTGTTAAATATTTATATACTTTTCCTCCCAAAAGGTATGTAAAAAATAAAGTTTATATTTCCTCATTTTTCAATTTAAAAAAAACTCCAAAGTTAGAAGCTAAAGGGAAAAAAGTATGAATATGCTTAAAAGTACTAGAAAATGATAATAAATAAACTATACAAATTATAAACTCCATTATGAAAATATCTGTCAAATAGTTATTGAAATACATTTTTAAAATCACCTGTGATGGGCTTAACCAATGACGAATTTGATTTTATGTGCTTTTCTTTTTTTTTTAATTGGAGAAACTTTAAACAAAAATATCAAAATGTGAAACTTTAAAGAAAACTTAGTAGATTTTATTTAGAGACAAATAAAATGTAATGTTTTTTAGTATAAATAGCAATGCAATACTTTGACTTAACAAGTCCATTTTCATGTTTCCCCAATGGTGAAAATATAATTTTAAAAGTTGTGCCATCAGTTATCACCACAATCAATTTTAGAAAATTTTTCATTTCTTCATTATTGTACACATATTTATTAGCTCTCCATTTTCCCAAACAACTTCTGCTGCCATAGCTCTCATAAACTATTAATGTCTCTACAGATTTATCTATCCTAGATTTCATATATAAAGAGAATTATACAAATAAAACTCCAACAAAAGTATAATACACAGAAAAACATCACATCCAAATGTAAGCAGAATAAAATTTCAAACAAATTAACAATGGAGAAAATGATAAAATAAATGGTAAGATGTTAAATTTTAGCCTAACTATATCTATAGTGCAGGAGAAAGAGGAGGCTTACAGCAGTCTCAGAAACTCAGAGGTAGCAGTTCTACCCTGTGCTACAAGGGTAGAACGTGATGACAGCGAGTTTGGTTTTGGTTTTATTATCTGTAGTAAGAGCCCTAATGGTATAGTGGACTGGGTGGGGGACCAGCAATCACAAGGTCAGCAGCTCAAAACCACCGGCCACTCTGTAGGTGAAAGAGGAGGTTATCCACTCTCGCAAACATTCATGGTCTTAAAAACCCACAGGCACACCTCACCTCTGACCCAGAGGGTTGCTATAAGTCAGCACTGATTAGTGGTAGTGAATTCGAGGTGGATAGCTGCAGTAATCCAATGTACTCCGTCTGGTCAATGATCCAAGGGAATTCAATAGAGAGCCAAGGCATGCAGGTAACACTAATTAGTAAGTATAATGTACAAGTGTTGCTTTTAATGGAGAAATAAAAAGCACATCTAATCTATATTTCAAATATTTCCATAATACTGAAGGCATCCTGTTTATGTGATTTTCAAACTTTGCACACAATGACGTCTGTAGTATTACAATTGAATTCACTTCAGTATACATTTAAAGGCCCATGGATTAAACAAGAAACTACTCTTTTTACAAAATGGGTAGACCAAAGTCAATCCTTACCTGGGTTCTTGTCCTTACTCACCTTAAGGGTAGCAAGACTTCCTTAATTACATGTTTTTGCTACGGGCACACATACAACTCCACCATATTGTATATACATGAAAAACAACATACTCTTAACTGTCAGCAGCTTAATCCTTGAAAGCATGATTCTTTTTATATTTTTCAAATTAGTAGTAGTTGAAAACTACTACTTCAGAGTTCTACCTACCAACTTTTAAAAACCATTTTATTGGGACATAATCCACATATCATACAATTCAATAATTCAATCATATTCTACTTGCCAATGTGTAAAACAATTAATCAAAAAGTTTTTAATCAGTTTCACACTTATTGAATTCTGCAACCTAGAGCTGTATTATATGAATGATCGACTTTTGTAATCTTGTTGTAGCTATAGAATTTGATTTGTGTATGCATAAACAGCTGCTGCTGACAGCTGTCTGCTGCTATCCCATAACCAAATTCATCTCAGCAGGAGCACCAGTAATTTTTTTTTAATGTTTCCCCTCCCCTCCACTTTAGAGACCAAGGTTCCAAGGAAAATACCTTTTCATAATATACAATGCCGTATTCCTTATCTTCACTCTTGACACACTGAAACTCAACCATCAAGTACATGAAATTAGAACTCCGTTTTTCACTCTAAAAAAAGAAAAAAGAATATTTCCCCCTCCTTTATTGTCAAAAAAGAATACTTTTATGAAAAACGATTACCTCCAATATTCTCTGAAAAGATCAGTATATATCTTTTTCTCAAAGCAGTTTTACATCTATGAAGTGCAGCTTAAAATACAATAACTTTTTATGTCATTATTATAAATACAAAGCAGCATGGTAGTAGCCAATAGTTTCTACTATTCACATATAATTCACTCTTGGCTTACCCAGTTTGAATTTTTTTAGTAGAAAGCCTTGCCCTTTCTTTGCATAAATTTGCATGTGAACTGTTATTCAAAACATAAACATGGTTTGTACTTCTAACAATTTAAAACAAAGAACAGTTCACCTTCAAACCTTATGTCTAATCCAACTATAGAAATTAATAGCTTTAAATCTATATGCATAAAATCCCAAAGGTCTGAAGAGGTCACTTACATTGCTCAGCTTTATGAAGCATATTATAAAGCATGTATAGTTCACAGTGGTAAAATTAATGCACTTCTATCTCTCAAAGAGGAGGGAGGTTTGGGGGGGGGTAGGGTGATCTGGGCAAAATAATTCATAACAATACATAATCTACTATCCAAACCAAAGTCCTGACCTACTGTCATACAAGTGGTTCCACCATATTAACCCTTATGGATAGAGTAGAACCATCCCAATTCAGGTTCCTCTTTTTTTTACCCTCCATCTCTTTTCCTATCAAACCTTCCCATGGCTTGCCCTATGACCCTGCCCCTTTTCCCCATTTCCCTCTTGTAGGATTTATTGCCTTTCCCTTCATCCAAGTTAACACTTATCTACCCTTTAGACTATTCCAAGGAAATTCTTGGGGAAACAGGGTTGCCACATCTTTTTCATATGGAGTGGTTGGTGAGTTTGAGCCACCGACCTATGGGTTAGTACACAAGCACTTTAACACTGCACCACTAGGCTTCTATCATCCAAACCCCCAGCCACTGAGTCAATTCTGACTGATACTGACCCTACAGAACAGAGCAGAAAGCCCCGCAGTCTTCCCAAGGCTTAGTATAAACCTTTATAGAAGCAGTCTGTCACATCTCTCCTCCCAAGGTGTGGCTGGTGGATTTGGTGACATTCAAGTACTTCAACCCATGCACCACCTGGGTTCTTTTGTTACTATCTAGGACTACCGATATTGAAGAATAGGCATTTTAATTAAACTTTCTTTGGAATTACAAAAATTGAGGGAAACATTTTCTTCTAGTTTGAGTAAATGAGAATGTAGTATGCCTCAATCTACAAAATATATTCAATATTCACATGAAATACAAATTTTGCCAACCGCCATTACATTCATTAAAAAAGATCAAATCTAACTTTCATACGAGTCCCCGGTTCAAGAATCCTGGAAGCACTGTGGATTCAGAGGTAGGTTGCTAACTGCAAGGTCAGCAGTTCAAACCCACAAGCTGCTTCACAGGAGAAAGATGAAGCATCTGCTCTCATAGAGGTTTACAACCTCTGAAGCCCCCAGACATCAGCTCTGGAGGGTCATCATTATGAAGCAGAACACTTTCTGACTGTGCATGAGTTCTACCTGCTAAAAATTGTTCCAAGAATATGGATTAAACAAGACAGTGCCTGTGGTAGTCATTATAAGTTAAGTATAAAATAAAATTGATATTCTTCTCTCTTAGTTTGATTAAAGTTACCTTTAAACTAACTAGGACTCTTCCCCAATATGCATGCTAAATAAATAAATAAATAACTTGACGCTTACATTTATTAAGGGTATGGGTTCCTATATGTATATAGTACATAAGAAGTGCCTGGATTGGGGAAAGCTTGATTCTAAATAAAATAACTGAAATGAAGAGGTAGCTTTGTGCTCATGGAAGACTTGTCCAACATTGCCTTGAACTTGAACAGTTAGGATATCCACTGCGTATTTCAAGGTTCAACATTAGATTAAGATATAAGAAAGGAAGATAACCAAAATTTTCCACTTACTAGGATTAAATTTACAAGTATAGTTTAAGCCCAACTACCCCACATCTGTGAGATATCCAGCAGCAAATAATTCTCCCCCCCAAAATTGAGATAGATATTGGCAAAAGGTATTTTTAAATATGAAGTACAACTCACTTCGTTTATCATTTCTATTTCTCTGAACGTCAACCTGTCCAGCCAATCGACTTTCACCATGTGTCCTTGTCGATGAGCCTTAGTGAGCTGCACAACACATACAAAGGAGAATATTTAAGCACAGACCTGACAGAAAGATGGATAAAAAATGGCAATGCCAATGTTACAGTCAATACATTCTTATATAAAACAGAAAGCATATAAACTATCAGAATTTTAAAATTGACCAAAGATTTTTTTTAATAAAAAATTGGGGGCCAGTCATAATTTAAGAAAAAACAATTTTAAAATGTTTTTTAAAAATGCCATGCTATATTGTCTTAATATGTTAAGAAATGACGAGGAATTTCCTAGAAGTTTCTTCCCATTCACTCTTTTTTGTATTCTGGTTATGACATAGGTATGAAATAGTGATATGAATAATGGCTGACAGGAAATAAACAAGTTTGTTTAGTTAGAGATGTGAGAGAAAAAAGCTGTTCCCCAAACTTTGCTCCTGGTTTAAGAACGCCCCCTGACACCTTCTGACTATGTCTAACCTTTAAATAGAAAATAAAAGCAAATTAGCTCAGTCATTACAAAAACTCAAAAGAACAATTCTATTTCCTTTTTTAATTTGAAGGCAATAAAAAATTGAAAGTGGATCCTGGATTTCTAACAAAATTGCAAGCATTTTAAATGACCAACGATAGAGGAGTGTTGCAGCGAATTATGGTTTATCTACACTATGGAAACTCTGCAGCCTTTACACATCATGTTGCAGAAGTATCTTAAATGACCTAGAACCACTTCGAGATTGTGAAAGCAAATTTCAATTAAGCACACACAGTATGATCCCAACTTCAAAATAAACAAATAAATATTCATACACAATGCACACTTTATTTACATATTTACTGAAAGCATGTAAAATAAAATATTAATAATCATTATCTCTGGGTGGTGGAGTTACAAGTAATTTTAGTATCCTTTGTATTTGAGCAATATTCTACCACTATTTATGTCTGTTTTGCCTCTGTAGTATGGGGAGAGAAGAACACTATTTAAAACCTAAAATTAGTTTATAAATAAATAACTTGGAAATCTATGTTGAGAAAACCACAAAGGCATAGCCTTTAAATATAAAGCTAAATTTTGTAAGTTAATAATTTCCTTCATAATAAAACCTCAAAGAATAATGAAGAAGTTATCTGATTAATGTAACTTGACCAAGGGAAATGAAAATCAGGTAATAACATGATTTTTCTCTCTCAAATTATTTCTTGCAAAAGCCTTTCAACTGAGTCCAACTACAGAACCATAAAATTAGATGTTGCTGTGTTTTTAATATATGGTTAATAAAACTCCTTTACCATGGAAATCGGGGGGTTTTAGATAACAAACCTTACATGTCAAGAGATTTTAAGGAGAGTTTTTGAAAAAATGACCATAAAATGTAAATTATATGAGCCAAGTTTTCCTAGGGACTGGGGGAGGGGGCAGGATATGGCTAAAATTATATATATATATCCCCTTTCCCTTTTCACTGAAAAATGTCAGCTCTAGTCACCGTATAACTCTCAGTCAATGAAACCTATGTGACGGATCTAAATTCCCCTCCTGTAGCAGCTTAGAGGATCAGCTGTTGCTGGCTGCTGTCCAGTTCATTCCGTCTCACAATGACCACGCTCGAGGTATCAAATTGCTCCAAAGGGCTGAAGGCTGAGACCTTTCATAGAAGAACTATGGGCCTGCTTTCCAAGATGCCTCCAGGTGGGTTGTGGCTAATGGTTGAGTGTGTGACCATTTGTGCCACCCAGTGACTCCTTCTACAGGAATATCCATCGCCCTAGAGTAGACTTCAATTCATTGTGCCCCATAGGGTTTCCAAGGCTGTAATCTTTACTGATGGGGAAAAGACAGGGCAATCTACTTCCGTTAAGTTTAAAGTCTTAGAAACCTCTGGAGCAGTTCTGCCCCATGTTATAGGGTAATTGCATGTCAGAATTGACTCAATGCCAGCGAGTTGGGTTGGATTTTTTGGGTAATCTTTATGCAAGGAGACTGCCATACCTTTCTCCCTCAGAGTAACTGGAGGGAATGAACCACCGATTTGTCAGTTAGCAACTACACACTGCTCAGTTAAAAGAACTGGCATTTTCTAATGCAGAGCTATTTTTTTCCTGCATGATTCTGCTGAGCAGCACTTCTTCAACGGCTTTATATCTTGATCCTTGAAACTCTCAGGTCAAGGACTACAACTTACCGTAACCCTTTGAACTTTAACATTCCTCTCAACACAGAAGCACACCTCATCATTTTTGAAGAGTAACATTTTTAGACAGCTAATGACGGCCTATAGCTCCCTTAAAAATATTTTTAATTAAAAAGTGTAATTCTTTGATAAACATAATAAGTCTTTATCTAAATCAAAGCAAGTACAAGCTGTACATTTATTTATAATTTAAGATAAATGAAGGTGTATAATTTGCTTGAATCGTAGAGATTAAAATAGAAGATGTGTGTATACATACAAGAGATATCAAACAAATAGTCCAAATTTCTTAGCTAGTAAAGGAGTTTCTTCTTTCTTCCTGATTAATGAAGTCTAGGCTCCAATTCTTCAACTTTACTTTCTTTTTTTTTTTTTCAACTTTACTTTCAAACTTTACATTTAAATCTTATTATTCAAGAAAACAGGGTCTGCCTCATAAAAGTTTCATTCAGTTAAACTTCTCAGAGATTAATGTACTCTTAAAAGCATGTCGCTTTCTATTTTTCTGGCAGAAATTATAGCTCTAAAGACAGACAATAGCTTTACAGATCATAAATCAATACTCTTTTAGGACTCAATCCTAAAATGACAAAAACGAATTTAGTTTGCTTGTTGCCACTGGTTTCAAGAGAAATCTAAAAGTTTCGGTAGTTGTAGACAACAGTAAGCAAACCCACGTGACTGTTTAAAAAAGAAACTCCTGGGCATCACTGGGAATAAATTCACTGGATATTTCCAAATCTGGACAACAAACAAAACAAGGCTAGCAACCGAGCTTTCATTCAAATAAGTCATGCTTACAGAAGCTGAACCCTTTATTTAAACAAACAAGAGCATACAACTAAGAGATGTTTCTGACACCAGCGGTGCCACTGAACAAGCTGAATCATTTCAGGAGCTGTCGTCCATTCTGTTGTTTATTGCAGACACTTAAAAATAGCCCAGGAAGGGAACCAGGCCAAATGAAACGCCCAACTCCAATTTTACAGCCCGGAGTGTGTTGTCTTGTATAAAAGTAACAGATTTCTCTGTAAGCATTTTGGTTCACCATTTTCCTACTTCTCAAATGTAGAAGCTTTTGAAAGGTTTGTTCTTTTTTTTCTTGTGATTCAAGTAAGTTTCTACAGGAAGAATGTTTCAATGATTTGCATTATATTATGGATGAAATGTAAACATAAGGCAAGTAAATGTCCCATAAAGAGCAGCAGGTGGTTTGTGTGAACTTGCTTACCTGTGGATTGCAAAGTCATGGGTGGCAAGTGCCCATTCCTGACGTGCGACAGCCTCGCACTGCATTACGTCTACTGTTCACATGAGAACTGTTGGCAGTTCTTGAGTCAACTGGTAGAAGGTGTTTCTTATATAAAATTAAGAGACTCTACTGACTCTAGCTAACTTTCCACTCCCTAACAGAGTTAACACTCTTGGAAACCCACAGAGGCAGTCCAGTCTGCCCCATAGGGCTGCTATGAGGCAGAACTAATTCAATGGCAGTGAATGGGTACGTACTTTACCTCTCTGGTTCTAATATCCACTGTGATGGCTACACAGAACCCACAGACAAAATTCATGATTCCAGGGCTTATTAAGGAAGTTAACAGGTTGTAATGCCAGTGAGAAATGCTCAGACCAGAGTTATCAAGACATGTTGCAAAGTTCTTTCAGTCCTGCTAATAAATGTCCAAAGGGGCATAACCACTCCATGGAAGCCTCAGCCCAAAGGCACAGGCTTTGTAAAATCCCCTTGAATTTAGTCATCATTTCTGGAGTTGATAACATGCACTAAAGATAAATATAAACAACTGTTATGGGGTTACTGCTTAATTATTGAAATGTTGATGGTTCTTACTTTTTTCCCCTGCTATAAAATCCAAAAGGTGAAACTGAGAAATGCATACTCTATTGAAAGTGGTGGGTGGGGGAGGCGGGGTGGATAAATGCCATAGAGTTATATATACTCCATTAAACACTCCCAAGTGCAAATTTCAATGACTATATCATATTTATTCCTATCTATAAAAACACATCACAGTTGGAATGTTCTCTCAAAAATAATGTGCAAAAAGCAGAGAAAGACATGAATGGAAGGCAGTATAAATTAATCAATGAAAGACAGACTCTGCATCTACATGACTGTATATTCCATTCTTTAAAAAAAATACCTTTGTACTCCCTCAACACAAGAATATTTTCTTCTAATAAACTGGCATTCTATGATGCTCACCTTTTCAACACAACCGCTGAAGACAAAGCGGGTGAATAAGCAAATGTAGTGAAGAAAGCTGATGGTGCCCAGCTATCAAAAGATATAGCGTCTGGGGTCTTAAAAGCTTGAAGGTAAACAAGCGGCCATCTAGCTCAGAAGCAAAAAGCCCACATGGAACAACATATCAACCTGTGTGATCACGGGGTGTCGAACGGATCACTGAAGACAAATGGGTTCATAAGCAAATGTGGCGAAGAAAGATGATGGTGCCCAGCTATCAAAAGATATAGCGTCTGGGGTCTTAAAAGCTTGAAGGTAAACAAGCGGCCATCTAGCTCAGAAGCAACAAAGCCCACATGGAAGAAGCACACCAGCCTATGCAACCACGAGGTATCGAAGGGATCAGGTGTAAGGCATCATCAGAACAAAAAATCCTACCATAGTGAATGATGGGGGGAGTGCGGAGTGGAGATCCAAAGCCCATTAGTAGGCCACTGGAGATCCCCTTGCAGAGGGGTCTCGGGGAGGAGATGAGCCAGTCAGGGTGCGATGTAACAATGATGAGAAATACAACTTTCCTCTAGTTCCTAAAGGTTTCCTCCCCGCTCCCACTACCATGACTCGAATTCGATCTTGCAAGACTGGCTAGACCAGAGGAGGTACACTGGTACAGATAGGAACTGAAAATACAGGGAATCCAGGACGGATGAGCCCTATAGGACCAGTGGTATGAGTGGCAAAACAGGGAGGGTAAAGGGAGAATGGGTAGGAAAGAGGGAACCGATTACATGGAACTGTGTGTGACCTCCTCCCTGGGGGACAGACAACCGAAAAGTGGGTGAAGGGAGACGTTGGACAGGGCAAGATATGACAAAATACCCATTTATAAACTATCAAGGGCTCATGCGGGAGGGGGGAGCGGGGAGGGAGGGGAAAAATGAGGACCTAATGTCAGGGGCTTAAATGGAGAGAAAATGTTTTGAGAAACAATGTACAAATGCGCTTTACACAATTGATGTGTGTATGGATTGGGATAACGTTGTATGAGCCCCTAATAAAATGTTAAAAAAAATACCTTTATTGTGAATTGGGTGATGGTTTACAGATCAAATCAGTTTTCCATTCAACAATTCATATACATTTTGTTTCATGGCACTGACTACAATCCCCACAGCTGTTTCTTGCCTTTTTGCCCATTTCCTGTCACATTGCCAAGATGTAAAATTCCATCAATCATATGAACGATAACACTGTTCTCAAAAAAATGTTTGAGTTTTCGCTTCAATATATACTGCACTCTATACTTCTTCAGAAAAATCTTAATTATAAAAAATAAGTACTTGTGCATTAGCACCTGAGATTTCATCTTTTTCACATTATAGGTAGCCATACACTGGAACTGAACTAATTCTAACAAAATTTCTATTAGCTATCCAAGGCTTACAAAAGTCACAAAAGAGTAATTTAAGTGAAAGTTCATCATTACGGCAAACTCTTAAAGAAGAGGTAGACCATCTCAAAGCGTAACAACTTTCTGCACCCCATGTTAGAATATACATTTCAACCAAGGACGAAAGTTTTATTATTGAAGGAGGAGAGGGGTAGAGTGCTGCTGATAGTTATGTATTGGCTAACACTCTTGGTAATTACATAGTTATGATAAATAAAAGAGGGGCGGATACAAAGCTAAATGGATTTGAGAACAAAATATTTTGCTGAAGCACAATCTAGCCAATACAAATATTTATTTTTTACAATTAAGATTTCTTTGAAATGTAGGTTAAGACAATAGGCTTGAAAATACTTTGTATCAAAACTTACTCTAGATATTAAGTCATCTTTACCAATAAAAACACAAAGGAAACTCACATGTAAGAATCAAAAATCTTTTACCAAAAGAACTATAAAAGGATTTTTAAAGTATAGAGCATAGTGGTTTAGGAACAGTATACACAAAAAAGTTACACTGTTTCAAGGACAAAATTAAGTTTACATTTTATATTTCCAAATAAAAAGACGTCATTAAAACAATTCTGATAGAAAATGTAATAATTGAGTCTGAGTACCTAAAATGGGAGAGTGATTTATTTAAGTTATATTAGCTAAGAACTGGTTAAGCACACTTCACTTCCAAACAGAAGCATCTGGAGCAGGCAGGACACGTACATCTTAAAGAAACATTCTAAAGTATGGAGTCCTTATGTCTGTGCAACCCTGACTGCCAGGAACCACTAAACTGTACAATTCAAAGGAATGAATACCATGGCATGTGAACATTTCGATAAAATTACCATAAAATTAAAATTTAATTTAAAAAAACCTGACTGAACTCATAATGCCACATAACTGTTCTCAACAGACATCACCCAGCGTTTCCACCTGTTCCGGAATTTCTTAGTTACCTTGGCAAGACGGCTCATCTGGTCTTCTGAGAGAGTGCTGCTTGTCCTGCCAGGAGTTTTTGTGGGTTCTGATCCATCTGCTTCTACATTAGGCCAGACTTTCAAGTCATGCATCCCCTGGCGGAACATGCTAATTGACAAGACAATGGTCAACACAGAATTAATACAGTTCCTTACAGGAAACTTCAGACTCCAAAACCAAAGAGAATTCTACATACAAGGATGCATGATTCTCCCTCCAAACCTTCACTCCCGAGTGGTGGTAGAGTAATTAACTAAGCAACTAAAATCCATGTAATACTGTGCTTCTCATGACATTTCCTTTTTCCTTCCAGGAAGAACTACATAGGTGTCTCTAAAGGAATCGCTCTACAGAATGGAAAGAAAGACTGGTAATGGAACACAGGCACACTGTATCAATTTGGTGCAGAGCTAAGAAATAATAAAAAGACCAAATTGCTATCCAGTGACAAAATGTCGCATTTGCTAAAGCTGAAATAAAAAATAAATTACAAACTATTTAAGAAACAGGTTAGCATGGCAGACTCTAGAGTAAGCCAGCCTGAGTTTGAATCCAGTTTGCACACCAAGGTCTTTCAAATAATCCCAGTTGTACCTACATGAACTTAAGTAAATTCATTAAATTCCCCTTATTTCAATTTAGGTTAACTTTACAACAAAGCTATAAATACTTATACCTAAGAGGATTCTGAAAAGAAATTATCGGTAGAAATAAGAAGTACTGGGCACACAATAAGCACTGGAGAAATGTAAATTATTATTACTTTTTCACTAGGATCTCCTGTCTTCTAAAGGGGAACATAAGAGTGGGGTCTGTCAAATCATCTAGCACTGCAATCACAGAAACGTCTTAAGTATTCAACTGAAGCACAGAAAGGAGCTCTGGTGGTATGCAGAGGGTGAAGAGCTGGGCTGGCAACTACAAGGTCAGCAGTTTGAAACCACTAGTCACTCTGCTGAATGTCTTCATGAGGCATCTTGTTCCGGTAAAGATTTACAGTCTTAAAACTCACAACGTCATCCTACTCTGTCCTGCAGGGTCACTATGAATCAAACTCCACATGATGACAGTGGATTTTGGTTCAATGAACAGAAGTTGATTTTTCTCAGTGAGAGGTAAGGATGCTGGTGCAATGTTAGCTCTGGGGGAAAATCTTTGTCCACATTTCTCTATTATGCATTTCTCTTGGCATTTCCCAGAGATCTACATCTCTTTGCATTTATCTTTCCCCCATTCCTGCTTACTTTTATCCCTGGTCTCCTTTCATATTCTGAAGGGATTGGCTTAAAGCACAGGAAATACTGATAGACGTTTAAAAGGAAGAACATTCTATTTCAGAGTGGGACCACAACTAAAGATATCTTGTTTTAATCACATACCTTCTTCAAGCCTGTTCTGATTCATAGGGACCTTATAGGGCAGAATATGAAGGCCCTATAGAGTTTCCAGGGCTGTAAATCTTCAAAGAAGCACACTACCACATCCTTCTTCCACTGAGCAGCTCTTGGGCTCAAATTGCCAACCTTTCTGTTAGCAGGAGAATGCTATAACCACTGTGCCACCAAAGCATCTTATGTACAGATACTGGGGCTAGAACTTATAATTAATTTGGGCAAACACAGTTCAGTCCATAAAAAGTTCAAAATTACCAAATCTACACATCAAAAATTCTAACATATAATCAAAATTCAACCTAAACTTGGTAATTCTACTTTAAAAGTTAAGGTTATTTGCATTTTGGTTGTAATGCTAGTTCAAGAAGTTTCCAAGAATAGCTTGAGCATAGGTTGAACAAATGTATAAAGGAACTTTCTGACTATACTTTTTAATTAAGCTTTGTTTGAGTTTATCTGACTCTTCGTTTGAGGGTTAGAGGAGATGTTCCCCTACTTCTGAATGTAAGCCCTTAAACTGAGAAGGAAAACAAACAAAACAAAACAAAAAGGCTAACTGTGTTCACAAGTAAATAGCAAGTCTATAGCATTTCACATACTTTCATACATATTTTTAATACTTGTTAGATATATTCAAGGATTTTCCCCATCGCTAATAAAAAGTCCCTAGTTAATTAAAGGTTTTACATATAAATTTAACCATTATCATAATAGACATAAACTATTATTATAGTCTATTAGAACATTTCTTCAATAGATCATCCCTGAAGCAATACAAAGTTTCTTGCTCAATATGATGCCAGGCATCCGTGTACTGATGCCACACACATAAAGAATGGGAACAATGAAGGATACTTGCTCAGGAGCATCATAAAATTAAATACCTTATCTGATAGAAACTCTCTGAGGCTGGCAATAAAATAAGCAATTTCTAGCAACTATAGCTTCAAAAGTTTACCCCATAGGCACAGTACAAAATGGACTGCCTGGTGGTGAAGGATCAAACTTTTTCAATATTTATTTATGAAGTTAAACTTTAAAACAACTGTATTTCAAAAGAAGTACATGTGAGGGAGCTTCAAAAAGTTCATGGAAAATTCCATTATCTTTTAATTCCATTTTTTCACTCATGAAATTTCTGAAATTGCCTCATACATAAGGCTTTCTAAAGGTAATTTTCTTTCGCTATCAACTAAGATATTAGATTTAGCATCAAGCAGGGCTGTTTAGAATAGTATCCAAGGAGCTGGATTCAGCGATGTGATAACCCCACTTTAACTGACTATCAGACGTCCCTTCGGAAACAGCAGACTGCTGCCCTTCCACTCTTCCCTCCCCCCAAGCCCCTGTGACTATTCTGACTGGCTGAACTGAACTCAGTCAAATCCAAGCGCATTTGGCAGCAAGTCTGACCACTAAATGATTTAGGTCCTTGGGGTGGGCCTGGAGAGGGGATTTAAGAATAGGGGACAGAGATGGTATGGGAGATGCCAAATGACTCAAATGATCAACTAAGCATATTACTTTCTTTTGACACTAATGGAACCTTTGCAAAGAGTTACACAGCTTCCAGGTGGCAAGCCAGAACACAAAGAGCATCATGTCCACTTGGGAAATTAAGCCAAACAAGCAAGACAGAAGAAACAGCACAGCAGGATCTCCTTCAAACCCAGCAGCAGCCCCACAGCAGCTGCTGTTGATGCTCCAGTTTCCTCTGCCAAGCCACTCTATAGTGGTAACTGCCTTGACTTCAGAATTCACATTTGGAAAAGACATCTGCAAGCAAACTCTGCAAATTGCCTATCCGTTGCCAATTCAACCCAATGAACTATCCATTCTTTAGCTACTTAGAAATCTCACAAGCTAGACTTTCAAATACAGACAATAAATTATTCTAGCCTTATGCTAAGAGATTAGTCTTTCAATTATTCATTAGACTTCACCAAGAAGTTCTGTTTCGCAATGACTCAAGTACACAAAGTATACAAAATAAGATACTCACAAGTCTCATGAGTTGGTGTTCACAAGACTACCCTATACTATAACATTTTCCCACTATTATATGATACTGAATGTTCTCAAAGCCAATAGAAAACATCCACTCAGTCCATACCAGTACTCTTTTTGGAACAAAGGCAAGAAGCAATTTATGTTATTTCACTGTTTACTCAACAGCTGAGGAAATTGGTCCTAAGCAGTGTTCCCTTAAGGTCCTGTGAACTAACACAGTACATGATTCTAGATGGTAGGTGGATGTTTTCTGATGTGGCAACCCTAAAGACTCATGCCCACTTTTCTCTCTGAACGTTAGCAGTACCTTGCAGAGAAGCAACTGTGACCCATAAGTAAATGCTTGCATCCTGCTATAAGCAAGGAATCTTTGTGGCACAGTGGCAAAAGTACTATTTTGCTAACTTCAAGGTCAGCGGCCCAAACCCAGCAGCCTCTCTGAGGAAGAAAAATGAGGTTCTCTGCTTCTGTGAAGAACCAGAGAGTCTCAGAACCAGCATGATCCAACTCTACTCTGTCCTATAGTCACTATGAGTTACAATCGACTTGACAGCAATGGGTTTGGTTTGGTTATAAACATCTGGAACATCATGCTCACCTCGAACCTAAGTTCAAGAGTATTTGGACAATGTCTGGACTTCACTGTACCAAGCTCGATCCTTGGGACAAGGGCCCAAGCCAAAGAGAAAACGAGTTCTTTTAATTTTCTCATGTTTCTTAGGATTCCTTCTAGA
Source organism: Echinops telfairi (assembly GCF_000313985.2). Taxonomy (NCBI): domain Eukaryota; kingdom Metazoa; phylum Chordata; class Mammalia; order Afrosoricida; family Tenrecidae; genus Echinops; species Echinops telfairi. Next base: position 29,189,404 of record NW_022111300.1, on the reverse strand, counting down.
GCAGAATGAGTGCAGTGGTCTGGTTGTGATCTGGTTGCACTTCTTTGCCACCGCTGGAGGTACTCCCAGACTTCCACTGAAATCTAGATTTTATCATTGGATTAACTGCTCTACAATATGGCCAGAGATGGACTAGTTAATAAAGCAACACCTTCACATTAAATTAATAAACGACTTAATCCCTCTTCCAACTGGGCATACAAGAATCACCTTTATTAAAGAGAGATGTTGTTTCACAGATGTTGTACGTCTATTTTATAAATTCATAGTCCCTGGGCTTCATCAGGTTTTCCTAATAAGAAATGGAAGTTACTTTACAGTTGACTCTCCAAGGTTCAGAAGTTTCTTTTACTTCATAACAGAAAAGTTATGTTTAATTCCCATTTATTGCTGCTGCTATTATTATCGTAATTTTACAGGTGATAAAATTAAGTCAAAGGAGATTAAGTAACTTGTCCAAAGCTACAGCTATTAAGCAGTCATGATTCAAAACAAGAAAATACTATTCCATAACCTGTCGACATATTACTACCTCTCTTAGACTAAATACAGGTTATGAATAGAATGCCTAGGTGCCAATGAGCTGGTTCTGACTCACAGCAACATCGTGGGACAGAGCAGACGTGCCCACACGGTGTTCGAGGCTGTACTCTTTACCAGAGCTGACCGCTGGAGGATTCTGGTAGGACTTGAACCCCCAAGTGGTCAGTTAGTGGCCAGGTGCCTAAGTTTTGCACCACTAGGGTTCCTTATGAATTGAGTATAGAAGGATGGTGTTTCAAAACATATAAAAAGATGGTTTAGCTTAAAATAAATCACCAGTCATTTGATTAAAAAAAAAAAAACTTCATAAAATTATATTTTCTATATACCAAAAAATTAAATGCAAAAGATTAAAACCATAATAGGGGAAAATCTCTTTTAAAGTAATCCTAAATGGGAAAGAATTTTCAAAAACATTAAGCTCATATGAAACAAATACAAAAACTACTGAGTTCCACACAAGAAAAAGCAAGTAACAAATAAATATATACTAATTCAAAAGAACAGGCCACACAGGAAAAACAGTATTTATGACACATAAAAGAAAAACAGCAAATTTCATTAGTACACATCACGAAGGAATCTCTGCAGGGCAGTGGATTTCTCTTTTGGCCCTAGGTCTGTAGGCCACAATCGTACAGAGGGGTTGGGCAATTTCATATGCAAGAAAGGCTAGAGAAGTACGTTGTTCACTGTGACAGACAACTGGCCGAGCTCCCCGAGGCCGAGACAAAAGGAGGAAGTGCTGCCTGTGCTGCGATGTCAGAAGAGAAGCGATATTCAATTTGGATTTGGTGTAAGAGAAGTAGGATTTGATTTTCTAGGAGTATCAAATTTAGCCTCAGGAGTAACCCCATCATATGAGCCAAACTTGTTTTCACTTGCCAGCCCCTGTATTAGGCATGAGCACTAAAAGCACTTCTGAAATGTAAAGAGTCTGAAAGCAGAAACACTCTTCTTGATGAGAAGAGTAAACACTTACCCATATTTTCCAAAGAGTGACACGGTGGTCCCTCCCACAGGCACGGCTTTTCCTGGTCCATAGACATCCCATATGGTCAAAGCCACCTGGGCGCTCCTGGGCAGGTCGGGGTACTTCACCGGTAATTTTAACCATTCATTCCAGCTATGAAAATAAAGCCAACACAACATGAAGACATCACCAGACTGCTACTGTAGGCATATATGTGACCTTTTTTCCTTTTCACAAGATTTTCCAGTTCTTCAACTCATTGCATTAACACTACATGAAGCATGATTCTCCTTCTGCACATCAATGCCACCACTCTTTCAAGTTCTTGTACTGAATGAGGTGGCTTACAGGCAACCATGATGCTGGAAGCTGGGCCTCCAGTATCTCTAATATCAGCAAGATCACTGTGGGCAGGTATCATCAGAGCTTCCAGATTCTCCATCTCCTTTGCATGGTGAGATGGCCCAGGCCATTTTCTCACTTGCTGAAAGCAAGGAAGACTTGAAGCACTTACTGGGAAAGATGAAAACTACAGCCTTTACTACGGATGTCAGCTCATCAGGAGGAAAACGAGTCTTGACATCTGGACTAATAAGCAACATCACGAAAGAAAGAAGAGATGAAGTTCCAAGGATTTCACTATACATGAAACATCCATGGAAACAGCACGGAAGAAATCAAAGGATATACATCACACTGGGAAAATCTTCTGCAAAAGACCTCTTGAAAGCATCAAGGGCAAAGATGTTCCTTGGAAGACGAAGGTGCGCCTCAGCCAAGCCATGGTATTTTCAACTGTCTCACATACATGCGAGAGTTAGAAACCGACTAAGGAAGACCCGAGAAGAACTGATGCCTTCCGACGACGATGCTCCACTACCAGAAGAACAAAGGTATCTGGCTTGGAAGAAGTACAGACGAAATTCTTCTCACAAGCAAGGATGGTGAGACTTCACCTCAGTACCTGCTGATGTGTTCTCAGGAGGAACGAGGCTCTCAAGGACCCACAATGAGCTAGACTGACACTGTAGCTGTCAAAATGGGCTCAGAGACAGTGAAGAAGGTGCAAGGTCATGTAGTATTTCTTCCTGTTATGTTGAGGGTCCCAGATAGTCAGAACAGATTTCCTGGCAATTAATTACTCATCTCTGCATATTTCCTTCAGCTTTTAAACTTGACACTGGATTCACTTGATAATTGCAAATCCTTCACAGTACAGGCAGATGGCTTTTATAATCCCAAAAGAATAACACGCAAATGACATAAAAATTAACACTCAACAGACATATTGAATCATTAGGAAAAAAGATTCTATTTACCCAAAATTATCCTCCAAGGGGCAAATACTTGTCTAGGTGAACATACATCTGGATCAGTAAGAAATAAAACAGAATTTTTAAAACCTCTATGAAAGAATATGGAATATATATCCATTACATGAATTCAAGGAAAACTGGAGGTGAGTATCAATGTCAAGAATTCAGTGTCATCAAATTCTTTTTCTCTCTGACTGTGTTAAAAAAAATAAACCGCATTCCTGTGAAAACTATTTTCCACTACAGGTAAGTAACCAAGTGAATTTAAAAACTGCCTACATGGTAGCTGAGGCTGAAAAGGAAAATATTAAACCATGTCACCTTTCACTAATGAACTCGCAGGTCAATTAACACAGGTGAAATGGCTGTTTGGTCGCTGAATGGAAAGCTTGGTGACTTGAACCTACCAAGTTCCCGCAAGAGCAGAGATCTTGGAATCTGCTCTCTTCTATACGACAGTCTAGGAAACCCTATAGGACACTTCGGTCCTGTGACATGGGCCGCTATAAGTAGAAATCAACATGGCACACAACAACAATGAAGGGAAAAGGGAAAAAGCAAGAACCAGGGCCAAAGCAAGTGTGAAATGTTACCTCCATATTCTATCAGTTCATGACTAGGAGACAGAACACATGCCCAACCAATTAATCACCTCAAATGTTTGCTATCCAACACCAGACTCCCCAGCACGTCTTTAAATCAAAGCATGTCCACACCTTTGTACTGGGCTTCAGCAAGAGTTTTGTTTTGTTTTTTTAAGAAATTATTCATGAGCTAAAAACAGAAATTGGAGTAGCGATACCAGGAGGGTAGCGGTAAGGTGGTGGGAGAAGGGGAGGAAGGGGGAAATGACAGCAATGATCGACCCATAACCCCAACCCCCCAGGAGGACAGACAAGAGAAATGTGGGTGAAGGGAGACAGCAGTTGGTGTAAGATATGAAAATAATCATAATTTATAATTTATCAAGGGGTCATGAGGGTGAGAGGGAGAGGAGGGAGGGAAAAAAGAGGAGCTGATACCAAGGGCTCAAATACGAAGTAAATGTTTAGAAATGTCTAGAAAATGAAGATGGCAACATGTGTATAAATATGATTCATACAATTGATGTACAGAATATCATAAGCTAAGAGCTCCCAATAAAATGATTTAAAATTTTTCTGAGCTTCAATTACCAGGGTGGATAACATCTCACACTATCTAACAGTATTTCATGTACTCATGGGCACAGAAGGGCAGAGAATTTAAAGCCGCTATGGATACGTTGTCGACCATTTTGTAAATCAGCCAGCTGAGAAACCAAATCTGCCAGTATACTGCCAGTATACTGAATATAAACATAAATACAACTTGATCTCAATTGAATTACTGGTATCCTGTTATTCTGAGTATACTCTTGCTGTAGACTGTTGTGTTGATCCCAATGCAGAGTGCAACTGTCCCACAGAATGTCCAGGCTGTCCGATGTTTGTCGAGGAACAGATAGCCTGGTCTTTTCTCAGAGAACCACAAATGCGTTTGAAATTCTGACTGCTTAAGCACTCTGCCACCAGGGCTCCTGTTCAATGCATAACAAAACCAGACCCACAGCCGTCCAGCTGACGCCGACGCTCCGTGTGCTTCCAGACCCGCCCCCACAGGGTTTTTCAAGGCTGTAGTCTTGACGGAACCAGACTGCCAATTTTTCTCCCAGAGGAGCTGCTGAGTCTAAACTGCTCATCTTCTAGGGAACAGCTAAGTACTTTTAACCTCTGTGCCACGGAGGTGCCTACTTAAAGTTTAGAGGCACTAAATTAGGGAACCACAGTGAACCCTCGCCACTTCGCGCTTCGACTTCCACTGCTTCACTCTATCGCGGTTTTTGCGTAACAGCGCATGCTCTGTCATTACTGCCACTGATTGGCTCATACTGTACACGCTTCTGTCTGCATCGCTACGTATCGGAGCTACGTATCAGATGCATTTTTGCTTTTGTACAGTGTACTGTAATTGTTTGCGATTTTTAAGAAATTTTATCTAAGCCCTATGATGGCTCCTAAACGAACTGCTTCTTCTAAGCCTTCTGACAATAAAAATAAGCGCCAGAGGAAGATGCTCACCATCCAGGAAAAGGTAAAACTTTTGGATATGATCAAAGATGGCAAGAAAATCGTGGAGGTTGCACGCCATTTCGACTTGAATGAGTCTTCCGTTCGCTCCATCCGTTGTACTTCATAATATAATAAATAATAAATGACAATTGTAACCTCCAAAATGTTTTACTGCATTTTCCCTTTTTCGTTTAATAAATTGGGTAATACGAGTGTAATGGTGACTAAAGGGTGTTTTTTCATGTCCTCTATGCTCTAACTACGAAAATATTTGATTTACAAATAAGGAATCCTACTTCGCGGGATTTAATTTATCACGGTAGGGTCTAGAACCGATTAGCCGCGATAAACGAGGGTTCACTGTAATACAAACCAGGGGAAGCCTGGTCTAGAATCCACCATCCACAAGAACATTACTCACTTCCATCGTGTACTAAAGGCCTTGTAGGATGTTCTCACTGGCAAGGCCAGAGGCTTTCCTTCTGTGAAAACCTGACAAGTAACATAGAGGTCGGAACACGTCTCTTGGTATAGTCCTGAAAACTTCAGCATCGGGTCTTCGAGGACAGCTTTGTAGCTTTTTTGTTCTCGCTTCCCTTCCAAGCTTCCTCTGAAAGCATAAGAGCAACAATGTTTTAGACATATTGTTAAAAGTATACAGGTACATGCACAAAAAGTATTCAGAAGATTAAAGAGTACAGAATGTATCCAAATAACAATTTTTCATGTGTAACTAAAGCTACTTTTATGTTAATTAAAGCTAAAGATCAAACTCACTGCCATTGAGTCTGTGCTGACCCATAGGGACCCTCTAAGCCAGGGCAGAATTGGGTTTCCAAGACCGCAACTCTTTACAGGACTAGAAAGCCTCATCTTCCTCCCACGGAGTAACTGGTGGTTTCAAACTGCTGACCTTGCGATTAGCAGCCCAACACGTAACCACTACACAACCAGGGCTGCCTCATGTTTACTCAGGGCCTCTTAAAATCCTAACACACCTAAGACCATTTCCTATCTCTTTCAACAGATTCACATTTGGTTTCTTCTTTTAACCCTACCACCAACTCTTGATCTAAATTCTAAAAGTCACCAGCTAGCTTTCTGGTCATTAGTGTCATTTTATGTATTTCAAGGTGAGTATTTATAGTCATTTATTCTCTTAATAATAACTTACAGTGCTTGGTCCCCAAACCAAAAACCAAGCCCACGACTACTGAGTTCATTCCGATATATAGTGAGCCTACCAGAGAAAGGGCTGCCCAGGGGGGTTTCAAACTGTAAATCTTCTACAGAAGCACTGTGACAGCTCTCTCCTATAAAGTGGCTGGTGGATTTGAACTGCTGACATCTTGGTTAACAGCTGAGCGCTTTGATGAGTGTGCCAACAGACCAAGTAAGCAATGCCATGTTATCAGGGAACACTAAGCCTTATGGCTTCTGGGGAGAAAAAGCTAATTCTAGCTGCATATTCTTTTTGTTCCTTTTGTCTTTTACTGCATATATATTATGGAGTCATTTTTTAAAATGTAAGTAATATATTAATTATAAAGCATCCAAAAAAAGTAAAAACATTTCTTAACTATCAATGTTATGCCAGGCACTTGATATGCGCTTTCCTACTTACCTTTCAGATATAAAAAGCCATTATTTAAGGTCACAGGATAAAGAAGTAACAGCTGAGAATAAAAATCAGGATAGAGCATTTGGTAGTGAAACTATTCTTTATGATACTGTAATAACACATGGCATTAAGCATTTTTAAAAAATCTACAGGACCATACAGGAGAAAAGATGGGGCTTTCTACCCCCATAAACATACAATCTCGGAAACCCACGGAGGCAATTCTACCCTGCCCTATAAGGTCACTATGAGTAGACATGGCAGTGAGTTTGGAGTGGTTATTATTTTTTAATAGCACAACACAAAGGAGCGCTGATGACACAGCACTTAGAATACCCAGCTGCTAACTGAAAGGCCAGTAGTTCAAACCCACTACCTGCTCTGTAGGAGCAAGATGTAGAAATCTGCTTCAGTTAAGATTACACCTTGGAAGTCCTACTGGGTAGTTCCACTCTGCCCTGCAGCATCACTACGAGTCCAAATCCACTCTATGGCATGGGGCTACAATACACAATGGAAGACCCCATAAGCAAAGAAGAGACTGAGGGAAGGCCTTCTACGAGATGATGGTAATGCAAGCCCTGTAGAAGCATCAAGTGGTGTATGTGGCAGCAAAATACCTGATATGGCGGCACAGGGTAGTATACAATGGTGCAGTTTGGTTGTTGCCAGAACATTTTTACTAACACCTCAAAAGTAATGGTAAAGGACTTATCAGATCTTAAAAATTAGCGCTCATTTGTGAAAATAAAAGTCATTCCATGTGCTTCTGATAACGGAAAAAGCATCTCAAGAGCAAAGAAAATATAAAGGATCCTTAGCGGCGCAGGGCATTGGGCTGGTAAGTGAAGAGAAAAATGAGGCAGCTTGCTGCTGCTGCAAATATGCACTGCTCTGGGAACTGTGGAGAGCAGTTCTACTCTGTCTCATACTGTTGCTATGAGTTGGAACCAACTTGGAAATAGTAGGTGGGGGAAAAAAACATGGACTATATACCACAGAGTTTAGCCCTTTCTCTATCAATTTAAATATAGAACATATGCCTTAATATGCTTATTGATTATGAGTGATGTCATGGCTCATAACTTGTGGTAGTTTTGACAGATGAAAACACTTTTTAAAACCTTCTGGAAATAGTGATACTGGATGCACAACACTTGTAATCTATAACACTGAATTGTACATATAAAAATGGTTAAGGTGGCAGTTTTTTGTTATGTATATTTTAACACATTAAATGAAAAAAATATTTTTCTATAACACCACCAAGGAGTCCTGGAAGTGCAATGGTAAAAACTAAAACCAAACACTGCCATCTGGTCGATTCGAACTCACAACAACCCTACTGAAAGTCCCCAAGGCTGTGAATCTTTCCAGGATCACAAAGCCTCACCTTTCTCCCTCAGGGTAGCTGGTGGATTTTAAATCAACTTTGACATTAGCATCCAATGCTTAATGGCAGCGTCACCAGATTTAAGGGTTGGCAGGGTCAAACTCACCCTGTGGCTCTGCGGGAGAAAGACCTGGCAATCTTTTTCCCATGAAGATTAGAAAGAAAAAAAACAACCCTAGGGACACTCTATTTAGTCACATATTGCTATGTACCAGAATCAACTCGATAGTACAGAATAGCAATGCAACACTACCTTAAAATATTCAACTTCAACTTGGTCCTACCCATGCCCCAATCTCATTCCCATTAGTCTCATCCCAGCATGGCCTTGATCATGTTGAAATGGGATCACTCATAGTATCCCAAGGTCTTCCTGCATCCTGTCCACTCCCAATTACCTTGGTTGGACAACGTCAGACTGCCCAAAGAGTCAGCATAAGTCTCTATCACCTTCCCAATTACTAATGCTGCACCCACGTGCACCTCTACCTCGTCTGCACCTCTCTGCAGTCTCCATTCTAGAGTTCTACCCACTCTGACTTGACCGAGACTTGGTTTCTTCATCTCTAAAAGAAGAACCAGCAATAACCTCTCAAAAGGCTGCTCTGAACAGCAAACTGTTTCTAGGCTGGAAAACACTGAGAATATACAGGCTTATTCCTGCCATTTCCCATCTAGACACCACCGGCCTTTGCTCACTTCCATTCTCCCCGCCTGCCGGGCCACAGCCCTCCAAGAAGACCCCCTAGCCCGCCGCTCGCCCGCAGCCCGCAGGTCTCCGCATCCCCGCCCCCCGGCACGGGGTCTCACATCTTGAGCTGCACGTTAATGTCCAGGTCACAACTGTAGATGTAATGGAACTTCTCGGATTCCCCCATGACAACTTCAGCAGGAGTACCAGCACGGGGAACTGACACCAGCGCGGGAGCTGAAACAGCGGTTCACAACAACACAGGTGCTTCCGGTTCCGCCCCTCGACCCGAGCGCCGCCAATCGTCGCCCGGAGTGCGACCGGACGCCACGGAAATTCCGCCCAAGCGGCTCTTCTGCGCATGTGCGCGAGTTGCTTCTCAGGCTTGCTTAAGGATAACTAGTTTTCCGGAAACTCGCCCTCTTTGCTTTTATTCCAGCTTTCTGACTTCCGGTTATAACTTTTCTTTTTAAGGAATGAAATATTCTTAGAAGGAAACTCCATTCAAAACTCCTGCAACAATTCTCACTGGATGCAGGCTGAAGCAGCAATAATCGCCTGCTTAAACGTCAGAAGTTTTAATAAAAATTGCAGATAGGATTTATGACTTCCTGCTGCAACCAAAAAGCTCCCATTTCTGTCTTAAAAGGGCAGTGAGAGGAAGATCAAGGAACCCTGGCCTAAAGTTTCAATACTCTCAGTACTTAACTGCTACTTTGGGCAAAGAGTTGGAGCATTTGTTTGTACTATCCTTTTTGAGCTCCATGTCCCAGGTTGGCACAATTAGTTTGCGCTCACTAGTAATTAAGTGGCTGATCATTTAAACACACCTGTCAGGTGCAGAAGAAAGGCCTGAAGACATGCATCCCCACCACAGCCAAGGGATTCTATGGAGTTCCCTTGCCACTCTTAATATGTGCTATCATCATGAAGCAGAATCAACAGGAAGGCCATGGTTCTGGGGAATTTCTGTATGTATGTTTATTACTATTAGTCTGCTCCAATATACTTTTCAAGACTCAACCCAAGTTATCCATTGCTGTTAAGCGATCCTGATTATTAATGACTCAATAGCAGAGAGTAGAACTGCCCCATAGCCTCCAAGGCTATAATTTTAATGGAAGCAACTGCCATATCTTTCACCCTCAGCAGCTGGTGGATTAGAACCACCAACCTTCGCATCAGCAGCCCAGCATGTAACCACTGTGCTGCCAGGCTCCAAATTAGAACCTGGAAATTTTGAGTCAGAACCTTAGAACTCAGATCTCTGACCCCTTTGAGCATCTGCAATGTTTATAAGTTTTGAGAAAAGAGACACCCCAAATTCAAATACAACTTATAGAGAAACATTTATTAAGCCTTAAATAGGACAAATACTCCCTTGAAGAATTCGAGTCTCCTAAACCCACTGGAGCAATTTTATCCTGTTCTATATGGTCAGGATGAGATGGCAGTGCATTTTGAGTGCAAACTTTTGTTAGTTATATAATCTGGTGTCAAATTGAGACTACTAAGAGTGAAGGGGGGAGAGAGAGAAAAAAGAGTGAAGGGGTGGAGTTTAGACTGTCGATCAGGTCGCAGTTTGATGACCTCATTTGGAGGTGCTATGGAGATAAATAGTTTGCTGAAGGCAGGGCACACACAGTATCTCTGTGAACTGTTCACTTGACAAGACACATGGAGCTACCCTGATGAAGCCAGAACCCTAGAACTGGAGGAACTGTGTAGAGATTCATGCCAGTGCTGAGCTGAGATGCTTCCACCGCCTCTGGATCCACAAGACGTTCCACCCAATGACCTGTGATCTTCCTGCATTTGGCATCATTACATGTGTTGTGTGAGTCTGAAGAGGAATTTATAGATTGTTATTGGACATATGGGCTAATATTGGACTTATGAACTTGATCTGGACTGGGCTGGGATATTTTCTTAATAAACAATTACTCTTTATATAAAGCTCTTTCTTATACACATATGAGTGTCTATGGATTTGTTTCTCTCATCAACCCAGACTAACACAAAACTTAAATTATTTTTATTACATTGTCATATAATGTATGAGACTGAATAAAACTATATGTATGTTTCTTAGAAGCTATAAAACCAAAACAAATTATCAAATTAAATACAGACACACACAAACTAGCAACCCCCCTGACTCTCTTGGGTATGTGATCAGCTGCGAACAGCAAAGTCAAACCTACCAGACTGTTTCCAGAGAGAAAGAGGAGCCTGCCTGCTCTTGTAAAGATTTACAGTCTTCGAAACCCATTAAAGGATAACTACGAATCCACATTGACTCGATGACATTAGCTTTGGTTTTTGACTAGTTCTTTAAAATTAAATAGGCTTCTACTGCTGCAATGCCTCTCGTCTATCAGTTTGTCACCTTGTGATGGCTTACCCATTGCTCTGATGCTGGAAGATAAACCACCAGTATATCAAGTACCAGTTTGTGACCAGTAATGGATAGATTTCAGTGACGCATCCAGATTAAGACAGAATAGGAATAGAAACAAAATCCTGGTGACCTGTGTCCAAAATTTTGCCAGTAAAAACCTTATGGATCACAATAGAACTTTGCTCTACTCACTTGTTTTGTACAGTCATCAGGAGGATAAATCACTGGAAGGGCATCCTGTGTGGTGTAGTAAAGGGTTAACAGGGTGAATTGGCACACTAGCCATAAGAATGGACTTGAACTTGCCAGATATTTTGAGGTGGATGCAGGACCAGATAACATTTCGCTCGTAATTCTAAGAGCTCTTACTCTTGTGGGGGCTCTGAGGCCCATGGAAATGTGCAATGTAAAGTGTGGGATTAATGGGAGAGGGGTTTCCCACAAGGCATCACAGGTCCCGTAGGCGCAATTGTACAGCGATAATAAGTAGAGATTATAGTAAAGTCATAGAGAGCATGAGAGTTAAAAGATAGAGTCAAGCAATGGAGTCAGACACAATTCATGGTAGCATTGCTCACCTCAGTCCCGCTTGGTGGTCCACGTGGAGGGAGAGAGAGAAACTTTAATGCTTTCTAAGCTTTTATCCTCTTTGGGGATGTGCAAGCCCCCTAATTACAGGTGAAGACATACATCACAGGAAGGGGTTGTACAATAGGCATACACATTGTAGGAAGGGGATCTATGATAGCCATAAGTGTAACAGGAAGGGGATGAGCTAGGGGTGTGCCCATAGGAATGGGAAGGTCTAGGGATATACATGTGACAAGATGGGCAGACCCTAGATTCATGATGGCAACCTAACCTTGTTCATCCTTGGGTGGGTTTGACCTCTCCGGTGTCTCCCACAAGGAAACAGACAACTACTATCCTTATCAAACAACTACTATCCTTATCAGAAGGGAGTGGGCCCTACTTGTGGGATAAACAGTGGTGTCTACTTGGTTCTAGATGGCTGATTGCTCTTAGGGAGAATGACCCCTAATCTACTCCTGATGACCTCCAAGTGTATAGTCATTCTCAAGCAGCTATGTCTGGCATATATTTGGGGGAGACAGCTTGAGAGAAATCCTTCTGTTTCCCACAGTAAAGGGAAGTACCTCTTTTCTGGCACCAAGCTTACTTAGACCCTCCAGAGATCCTACCAGGAGAGGCAGCTTTGGATTCCTGTTTTCCCACTGCACCATTTGTGTGAGGGTACAGAAGACATCCCATTTCAAATATAATTTAAAGAGAACACGTATCATGATCTCCCAGCAGTGACTCCTGAAAGTCTACTTTGTAATATTCACATTACCTTAAGTCAAGAATGAAAACATTTTGTCAAAAAACTCCTTTGCTCAATTTTGTATCTCAAGCTTCAAAATCGCTTTTTATTGCCTTAAGTGATTTAATTTCAGCTTGCTTCTTGACCAATAATTCCCTAAAATGAATTGCCATTGCGAATTCTTTCTTGCCAACGGTGTGTCCCACAAGCTCTCTTCTGATTATAATTCATCGTTCCATGGTCTCTCAATGGTTCAAATGTGGCATGCACGTTCTCTGTTCACTGTGGATGCTGCCACTCCCTACTGCCCACAATAGCAGCTGTTCCACTCATTTGCATTAGTTTTTTCACAGGATAGTATTTTAGTTTGTGACAGAGAGGTAGCTTTTACTTCTATTTGAATACCAATTGCCAAGTGAAACCTCAACTCCAACGAGTCTATGGTAACATGGCCATCATATCTGTTCCCAGGCAGCAGAGCAATAGGAAAGACAACCCATTAACATGGGCAATTGGTATCTTTATAGATTTCTAATCACCAACCTCAGCACCATTAAGCTCTCCTCCTATGTTCTCTCTTTAGCCTTTTGTATCACCATGCAACAATATTGCTCCCTATTAGGGAAAGAACAGGGAAGCTGGAATATCCCCCTGGAAAACATCCTATCAATAAGGGAGTAGTCAAGAATTGAGCTGATAAACTACAGGAAAAGTTACTAAATCAAAGACTCGACCATTAAGAGAATTCTTTCCCATCTTGAGCATGCGTGGTAGGGAAAAAAATGACAGAGAAAGCTTGACGCACATTTTAATAATATAAAAACCATACCCACTAGTACCATGACCATTTATCATTACCAAGGAGGTAGGCATGGCAGTTCCAACCTGACCAAATAAGGGAAAGGGACGGAGTCCAAACTTATCAGAAGTTCCCCTACCCACGCCCAACCATCATGAAAGTTCCTGTGCTCAGTTATCATACATTTCTAAAAGTAGAAAGGAGCTCTAGATAATGCCCCACCCTGCATTGTCTCCACTCTGCAGAAAATGACCCCTTCCTCCCTCAGCAAAAAAATTTTCTTTGAAATAAAGACTTGGCTAAGTGACACGCTATTCTTGTGTGATACTTTTCTAGGTTGGGCCACTGTCCTGCGGGAAGTGGAGCAGGAGGCCAGAGATGTCAAGAGAGGACAGCATCACATCCTCTTAATTCTCAGATTTCTGACTTCCTTCATCTCAGCACATGACTTCACTGAATTATCAGAAAAAGTAAAAGCCATGAGACAAGGTCTTACCTAAGTTGTCCCTGCCACACACCTTCCCCTAAATCTATATAGCCACCTACATCTTTTTATTGGTTTCTCTATTATAATAAAATTGGCCACATATTTTCTGTTTAAGTATCTCATCCTGTGGCAGTTACATAATCCTGTCAACAAGTGAGGGGGTGGAGTCTAGCCTGTCAATCAGGTCAAAGTTGATGACCTCATTTGGAGGCGACAAGGAGATAAATAACTCACTGGAGGCCAGTCCCACTCACTGTGTCTTCCCTTTCCTACTGTTGAGAGACTCAGAGAACTGGAGGAGACATGTGGAGACCCATGCCAGCTTTGAGATGCTTCCACCACCACTGAATCCACAAGACCTTCTACCCAGTGGCCTGTGATCTTCCTGCATTTGGCATCATTTCCTGTGCTGTGTGAGTCTAAAGAACAATTTATGGACCAGTATTGAATATATGGGCTAATATAGGACTCATGGACTTGATCTGGACTAGGCTGGGATAGTCTTGCAATATATGATTACTCTTGGATATAAAACTCTCTCATATATTTATGAGTATCTCTGGATTTGTATCTTTTGCTTTGTTTTTTCATTTTGTATTATGAATTAAGTGTGGTTTTACATATCTGACCATCAGGTTTGCATTCAACAACTTAAACAACTTATTGATCCTTTCCATGCCTTTCCGCCCTTTTCTCGCCATTTCCCTCTTTTATGATATTGTCTTCCCTGTGACCCAGTTAACACCTACCTACCCTCTAGCCTGTGCCTTCCTTCTCCTTCCTTTCCCCACTCAGCCCTAGTAACCATCAAAGCCGATTTCTCATAGCACAAAATGCTTTACTTACTTGTTGTTTTCATATCGGTGGTCTCATACAATACATGTCCTTGGAGACTTTCCTCTTCCTTGAATAATGAAACAGTAGAGGGTAAGACTGTATCTGGGTCCCTCTTATAAGCATATATTCAGATATTATTTACAAAATATGACTTGAGTCCATTACACTTTCTATTTTTCTCCTCTGTATTTTCTAATTAATTAAATTATTTTAAAATCACTTTATTGGGGGCTCATACAGCTCTTATCACAAATTGTACATCCATTGGGTCAAACACATTTGTACATTCATTGCCTTCATTTTCAAAATATTTTCTTTCTACTTGAGCCTTTGGTATCAGTTCATTTCTCCTCTGCCCCACACTCCCTCCCTCATGAATCCTTGACAATTTAGATTTTTTTTTCATGTCTTACACCAACCACTATCTCCCTTCACCCACTTTTCTGTTGTACTTTCCCCTATGAAGGGGTTATATGTAAATCATTGTGATCAGTTCCCCTTTTTTCCTCCCACCTTCTCCTTACCCTCCTGGTATCACTACTTTTATTATTGGTCCTAAGGGGTTTACCTGTCCTGGATTCCCTAGGTTGCGAGCTCTTATCTGTACCAGCAGCGTACATGCTCTGGTTGAGCCAGATTTGTAAGGTTGAATTGTGTTCATGATAGTGGGGGGAGGAAGCATTACGGAACTAGAGGAAAGTTGTATATTTCATCAGTGCTATACTGCACCATGACTGGCTCATCTTTTCCTTGTGATACTTCTGTAAGGGGATGTCCAACTGTCCACAGATGGGCTTTTGGGCCTCCACTCCACTGTCCCCCTCCTTCACATTGATATGATTTCTTTGTTGTTGTTCTGGGTCTTTGATGCATGATACCTGGTCCCATGGACACCTTGTGATCACACAGGCTGGTGAGTTTCTTCCATGTGGGTTTTGTTGCTTCTCAGCTAGATGACCACTTGTTTATCTTCAAGAATTTAAGACTCCAAACTCTGTATCTTTTGATAGCTGGGCACCATCAACTCCCTTTACATTAGCTTATGTACCTATTTTGTCTTCGGCGATCCTGTTGAAAAAGTGAGCATCACAGAATGCCAGGTGATTAGAACAAAGTGTTCTTGGGTTGAGGGGGAGGACTTGAGTCAAGGCCCAATGTACTGAATTTGTCTCACTAGTCAACCCGGACAACACACTCCTTGTGCTCTGAATTCTAGTACCTTCTGAATTGTCATCTTCTTAGGAAACATGCAGTGCATCCCTATATCTCACTTCCAAAGGTATGTTGTTTGTAGCCAGATCGTTAGAGAGTATTTCAGACGATTCTTGAACATATGACAGTTGAAAATAACCATGACAAAATCGTCAGTGTTCTCAGTGTTTCTACTTGCCTCCACCTTGTGCCTCTCTATAGATTATATTCTCAGTAAACATCTTCACTCCTTGCCCATCTGCTCCCTGGAGGAGAGCTTTTGGTGCCTCAGTATCTTTGTGGACTATCCAGTTGTTTAACAAACATTCCTGTGTACTTCAAATGTGCCATCCACCAATACTACCCAAGTTACAGAGTTCTCTAATGGGACCAGAGGAGAAAATGGTCTACTTCTTTTTCATGGAATGCTCCTCCTGGTATCTTTGCATGTTTTCTATGTCATCAAATAATCCATCCTGTAAGATCACAGACCACCAAGTATTGTTCTCAATATTCTAGTACGTATTGTGAGTTGTTAATGACTTTATTCTAGTATGTATTGTGAGCTGTTAATGACTGTAGGCATTTTCTGAGATCTTATTGTTGACAGGAAACTCATTGAGATGAGCACATTATGTTTGATCTGCAATTCTGGTTGGCACTCATTCTCTACTTGTGCTATTACATGCTCCACAGGACTGAGATGCTGTGGTTATATTTTGGCACTTCTCATTGCCTTGCCCTGTGTGCATTTGTGTTTTGGCATAAATATTTAATCACAGAAAGGTCGTTGACCCGGCCTTCAGGCTTGCATTTCTGAGACAAAGGGAAGGGCAACAATCAAACAGCTGCTAAATCCATAGACAATCATTGGGGACACAAGTAATTCTTCATGATCCCAGGCGTCATTTTAAGTTACCTTGCCACTTATTCAGATTCTGTAAATGAGCAGAGAAATCGTGCCAGAGACCTTAAGAAGAAGAAAGACCCTCACTGTGCTGTTGTAGGAATTTATCTTTTTATGAGAAACAGAACCCAAAGCTATGTAAACACAGAAAGAATAAACCCAGGGATGAAAGAGAAGGGGAAAGGAGAATTGCTCACTAGAGAGGCGTTTCCAGTGTGAGCTTTGCATTTGTTTAAGAGTTCTGAAAGTTAATACTCCTTCGGGGAAGGCAGAGATGCTCTGCAGGCTGCAGGCCCGGATTGGATGAGGGAGCCGAGAATCAAAGGAGGAAAATGAAAGATGAATCACTGGGGCATCCATTTACTCCAGGGTTGAACTTTCTACTTTTCTGCTTAAGAACAAAAATTCAAAATATTGCTGTTCTACAGCAGGGTTTTTCATCAGTGATCACTATAGTGCTCAGGAAACAGTGATTTTTAGAATTAGATCTAAATTGTCATGGTTTTCAGCTTGTTTCTCAAAGATGGTTCCAGAAAGTCAGTATATAATCAGGATAATAAAATATTGTCCTCTATATTTGTGTTACTCCTTCACCTTGACAATGCTGAATTTTCCTTGAGTTCTGTGGGTCTGAAAAGTGGCAATGAGTTCAAGAAATCTTGTGTTCTGGACAAAAAAAGGCTTGCTACAAAGAACAACTTTTTCTCATATGACTTCGATCAGAGTCTTGCCTGCCTCTTTGCTTACTGACAACGAGTCCAGACACTGACTTTCCAGATTCCTATTCTCTGCTGCATAGAATAGGAGGCTATGGTAGGTTCTTGTCTCCATTGACCACTATAACAAAATGCGTGGCAACCAAAGTTAAACTTCTCACCTTCCCCCAGGTCCCAGAACTTTGGCCAACATATAACTCCACCTTAATAGCCCCTCCTGAGACTGGTCTGGCCTCAAGATAGAACGTTATCTGTTCTGCTATCTCATCATGTCACACTTTCATCCCATTTCCCACACCCAGTTGTTTGTAGTTAATTATTCTCTGTAAAAGAAAATATTTTTGCTTGAGGTTTTTTATATCTTACAGTCAAAGTAACCTCCCTATTGTAATAATACACTTCCTCTGAGAGCAGTTGCTCCACTCCCTCTTATAATGATCCTTTTGAATAGCACCTCTCCCTACTCAATCCAGATTTGGATTTTTTTTATGGTTTCAATTTAACAACCTTCACCTAGTAGTGGTATTTTTTTCCAGAAGCAAACCAAGAACTCCTTTAGACAAGTGTGCATATAAATCACCTAGTTTTACTACTAAAACTTACCTTCTGATTTATGGGGATGGGGACTCTCTTGGGTAGCGTTGATAGGCCTCATCCTTTCCTTTCATTTAGAGACACAGAACTTGAGTCCTGGAGAGATTAAAGCCATCTGTCCAGGGTGATGCTGATTATTATACATTTGGAACTTGACTACACTTTTCCAGAAGACTTCCAGGATACTTAATAAAGGATTTGGGTGTTATGATATGTTAGGGCACCTAGGAGATTATCACCTCTTTCCGATGCTCTCTGTTTCACCTTTCAAAATGATTACTGCTAAGCACTTTGCATTTCTTGATATGTTAAAGAGGATCTTCCTAACACGTTTTCAAGAGAAGCAGACCTTTGTAAATAAACCCAGATAATAGTTGAATCCTGTGCTAGTCTGGCTTGACTAGAGAAACAAATTCATAGAGACACTCAAATGTGTATAAGAAAGAGCTTTACATAACGAGTAATTGAACATTAAGAAAACATCT
>NW_022111300.1:29168977-29170637 GCF_000313985.2 Echinops telfairi | reverse complement strand
CTATGACCTGATGAACAGGCTAGACTCCACCCCTTCACTCTGAATCCTCAAATTGACATCAGATTATGTAACTACTACAATTCCTTTCTTTCCATTAAGCCCACCTCTTATACATCCAAGGAGTATGTGCTCTCCTGTTCAACTCCTTCAGTGGTTTGTAATCTCCTGCAGAATAAAAACAGACCTCCTTGCCTGCACTTCTTCACTTTTCAGTTTCTTAGGTCAGCCTCCTTTTAGTGGATTATCTTCTGCTTTTCAATGCGGACTTACGGTTTATGGTCTAGCCAATTGCTTCTTCTATGCAATATCTATTGCTTATACTGTGTCCTGTCCTTAACATGTCTTTTCTCTCCTCACTGTTCCTTTTATTTAGACACCCAGTGGCTTTCCAGGTAATGTTTTTGATTCTTCTGCTACACATTTTCAAACTCCAAGATATTTTTGAAATGCTATGTTTATGAGGTATGGATTTGTTCATGCATTTCTTTTATCAGTAGATCAGAACCACAATTGATTAATGCTTATATTTCTAGTGCACAACAGAATGGACACCTATTGCTATCCTGTGATTCTCTCCTATTGTTAATAAATATTCATTGAGTAACCACTGTGGGTCAGGCATAACAATGGAAAGACAAAAGACATAAGCAGATAGAGCCTCTGACCTCTCTGAGTTACAGTCTTGTAGGGAAGGTCGAAAACAATGTAATTGATTACTTAATAAGTGTGGAAAGTGAGGCAGTGTTCATTAGGAGCACATTTCAGTAGTACTTTAAATTGATGGAGGCACAAAGACAAATTTCCAGAGGAAGAAAAGACGAGACAAAGATCCAACGCATGAGTAGAAGTTGACCAGGTGGCTGCGTGGAAGCATAGATGGGCAAAAGGAAGGATGTATTCAGGACAGAGAAACTGTCAGTCTGCTCCCAAGGCCAAAGGAGGGTGACTTAGGGAAGCCTGGAACAGAGTGGATAGAGAAGCCTCTGTTAGGTTCTTTTAAACATATGAGCTGTCAGTTAGTAGTACACCGCTAACCCATTGACACCACCTAACATTCACAAAACAAACTCCAAAGGCACTGCCACCAAACTGATTCCATCTCTAAACGACCCTATAGGACAGGCTAGAAGTGCCCCGGTGAGTTTCTGAGGCTGTACATCTTCGTGGGAGTAGAAAGCTTCCTCTTTCTCCTGCAGAAAAGTTGGTGGTTTTGAACTGCTAACCTTTAGCAGTCCGGTTTATGATCCACTATGCCACCAAGGCTCTCGGCACACCACCCAAGGTTCCCTATATCTTCATGATCTCTTAAATAAAGTGTTTAACCCCTGAAATTAGCAAGGCACAAAGATAAATCATTTCTGTTCTGACTAAAACTCCTTGATTTTAAAAACAATCCCAACCATAAATCCATGGCATCTCTAACAGTGTTCCCCTACTAATCGAAAGTGTGGCCATTTGAATTAACCCAGATGTTTCTGGGAAGCAAGGCCCTGTGATCTGCTTATGAAAAATCATAGACAAGTGGAGAGGTCTAGGGGGCTGGTCCCAGCCCCAAATACTAAGTGGATGCCTGCCCCTCCCCTGAGAAGAATGTATCTCAAAGGATGGCACTGAATCTGCAGCTTCAGGAGAAGGATATATCTGACCAGAGCACACAGGA
>NW_022111300.1:29145265-29165610 GCF_000313985.2 Echinops telfairi | reverse complement strand
GGGTGGCAGTGATGGCATGGACTGTGATCATGAGTCCTTCCACGATGCCAAAATTGTCATGGATGACCTTGGCCAGGGGGGCTAAGCAGTTAGTGGTGCAGGGGGCATTGTTGACAATCTTGAGGGAGTTGTCATACTTCTCGTGGTT
Organism: Echinops telfairi; assembly: GCF_000313985.2. Classification (NCBI taxonomy): domain Eukaryota; kingdom Metazoa; phylum Chordata; class Mammalia; order Afrosoricida; family Tenrecidae; genus Echinops; species Echinops telfairi. The sequence goes on along the minus strand of NW_022111300.1, from coordinate 29,165,462 downwards.
CATGCCCATCACAAACATGGGGGCATCAGCAGAAGGGGCAGAAATGATCACCCTTTTGGCACCGTCCTTCAAGTGAGCCCCAGCCTTCTCTACGGTGGTGTAGACACTAGTGGACTCTACGACATACTCAGCACCGGCCTCAGCCCACTAGATGTTGGCGGGATCTCGCTCCTGGAAGATGGAGATGGCCTTCCCATTGACGATAAGCTTCCCATTCTCAGCCTTGACAGTGCCATTGACCTTGCCGTGGGTGGAATCATACTGGAACATGTAGACCATGTAGTTCAGATCAATGAAGGGGTCATTGATGGCAACAATTTCCACTTTGCCAGAATTGAAAGCAGCCCTAGTGACCAGGCGCCCCACGCGGCCAAATCCGTTCACTCCGACCTTTACCATTGTGTTTCTGGATGCGGCTGGGACTGCACAGGAATGGGACAGGTGCTGCCTGTCGTACGAGGAGGAGCAGAGAGCCGCAATTTTTATCTTTAATGGTGCTTCATACAAAATGTTATTTAGAATGATATGAATAAAAGTTGAATGCATTTTAGCACTCACATTCCCAGCTGACTTTAGGATTACTGGAAGTATTTTCCAGAGCAATGAACAGAAACTATAAATTCTTGTCTTCTGTAGAAAGTGGCAACATTTTAAAAATGCTGGTTTTCTTGCTGTTGTTGTTGTTCTGATCTAAGTGGTCTTCTCATAACTAAGAGTCTTGTTGTGGTTTGATGACATTCCCTCCCCCCCCCCACCACCTCGACCTCACAAATAAGTCAGGTCAAAAGTAAGAACGACGCCACCCTTTTTATTTCACGTATATTGGAGCAATTACATGCTATTTCAGTCAGGTGACCAGTAAAATGAACTGGTATAAAACATTTACATGGAAACATTACTATACTAAAATATAAGCTTTATTCACTTAACACATATGTGAAAACTTAATATGTCTAAGACATATTGCTATGTTGTGTTAGTCTGCATAGACTAGAGAAATAAATCCATGGACACACATATGTGTATAAGAAAGAGATTTGTATACAAGAGCAATTGAATATTGAGAAAACATCCCAGCCCAGTCCAGATCAAGTCCCTATGTCTGACATTACCCCATATGTCCGACAGCAATCCATAAAGTCCTCTTCAGACTCACAAAACTCATGCAATGATGCCAAATGCAGGACGATCACAGGCCAGTGGGTAGTAAGTTTTTGGATCCCGTGGCACTGTAAGCATCGCAGCACTGGGAGGGGTCTCTCTGTGGTTTCTCCAGCTTCAGAGGTCTGGTTGCATCCATATGTGGCTAGTTTTCTGCAATGTCTCCCAAGGAGTAGCAGAGAGAGAGAGAGAGAGAGAGAGAGAGAGAGAGAGAGAGGTGTCTTCCGCCTCCAAGGAGGAAGTACCAGATTTCCCAGAATTCTCAGGAGAAGGCCATGCCCACACAGAAGTCTCATTGGCTATCTCCAGATTGACAGCCTAGACTGCACTCCTACACTCTTAATCCTTAAATTGACACCAGATTAGGTGACTACCACATATGTCTATTGACATTAAAAAAAATTCCTTTGGCATTTTTTTTAGCCTTTTATGTTCTACAATTGTTTCACTTGTTCATTGTCTTACTTAATATTGTCCAACATGGAGCACTGTCAGGTTGACTGCTAACCATAAATCAACAGTTCACACCCATGAGTTTACCCATAGCCATGGAAGACATAGGAGGTGCTCTGCTCCTTTAGAGAGTTGCGAAGTCTAGAAACCCCTGGCCGGGTTGCTCTGGGTTAGAAGGAACAGGCTCCCTGACTAAAATTAGGGTTTGGGTTCAGCTATTGATCAACATTGAATGTGACCTTTGTTTCTCTTTGTTGTTATTTTAAAGCATTTGCTACAGGTCTCCAAATAATTTGAAATTGCTAATGTGGTGTGCATGCACACACACATACACACGTGCCTGAGCACAAACAAGCACCCACACGTATTGATGGGAAACCGATCATCTTTTGCTAATTGTTTCTAAGTTGGCAGCAGTGAACATTCACAAATTCCTATTTTTATTAATATGCTAATCTTTTAAATACTGAGAAAAACAGTAACCTAAATAACCTTGGGGCATCCCATTTGAAACAACTTAGATAAAAGTGCCTTTTTTTTCCCCCTCCAGAGAGGACCAATAAGTTCAATTTTGCTAGTAGCTGTAGGGAAGAGTGGTGATTAGAAAGCATCGTGAATTTCAATTTCTGTTGTGCTTTCTGTAGGAAGCGGGAGTGAGAGGCTCAATGTTGCAAGTTCAGTAGGTTAGTTTTTGAGAGAATAAACAGGCTTAAAGAAAAGGGGGAGCCAAAGAGACATGCAGACCCACAGCGCTGATTTGGGTCTTGCCCAGTTTTATGCCTAAGGAAGCTGGTAGGGCCCTTGACATGATTTGAATCATAGAGTGAATTTTGAACTCCAGTCTCCCATATCCCTTCAATCACCGATTCTGTCTGCAAGGAGGCAGTCTCCATCTTTAGGAAGCAGGGCTGTTTACTGATGTAAATCTGTATTGTCACAAAGAGGGAGGTAAAGATGGAGGGAGAAAGAGACGCCTGGGGCAGGGTCATTCTCTGACCCCAGGCAATCCTCCTTCCCCACAGAATGGTCTCAGGAACAAGTGCAGGCGCATGCAAACACGCTGCCCGGTCCTCTCAGCAAAGGGGCCTCCTGCCTTTTGAAGAGGCTCTAGTGGGTGCAGGCCTCACTGGCACTGCCTGCCGCTCTCAGGCTGCGTGCGTTTAGAGCCGAAGAGCTCCTTTCCACACACATCAAACTCCTCTCTCTACTTTACACTTCAAGAACCTAGGAAGCTTCAGGGGAAATAAGGATGCAGGATTTTTTTTTCTCCCTCCATTTTGATGAGTATTTGCTTTCCCTATCGAATGTGCTGAAGCGCCTTGAAGATTGGCTTGCGGCTTTCAGTAAACAGGGCTCTCAGAAGGAGAGGGTAGGCTGTATCTTCTGAGAGAAGCTGCAACAGGAGACAAAACTGTAAGCAGCCCTGGACGGAGGCCCTCCAATGAGGTTCTCCTTCCCTGGCTCAAATAGACCTGCCAGGTAAATGAGAGTGAGGGGCTGGAGGTACAGAGTGGCAGAGAATCAACCCCCAAAATCAAACACACTGCAATCTCATCTATGCCAACTCCCACCAGCCCCATAAAAAGCATGCTCACTGCAGTGGCTCCATTCTGGCTCATGGTGACTGATAGGGAGGTAGAACAGTCCCTTGGGGTTTCTGAGGCCACCAATCTTTACAGGAGCAGACCGCTTCATCTTTTTCCTGAGAAGTGGCTGGTTGGTTTAAACTGCTGACCCTGTGGTGAGCGCACCAATGCCTATGTTACCAGGGCTACCAGAGAGAGAAAATCAAAATGATGGGGCGTTGTCCTGGGCCTCATTTGCAGTACCTCATTGGGCCTTCCCTGCTTTTCTCACTGGGATCAGCAAGACCTCCTATTGGTAGACCCAGTCTCCCCTATGCACCCAAGGTGCCTTAGACACAAACAGCCCTTCCCTCTGACCGTTCACTCCCCCTTCACCTCTGCACCCAGCCAAACACACACCTACTTGCTCCAAGCCAGTGGGGAAGCTCACTCATAAGTGTGAACATTTGTCTTAAGGGCACTGCACACCCTGGCAGCCATGTAAAATTACTCAGCACCATCTCTGGTACTCAGTTGATGCCTACTTGGACTGGCAGCTCTGAGAGGTCCAGAGATTCAAGGAGATGTTAAGGCATTAAAGGAGTTTATAATGAAGAAATGGCACAGAGAGACAAATAATTACTGCAAAAAAAAAGGGTGCTGCGCTAGAGCTGGAGATATGCATAGTACACTTTGGAACTAGTGTAGAAACATCATGTATTGGAAAGAGTCCTGGTTGGATAGTGCTTATGCATCGGGATGCCAACTTCAATGTTGGCAGTTTGAAAGCACCCATCACTCCATGGGAGAAAGACCAGGCTTTTACTCCCGTAAGTTACAGTCGGTTTTTCAGTATATGAAACCCAGGACTGAGGAATCTCTAGAGAAGCCACTAGAATAAGGGTTACTAGGGAGTACGGTGGGGGAGATCATTGGGGAAAGGGAGCTGACTGATATAAAGGAGTTCAAGAAGGAAGAAAATGTTTTGAAACTGATTGTGGTAGTAATTGTAGAATACTGCTTGAAGTGATTGAACTATAGAATGATATGATGTCTGGATTAGTTCCTAATAAAGTGGCTTTGGGGAAAAAGTGATAGAAATAAAGACATTTAGAAAATAAAACAATGGCAACAACAAGAAAGAGAGTTACAGTCTCAGACACCCACTGGGATCGTTCTGTCCTGTCCTTGAAAGTTGCTGTGGGCTGACTCAGTGGCCTATGAAAGAGGGAGAGAAGTCCCGGAGTCGGGGTGGCATTGGGGCTAAAAAGGAGGGTCAGGAGTTTCTTTTCTTTTTTTGAAGCAGTTAGAGTTGTCCTAATGACATTCGAGGGGCTGACAATTGCTTTCCTGCTTCATTAGCTGTGAACTGCGTGGAGCAGCACACTGGCATAAAACGTAGTCCGCCATCTGAATCTTCTTCTAGATGAACAAAGCAGAAGCAGCACCCCAGACAGCTGGAGCTCCCATCTTGCCCCTCTTTCCATCCTCGCAATCACTTCTTTATATCAGACCGAGGCCGGTGAGAGAATGTCAGGCTCCTTCGGCAGGAGGTACTGAGGTAGAAAGGAACACCAGGAACTGTTTCCTGTGTGGGTCCCTTTTCCGTCTCTTTCTTTCTTTGTGTCTGGTAAGTTTATGTTTGGGCAATGAGCAGCAAGAACCTCAAACTTCGAGTTTCTCAGAATCCACATGAAAGAGCCCTGCACTGTGGATAATGTTTGGAGTTGTTTCTCCCTGGGATTATAGTCCTTTTCACGATGCTGATGCACAGATTTTAGCTATGTTCGTTCTGTAATGTTAGTTCTGAATGTTTTCATAATATTCCCCTGGCAGTTGGAAGCAGGGCAAGATTTATTTTAAAGGGAAAAAGAAGAGATCATTATTTCAGCCCCAGAGTCACAAGTAAAGAAAGGAAAGTTGGAAAGCGTAAAGGCAAATACTCCCCAATCAAACTCCAAACCACTTTGGGTTTTGCCCTGCTCCATTGATTTATCATTTCAATTACAGAAGAGATCTATTGTTACAAAGAACTGTTTTGTGTCTGCCTTCTGAAGGGAAGTAAAGGCAATTTAAGGCAATTTAATCTTTAAACTCTTTCATGTGTATACATATTTTTTCTATTGTTGAGCACTTTAGGAAATGGAGAACTTTACCTACAACTAGCTTCTTTTTTATCTTCAAATCATCTGGATGTGAACAGTTTGTTTTTCGTGAGAATCTCTCCTCTTCTCTACAGAAGCCTGATAATCATGCTTTACAGTGATAAGCAGGCCCTTCTCTCTTAAAAATTGTATGATTCTTAGAAGTCAAAAAGGCCTTTGGAACTTTCATCGGTGCTCTATGTGATTGCTGATGTTAGTTAACAATAATTTACCTGCACACTTGTTAAGGAGAGGTCCTCTTGTATATGTTTCTCCTAATACTACAAGACCCCCCCAAATGGCACCCCTCCCCAAAGAGATACATGTTTAAACATATTTTACAGATACTATTTCGGAGTAAAGCACAATATTCACATTTGATTTTTCTCAGGTAAATACACTAATGAAGAATAATACACTAATGAAGAATAATTACATCATCTAATAACAAAGATATAAATATAGTCTTAGAAACACGGGGCACTCAGTTCCACATAATTGCCCATGTTTTCTATGCTTTTCCAGTATTGGAAAAGTTGGAAATAGGAACTTCATGAGTCCTTTTCTGCTACTGAGGAAAGCCTTAAGGTATTGGCCTTAAGGGATGGGATTGTCCTTCAACATCAAGACTGAAAGTTTAAAAAATAATGGATAAGAAAATTTCACAATTAAATCTACACGTTTATATGAAAATTATTTGTGATATCATGTTGCGAGCCCCCCACCCCCCTTCAAATAGAAGAGAGAAAAATAAAACATTTAATCAAAGGCCACTAACCAAATAATTTCTGATCCATACCTAAAATACAAAATTCTATTGCCATCAAAATAAAATTTCCCTGGATCCTAAAAAAACATTAAACATAGAATTACCAAAGGATATAACAAATACACTCCCAGGTGTATACGCAAGACTTGAAAAGCCTGAACTGAAACAGATATCCGTATATACTTATTCATAATAACCCAAAGATAGGAACAATGTGTGGTAGTTATATAATCTGGTGTTAACTTGAGAAGGGGTGGGGTCTAGCCTGTCAATCAGGCTAGACTGTAGCTTGATGACCTCATTTGGAGATTCCATGGAGATAAATAGCTCACTGGAGGCCAGATACACACACACTCTCTGCTTGTCTCCCTGCAAGACATTCCTTTGACAAGCAACATGGAGCTACACTGATGGCAGCCAGAGCCTTGGAGTTAGAGGAGTCATATGGAGACCCATGCCAGCGCTAAGTTGCTTCCATTGCCACGGGATCCACAAGACTTTCCACCCTCCGCTGGTCTGTGATCTTCCTGTACTCGGTGTCATTGCATATGCTGCATAAGTCTGAAGAGGAATTTACAGACTGGTATCTGACATATGGGCTAATTTAAGACTTATGGACTTGACCTGGATTGGGCTGGGATGTTTTCTTAATGTACAATTGCTTATTGATATAAAATTCTGTCTTCCACACATTTGAGTGTCTCTGGATTTGTTTCTTTAGTCAATCTGGACTAACACACAATGCAAGTGCTCATCAACAGATGAATGGATAAACAAAATGTGGTACATGCATACACACTGGAATATAATTTATGAGAATTGAATAAAAATGTAATTTCTGATAAATAGAAACAAGGTCCTGGTACCTGGTACAGTAAGGATGAGCCCCCAAAGCATTATGCTGAGTTAATTAAGTCATAAAAAGGATGAATATGACTTTTGTAAGTAAACCCAGATAATAGTTGAATCCTGTGTTGTTCCAGTCCAAAAGGACAAACAAAGCTTCTTGGAAGAAGTCTGACCCGAGTGTTTCTTATAGGTAAAGATTGTGAGACTTCATCTTTCACACTTTGGACACATGGTCAGGAGGCACTAGAAAAGAACATTATGCTAGTTAGGGGGAGGGGCAGAAACAATGAGGAAGATCCCCAATGGGTTGGATTGTCACAGTGGCTGCAACAATGGGCTTAAGCATAAGCACAATTGGGAGGACGAAGCAGGACAGGCAGTGTTTCCTTCCAGTGGTCACAGGGTCACTCTGAGTTGGAACTGACTTGAAGGCACTGAACCACAATATGCCCATCTGTCTCATTATTTTACTGAAATATGTTTTGTTCTTCGAATAAAAATCAACAGTGGATATTTTATAAAAATGGATAACAGTCCCTCTAACCTTCTCTTAAAATTATGTGGCAATGGCAAAAAAATTCTATGTTGCTTGAAGCTTACTTATATATTCTTTTCCTTTCATCAAAATAATTCTTCCTGGAATGATGGCTGGTTCTGGGCTGGCATCAATTAGTGAATCTGGAGAGTTTCTCAATGGCCTGAATTAAAGCTTCCCACCCCAAGATTCTGGTTCTAGTGCAAAGAAAAAAACCCTCTTCTCACACCTAACCTGAAAATCTCTGGGGAAAAAAACCCAGAATAAACAAGCACAGGAAGACTGAAAAGTGTCAAAAGGGATACTATGTAGGTTCCTCGAGATATGAGGATGGACATGGCAGTGAACTTCCTATATTTCCTTATTGTTTCCATGCTCGTGTATCCTGCATAGGGCACTGAACATGCCTCCAACCAGGAAACAGAGATAAAAATGCTTTAGGAAAGTTTTTCCCTTAGTCAACGGATTAACAAATGGTGTCTTAAAATGAAAGAAAGAAACATCCTACACACTCTTACCTTGTTTTCAGAGGGGTTGGGTGGGGAGCTGATCCCTTCCCCCTTTCCCCTAGTAGAAGCCTGGATATCTCCTATTCATCCTACTCTTAACTCCACCCACAGGGCCCCACAATGATCTAAGTCTCTATCCCAAGGAGCCACAAGAATGAAGGAGAGTGCCTAAGCAGGGTTGAGTTCTCACATGCTTCATTTGCATTCCACTGCCCTCACAATCTATATTATTGGGGTCCAGTCAGGAATCGAACTTTGATACCCACCTGGCCATATGAAATGCAATGAAACGGTGTAGAGCTGAGCTAGTTGGCACTCTGCTTCCCCTTCTTGGGTTCCCAGAGGAAATATTGTCTCTGTCCCTGACTAACACATAACGAAGCTAAAGGAGTTGGTAGAAGGCAGGCCTCATTGGTACGCTAGTTTTTTGTTTCTCTTCTCTTGATGTCAGTGGGGCCTAGCTTAGAGAGGGTCTCAGCGAGCAATGAGGCATCATAAATGTTGCCCCACTTCACCACAAGGGAAGATGTTAGCTGAACTACCATCTTCAAGGAGGCAGAGGATTCGATGCTCCACTTTCAGAGATGAAGTGTCCCTGTTCAGTGAGGCGCTGAACATACATACCCCATAGACTACATGCTTGGAAGATTCTGTCCCATAAGTAAGATTCTGTCCCATAATTTAATTTGCAAACTTTGTTGGCTACAGTAGACAATTGATCATTATAGCAAGAACCAGGAGAATCATACTTTGAAGAGACAAGACAATCAATAGACTGTCAAGACCAAATGTCAACACCAAAATGAATGATGTGTTGGGATTGCCTGTTAATTCAGTCATGATAAAAAAAGAAATCATTTGTATCTACACAAAATGACAAATTCGATTGAAACAAAAATGAAAAATAGCAAAGGAATGTTACATGTAGAAAAAAGTGAATGGAGATGAATAGAACTGAAAAATGCAATAACTGAAATGCAACGCTGCCTAGATGGGCTCTGTGGCAGAGTGGAGATGACGGAGGAGAGAATCAGTGAACCTGGAGAAAATCAATGACACTTGCCCTGGCTAAACAAAGGGAAAAAGAAAAGAGAAAAAAAAGATAAAAGGATGGTTTCAGCTAGCTTCCCTGTCATGAGAACTCCAGACGGAGAGAAGAGGGAAAGCAAGATTGAGAAATTATTCAGAGAAATGATGTCTGAAAACTCCCCAGTTTTAATGAAAGTAGATGAAAGAGCTGAGGAAGACCCAAAGAGGGTAACTTCAAAGATCACACTCCTCCTTCAGGAAGGCACGGGCTAAAAGTGGTTCAGCATTTGTGCTAGAAAGAAAGGATGCATCCAATTGCTTAATGGCCCTCATCGTTCTGTTATCCAAATCAATACATAAATAAAATAACAACGAACACTTCCTACAGCAAGTCTTCATGCACTTATAAATGTACTAAGGCCTCAAACTAATTTTTTGCAAGCTTGCTTTTCAGATGTTTGTTTTCCTGTTTCCACTTCTTCTTTTAGGTTATTTGTTTTGTAATGAAACATTTTTGGTCTTCTTTTTCCAGTAGATATTTGTTGAGCATCTATTATGTTCTATTGTAGGGCACTGTAAAAATATCAAGAGGTACAAAAGAGAAAAAGGCAAACTGCCTTTATTTTAGGAATTTCGATTTCAACAGGGCACAATAACATTTCTCTGACCATGTGCTAAACAAAAAAGCAGGCAGGTTGCCATCAGGTTGATTCTTAAGGCCAGCAACCCGATAGAACAGAGAAGGACTGGCCTGTAGGGCTTCCAATGCTGGGATCTTCATGCAAGTCTACTGGACATTGGATACGGAAGACCAAAGAATTGGTACATTTGAATTATGGTGCTCGGGACAAATACTGAAAGAACAAACAAATCTTTCTTGGAAGAAGTCGAGTTACAATGCTCTTTAGAGACAAGGATGTCAATACTTCTCAAGTTACTTTGGACATGTGAGGAAACACCAGTCGCTGGAGAAGGCTGGCATGCTTAATAAAGTAGGGGGAGTGAAAACGAGGAAGACCCTAAGCTGCACTCATGGGCTCAAACAGAAGAACAATTATGGGGCTGGTACAAGACCGGGCAGTGTTATGTTCTATTGGATATAGGGTTGCTATGAGTTAGAAGTGGCTCAACCGCACCTAACCATCACCACCACCGTCTCCTCGGACTCCTATGGTGGGTTCAAACACCAGCCTTTAGATCAGCAGCTGTGTAGTTTAACCACTGTGCCACCAAGGATCCCTGACCACTTGGTAGGAAATTACAATGATGGTACCAAATGAAGACAAGCCTTAAGTTAATGCAGGGTTGATTTCTATGGGAGAAAACATACTTATTTTAAAGATGTGGGAGCTAAATCTATTATTAAGTGATGGTAACAAAGACTACAGAGTCACATGTGGACATCTTACCATGTGCTGATAGTTAGTGACAGATACTAAATAGGAGCATTACTCTGATCAGTAAATAATTAAGGGTTGTTTCCTAGTGCCTCTGCTTAAAAAAACAAACAAACATGGCAGACTTTAAGAAACAAAGATATATATTCTCAGAGTTTAGAAGAGCAGGAGTCTGAATTCAGAAGACAGGTATAGGAAATAGGTCTCTTGCTGTTGGCTCTGGGGAAATCTTGATCTCAGCTTCTGTAGAACTGACCCTCCTTGGCTCCTTGGCCATGATCATGTCGCACCTGTCTCCACCAACACACCACCCCTGCTTTTGCTGACTTGTATGTTTAATCTGATTTTTTTTTGTGTAACTCAGAAATAGTATCATTTAGAATCTACTGTTTAGAGATGTTATGACCAAATTAATATAACCTAGAAACATCTACTGTTCTAGGGGCTTCTAATTCCATAATCCAGTCCATAGTAGTTGGCTACATGAACAGATCAACTATCCATACAGGGAAGCTTCTCTTCAGCAAACCTCAGATAGTTATATCTTAGTTCTGACTCTTTGGTGTGCATGCACAGATACACACACACACACACACACACACACACACACACACACACACACACCCTGCAGGGCTGGGCCTCTCAAGAAGCGAGCAATGAGGCAGAGAGCAGGAATTCTCCTTGGAGCTTAACCTCACGGTGCATTCAGTGCCTCTCAGCCACACTCTGATTCTGCAGGATGACCTGGAAGTTGAGGTGTCACCTACACACAACTTTAGGTTCTGCTGCGGGAACTAGATGATGTTTCTGGTGTTGCCCTAAATCCTGTTGGTTAAGTACTTCAAAAGTCAGTATCTACAAGGGAACAGAATGCTAGGCTGACTAAATCCTTTGCTTAAGCATTCAAAATCAAGAGAAGTAGAATTAAGATTCCAGAGCAGGTCTTCTATTATGCTAGGGTCCTTTAAATGCCATCAAACTAGCATTCTTTGTAGAATAAAACCTAGAGAGGTTATAAATTCTAAATGGAATATATATGGTAAGATATATTATTTATAGTTTGCAAAGTTAAACAGCAAACTCTTCTGACTTAAATGTTTAAAGATAGGGGGAAATTCCCACTTTTGGCCAGACCAAAAGCATCAATGTTTCATATACTAATGTTATGAGATCTATGTGTATTTATCTTTGAAATTTGAGCACTGGCTTGACCAGCTCCATTCAAATATGTTCTTTAAAAAATACATATATATGTCAATGAATATGTAATAGATTGACTACACATTTTTCAGGTTCTGCAATATAAAATAGGGGTGACTATTAATGGTAATTTCATTTAACTGGATTTTCCTTCATATTTACTTTTTTAAAAATTAGATAACATTATGTGGACACTTGTTCCCTTGTATGTCTCTTTTCTTGATCCATTTGGCTCAATATCACCAAAGCTGAGCAGAATTTTCTTAAATTGCTTTGAGCATATGATCTCTCTTTTAATAGTTGCATATGGTATTAAAAGGTAACATATATGTTGTTGGTAATGGACCACTTCTGGGGACTGGGGTAACCCATAAGGCAGCCAGTAACTCCTTATTGCAGACTCTTGATTCATAAGGTGAAATCCCAGCATGCCACTGTGTTCCGTGGAGGTCCTATTCCTAGGCTGTACTTGACTGGGTCACTGGAAGAAATCTACCATAAGCAAATTTGGAACTGGAACCTCGAAATGGCCCATTTATGTGGACACATGCTAGTAATGTCAATGCATAAAGAGAAGCAGAGACAGTCAGTTTAGAGAGTGAGCACATACTGAGAAAGGACTGACACAAGAAATCAAGGTGAGGTGGGAACAGAAAACCCTCTTAGTAGCTTGCTTTGATCTGGTTCAGAAGCCTTTCAGTGCTCCAGAGGCATTCTGCATTCGGATGCCCTTCTGGTGGTTGGTGCCATGACCTGGAATCATTTCAGACTCCCAGTGACGCAAAGTTGGGAGTCTCCAGGGCTGCAGAGCTTTGAAGACAGAGGGCTGTGGATTTTTACCGCAGAGTAATTGGTGTATTGCAACTGCCAATCTTCTGGTTCACAAACATTAGTTACTGCGCCACCAGGGCTCCTTGGATTCCTTTAGACCTCTTCATAACATTTAAAATACTTTCTCCTATTTTGCTTAAGCTGCCTGTTACTTGTAGCACATCTATTGTGCCCTACAGAATAACTAAGAGTTTCTTTTACTTGTAGTTCAAGTGCTGTATGTAATGCATTGGCTTTCAAAGGCCCGGTTGGATCCTGCACGACAAGGCCAGACATAGTTCTCATTGTTATCAGGTGCATTCTTTCCATTCTTCATTCTCTTCCCTTTTCCCAGCATGGACCTCATCTCCCTCCTTGTGCTCAAGATGCATGTCCTATCCCAGAGTGCATCCCCCACCCAGAGGATACCCAGTGTGGCATGGCTGAAGCTCTGCCCTGCATACCTTCCTCAACAAGATTTGTTCCTTCTCTAGACTCATAACCTACTAAATTAGTCAGAATTCATACGTTACGCTGCAGTAACAAATTACCTCGAACTATAGTCATCATTTAATATCTTTTTTTCCTTGCTCATGCTACATTTCTAATAAGGTCAGCAGGGACCTCTCTCCCACACATTCACTCAGGGAGCGATAACTTTTAGTTGTACCATCTGGAACACATGGTATGATTAATTACTGAATTTAGATAGGTTCCTTCTAAATAATGCATAAAATATAACATCCCAGCTATAAGAAGCAGAACTTCAGGCATACTCAACACTGTGGAGTCTTTGTGAACCCAGAAATAAGTGAACGGGAGCCCCAAGAGTACAAAATATCTGTCACAATATGTTAACGCTTAGCAATCTGATTATTTTCTACCCATAGCAGATGCAAAGACTATTAAAGTTTGTTCACCATTCTCTAACTTTGAAGTGCTGGCCAGAGAAAAGTAGGAAAACAACCACGTTTTAAGGAATTTTTTCTTACACCTAGTTTTTCCTTTGTGGAAACAAAAAAGGCCAAACCAATGTCAATACTCAGGGTTCAAAGACACAAAAGATGTCAGAGACATAATAATAATAATAATAACAACAATAATCTGGTTTGAGCAACATGATGCAGTCAGAGAAACCAAACCAAATTCACTTCCCTTAGGTCAAGCCCAACTCTTAGTTATTCTGCAGGGCACAATAGAAGTGCCTGTGTGTGTATGTGGGGTGGGGGGCTCTGAGCCTGTAAATCTTGACAGAAGCAGAAAGCTTCAGTGTTCTCCCATGGAATGGATGATGAGTTTGAACCACTGACCTTGTGGTTAACATCCCAGTATGTAATCTACTACATAAGCTGAGCTCCTGATGTGGTCAGAAGACTATGATCATTTATTGAAGTTTTATCTCCAAGTCAGATGAATAAATTAATGCTACTGGAAGAGTGGTTACTTGGTGAGCTGCTAACTGCAAGGTCGGCAGTTGGAAACCACCAGCCGCTCCTCCAGAGGAAGAGGAGGCTTTCGACTTCTGGAAAGAGTCACCGTCTCAGAAACGCACAGGGGCAGCTCTCCTCTGTCCTATGGATGGCTGTGAGTCAGCATTGATTAGATGGCAGTGAGTTTGGGTAAGATATTGAATTTTCTATTCTTCTGATTGTGTTTTAGAAGAAAAAGGAATGAAGAACTTGGTCCCCCACCCCCCCATCCTGTCACTCCCCCAAGCATAGTCACAAACACACTCCTACCTTACCTGATAGAGTGGAGCTAGGCAATAAGGCCCTAGTCTCAGACTGAGGCTACTGGAAGTGGCATTCTATTTGACAAGGATAAAGTCCTGGTACCCAGCCCAACCCCCCTGGCTTATGCTGGAGTGAGAAGACGGGATTCATCCATTCAGCCTTGTTCCATCGTAGTAAAACTATATGCAACAAACCGTTTACCTGTAAATTCACTGTTATTATATTCATCATATTGCATACCTTTCACCATGACCATTCTTTAACACCGAGTCCACTGGATGCCATCCGTCCTAAGAGGATGAGTACTTGGATTTGGAAGACTTCCATCTATCTGTCAAGCGGCAATGAGGTAGTTACGAGGATACAGAACTTATTTTCATGTTCTTCTTACAAAACATTAATTGCTTTAAAAAGTGATGATACAAAATAGTTTGGTAGGCTGGTACTTGGGAGGGCCAAGGAGAAGTTAAATGAGCTCTCTATAAATCTCTGGAGTGTTCATTGCAGTCATTTTGCAGTGACAGCAGAAGTGACTGTTGATAGCCTCAGAGGGAGAGGACACCCCAAAACAGATGTAGAGCCAGACGGTGCATAATAGGGTATTACAGAGAATGGTGATTCATAATGCTGACCCCATTTCAGGAAGCAAAGGTGGATGTGCTTACTATTCTCGGCTTCAGAGCTCAGAAAAACATGGTACTTTAAAGGTATTTCTATCAAGTGTAATGAAGGAAAGCACAAGGTGTAGCTTGGCTGCAGGTATATTTTAGCTATTTGTAATATTTACCTCAGTGGAGCGATTTCTTTTCTAATGATGACAGACGTGGCTAGTATGACCAAATTTTTATGTCCACAAATCTGAATGAGAAAGGATAGATGTCTTCTGCTCAGAAATCAACCCAAAGAAGGAAACTCTTATGGATTGAAACATATTCCCCACAAAATATGTATTGTGAATCTTAACCTCTACGCCCGTGGTTGTGTTGATGATGTTCATGTGACAGAGTAAGTGTAGGATGAGTTTTGAATCCATCTCTTTTGAGATACATGAATAAAGAGGTTAACCAAGTGATCCAGTAAACAGAGATAGAATAAGATAGATGCCAACACGCAAGGAGCTAGCTAAGGCGCTAGGGAGCAGGAGCTAAAGAGACAAGGCCCTTTCTCCAGAGCTGACAGACACAGAAAGCCATCCCGAAGAGCTGGTGTTCTGAATTCTGACTGGTAGACTGTGGGGAAATATGATAGAACCACCTGCAGGAGGAAAACGAAGACGCATTCATATTCTTCAACATTCTCACATGTTTTCTTGTACCTTTCAAGGACTTGTAGTAATTAGAATAACTGAGATGACCCAGATCTGATTTCAAAAATCTAAAAAGAAATTTTATTCCATAATTTTTAACATGGGTCACATTCCATAAAATTTGCCCCTTCAAAGTGCACGATGGATTGGCAGATAGTGCAATTCATAAGTGAGCATCTACTACCACTACGTTCTTTTAGAACATTTTTACCATTCCCTAAAGTGACCTCATGCCCCTTAGCAGTCTCTTCCCATTTCCTTCTTCCTCCACTCCTGGGCAATCCCTAATCTATTTGCCTCTATGCATTTGTCTTTTCTGGACATTTCATAGAGATGGAAATACACAATGTATGTCCTTTTCAGTTTGACTTCTTTTGACTTAGCATAATGTTTTTGGGTTAATCCAAGTTGAACATATATCCCGTTTCTGGGTGAATTAATATTCCATTTACAGATATACTAAATTAATATCCATTATATGAATATAACACATTTTGTTTACCCAAGCATCTGTTGATGAACACAAGTTATTTCCATATTTTGGCTGATATAAGTAATGTTGCTATAAAAATTCATATGAAAGCTTTTGTGTGGACAGATACCTTTATTTCTCTTGAATATTTACCAAAGAGTTAGAGGAGTAGCATCTTCCTACCTGGAGTTGCTGGTGGGTTTGAACCACAGGCCTTGTGGTTTACAATCTGACACTTACCTGAGTGTCACTGGGATTGTATTTCTTCACAACATTCTCATTAAAACTTGTTATTTTCAGTTTGTTTGTTTTTTTCATAGCAATACCAGGAGTTGTGAAATGGTATCTGATTATGTTTTTAGTTTTTATTTTCAAAATTATGAATGTTGAACATTTTTTCATATGTTTATTGGCAATTTTAAAATAGCTTCCTTGGAGATATGTCAATTCATATGCTTTGCTAATTTTTGAGTGAGTTACAATCTTTTCATTATTGAGTTGTAAGAGTTTTTTTTACATATTCTAGATACAAATCCATTATCAGATAAAGAACTAGCAAATATTTTCTGATTCTGTAAGATTTTTTGTCATTTTCTTTTTTTACTATTTATTTACAACTTTATTCTTTTTTATCATTTTATTGGGGGCTCATACAACTCATCACAATCCGTACATACATCAATTGTGTCAAGCACATTTGTACATTCGCTGCCCTCATCTTTCTCAAAATATTTGCTTTCTACTGGGGCTCTTGGACTCAGCTCCTCATTTTTCATTTTTTCCCCTCCATCCCCATTCCCCCTTCCCTCCTGAACCCTTGATAATAAGTAAGTGTGGTGAAGAAGGCTGATGGTTCCCAGCTATCAAAAGTTATAGCGTCTGGGGTCTTAAAGGCTTGAAGGTAAACTAGCGGCCATCTAGCCCAGAAGCAACAAAGCCCACATGGAAGAAGCACACCAACCTGTGTGATCATGAGGGCTCGAAGGGACCAGGTATCAAGCACCAAAGAACAAAAAATCATATCATCATGAATGAGGGGGAGTGCGTGGTGGGGACCCAATGCCCATCTGTAGGCAACTGGACATCCCTTTGCAGAGGGGTAGTGGGAAGGAGACGAGTCACTCAGGGTGCAGTGTAGCATCAAAGAAACACACAACTTTCCTCTAGCTCTTAAATGCTTCCTCCCCAACCCCCACTATCATGATCCCAATTCTACCTTATAAATCTGGCTAGACAAGAGGATGTACAGTGGTGAAGACAGGAACTGGAAACACAGGGAATCCAGGGCAGATGAACCCCTCAGGACCAGTGGTGAGAGTGGTGATACCAGGAGGATGGTGGGAAGGTGGGGTATAGAGGGGGAACCGATTAAAAGGTTCTCCATATAACCTCCTCCCTAGGGGATGGACAACAGTAAAGTGGGTGAAGGGAGACGTTGGGCAGTGTCAGTTTCTTAGCGATATCCTTTGAAGCACAATTTTTAATATTGATGAAATCCAGTTTATTGGCTTTGTTCTTTGGTCTGTTGCATTTGGTACTATATTTATGAAATTATAGCCTAATCCAAGAATACAGAGTTTTACACCTACCTAGGTTTTCTCTTCTGAGTTTTACAGTTTTGATTGTGACATGTGGTCTATGATCCACTTGGTGTTTGTGTGTGTGTGTATATGTTTACATATGGGCCCAACTTCAGTTATTTTGCATATGGATGAATAGCAGTTGCTTCTGCACTATTTTTATAGAAAGGACTACTCTCCTCTAATTGAATTGTCTTGGCACTCTTTTGAGAATAAATTGACCATGTATAAGGATTTATTTCTGGGCACTTGATTCTATTTCATTGACCTATATATCTTACCCTTTCTGTACTACCCTGTCTTGATTTCTATAGCACTGTAGTAATTTCTCCTTAAACTTAAACTAATTTTCTCTTTTTATGCTAGAGAGAAGAGCTTAGTGACCCACCCCTTCATTAAAAGTCCTTCTTATCACAGTTATGAAATCTCCCAGCTGGAAGGGAACGGGGCGATTAGCTGGTCCAGTCATTTCATTTTACAGATGGTGCCTCTAAGCCCCAGAGATTTGTCTACATGATGTGATAATATGGGCCTTGCTGCATATATTATCCCAAGTTTAACTCATCTATTTGCCATGTTTGCTTCATATTTATGTGAAATAAATTAAATACCATAGAAATTAAACATTATAGATTTTGCTTATCCTCATTCTTCTCAGGGATAGAAAAAACACCATTTTGCATGTATCATTGCATGATTTTGTGCTTTGCCAGTATCAACATAGCATATTTCAAAAAGAATTAAGCAGCATCTTTTTTTCATTTGCCATCCACTCCCGCCCTGCAAATTCATCCAGGTAGATATTTATAGCTTTGGGTCAATCGTTTAAAATATCCCTTCATAGTCTACGTAAACAATATACCACTTTTATTTGCTCATCTATCTAACTATCTATCCTCCTTTAGAGAGATGTATACGTTTCTCTTTTACTTAGGTATGTATTGTCATTTGGAAGGTATTCTAAGTCTTGCTTTGACATGTGTCCTTGTGGTCAGGTGTGAGAGTAGATTTTGTAGAAACAAGCCACTGGAGAGCAGTATAGTGTCTGCAGGTTTTTGCTGTTGTTTTTTCCTTACTAGATAAAAAGAATTGTTATCTAAAGTGCTAAGCATATAGCTCATGTGTCTTACATCCTTACTTGCATTTGCTATTTCCACACTTTAAATTTTTGACCAATCTGAGGGGCACATAATGATATTTTATTGTTTAATTTTCATTTCCCTGATCACTTATAAAATCAAACTTTTTCCTTTATGCTTATTAGCCATTTGTTTTCTCCTCTTGCATTATATGCTTAAAATACATTTTGAAGCAGTCCTTGTTATTTTTCCCTCTACAGAGTAAAATGTCTACTATGTATTTAGCATGTAATCAGATATGACTCCTCAAAGACTATTCCTGTTGACTAAATGAGTCTGTTCTGTTGCCCCAGCTACTGCAGACACCTACACTCTATGCCAGGAATGTAACCTTTACCATTCTACTTCTTACAAGAAACTTGTAGAGAACATATTATATTTTCCATGTTAGAGAGAAGACAGAAATGCAGAGATGACATGATATACGCAAGCTAGAAAGTGCTAGAGTTGGATTAAAATACAAATTCACATTCCTTCCACAAGCCATTTTTCTCCTTGCTGGATTTTTCTTCCTTTCAGTTCCTTCTTTTTGATTTTCCTAAATGTACTACCTTCTCCCTGTTGATTGTTGTACTACTTAAAAGACCAGTTTTCCAAAGTGTCATATGGAATTTTCTTTCTATTTTCTAAGTTTTGAATATTTACTTTTTGAAACATTCAAGTAATTACAGTCTAAGTCAAAACTGTAAATCCATCCATCTTGAAAAATATATTTAAACAAATACGAGGGATTACAACCCCACCTCCAATGGAAAAAGCTCCACTAGGCAGCACTTTCATAGTATACATTTTTCCTGCAGGAGAGCATTGAGCAACCCACTCAGAGTTAGTGCACCCAGTGCCATCCCCTGGGAAGGTTCTCTCTGGTCACAGTGCATTTTTTCATATAAGCAGTTGCACTCAAATCTCACTTTTTGTGATGGCCTGTTTAAGAGAACAGCATGTGGCTGTGATCAATAAAAATGCCTGATCAATAAAAATGTCACAGAAATTGTTGTGATGTTGAACACAGCTTACTAGGACAGAGCTATGGGAAAAAAGTTAAGGGTATGAGTGGTTTCCTTGGTTCAAAAGGTTGAAATGTTGATTGGTGACAAACCTCATTCTGGACTTCCATCAACTTCTCAAAAATGCTGATTTGTAGTGCATTTGAAGTTTGTTCCACCAGGTCAGACTGTTAATCAAGCTTTCTATTTTGTGTTACAAAAAAGGCCTGCTTTGTTGCAGACAGGGGACTGGTTTTGCCACCACCACCACCTTTAGCCATCTCAGTGTGTCAGTATTTGTCAAAAACCAACATGTCTCCCTTGCTCCATGCAGCTTACTCACCTGACTTCACTCTATGCAACTTCTTTTTATTTCCACAAATGAAGAGGGACATGAAAGGACAGTGATTTGAAGACATAGAAAAGGTGAAGAAAAAAAGGAGAGAGGTGCTGTCAGTTTGAAAATATTTTCAAGAATGGAATCACAGATTTGACAAATTTATTAAATGTAATGAAGAGTACTTTGAAAGTAATAAGGTTGTTTTGTAAAAGGAAAAAAA
>NW_022111300.1:29142103-29143581 GCF_000313985.2 Echinops telfairi | reverse complement strand
GAACTGTCAGTCCCGTTGTTTTCTCCTCCAGATTGTTCATCCAGCCTGTCCTATCCAGACAGGCCTGCAGTAGCTCCCTTTTTAAGCAATCCCAGGTAACAAATTCCATGTCCTGACATGTTTTGATAATGATATATGTATATGGAAACCTCTAAAGCAGTGGTTCTCAACCTTCCTATTGCTGCAGCCCTTTCATACAGTTCATGTTGTGGTGACAGCCCCAACCATAACATTATTTTGTTGTTTCTTCATAACTGTAATTTTGCTACTGTTATGAATCAGGCAACCCCCGTGAAAGGGTCATTCAATTCCCAAAAGGGTCGTGACCCACAGATTGAGAACCGATGCTCTAAAGTACTCTGAAAGGATTCCACACTTCTCTCTTGTCTGCATAACCTATGTTTTATTGTAGGAGGAACTAAACCAGTGTAGCACACAGTGTGCTTGGAAAACCGTGTTGATTCTTTCATGCTATTTTAGCTTTACAGATTTGTGCAGAACGTCCAGAACATTCCTGTCTACTTCTTCCCTGCCTCGTGTTTTCTCCCATTAATATCATTTCTGCAATCTTTTGTTACAATCAGTGAACCATACATTCCAATTAATTAAAGTTCTTAGTTCATGGGTTAATCCTATTGTTTTGACAAAGGCACACTGTCATACATCGAACATTATTATAGAACCATAATGAATAATTTCACTAGCCCTGAATGCCCACTGCACCACCACCTATCCATTCTTCCACTTTCCCGTGGCCTCCTGGCAACGAACGATTTTTCACTGTTTCTATAGTTTTGCCTTTTCCAGAATGTCTCATATTTGGAATCAATCAGTGTGTATCTCTTTTGAACTTTAAAAAAAAACTTAGCTGTGTGTATTTGCTATGTTTTTTCATGCCTGAATGCCAACATAGGCATATAATGATTCCTACTTTAGTGATGACTTTAGATATTATAGATATTAATGGCAATCTGAACTAATCTTTATTCCCTTATTCATTCTAGTGAACAAAATATTTAATTCCAGTTGTTTGGCAGGCATTGAGCAATACTCCATATTATCTCACATTTTCTGAGTAACTAAAATGTGCCATGCATTAGGGTAGGTGCTTTATGTATTCATACATCATCTCATTTAATCCTCCTGAGATCCCAGTGGGGTATGTGCTATTATTTTTCTGGCTTTACAAATAAGGAAAAATAAATTCTTTAAGAAGTTGGGCAGTATACTCAAGGATACAAAATTTGGAAGTAGTGGACTTGGAACTATTTCCAAGTTCTAGTTGGTACCAAAGCCTAAGGCCACCTGCGTGCACACATGTGTGTGTGTGCTTCTCCATATACTATCTGTCTCACAAGCAGGAAATGAGACAGACTTCTATCCTTAGTTTATCAAACAAACACTGCACATCAAGGTACAGTGAACCCTCGCCACTTCGCGCTTCGACTTCCGCTGCTTCACTCTATCGCGGTTTTTGC
>NW_022111300.1:29135812-29141366 GCF_000313985.2 Echinops telfairi | reverse complement strand
GCCTTACTGATCCTTTTGCTGATTATTCTATTCCTGTTCAGGAAACTATCTCCAGTTTAGTTAAAACTCTGCATGGTTATTCTCAGTTGGTGTGTTAATTAACACCAACCACTGTAAGATGATATTTTCAAGTGCAGCATGTGCATATGAAAGTTGGACATTGAACAAGGAAGAGAAAAGAAGAAGCAATGAATTTGAATGGAGGTGTGGTTGAAGAATACTGAAAGTACCAGAATGCTCCTGAGAGGCAAAAAATGGCAAAACTTCATCTCATATCCTTTGGACATGTTGTCAGGAGAGACTAGACCTTGGTTGGAGAAGGCCATAATGCTCCGTAATGTGGAGGGACAGAGTAAAAGATGGATTGACACAGTAGCTGCAACAAAGGGACCAAATATGAGAACAATTGTGAGGATGGCGCAGGGCTGGGCAGTAACAACAACAACAACCATATGATCACTGTGTTTATTTTGAATTTTATTTTCATTTCTTTCTTTCCTCTTCCTAGATTTTAATCAGTTTTACAATTTGGAGGAATTTTAGAAAATCCTAATAGCAACCTTCTTATGCCTGTGGAGCAAATACAGTGTTTTTTGTCTTATACAGATACTCTTCAGAGCCATTGTTGAAACAGTTACCTGCGACCATTATTTCCCTGATGAAATTGCCACAGTACCTGAAATCCATTATTGGTCATTCATATATTTGTTAGGAATTATACGTGTAAGGCACTTTCTCAAACAAATTTTACTTAGATACCTTGTATATTAAATAATTGCCAGTGAAGCAAACTCTTGTGCTTGATTGCCTGTGGTAGAGTCGAGTAAAAGGGCAGAGAGAGGAAATGGTTGAGTCTAATCTGAGGCAAGGCGTCTTGGTGGCTCAGTGGTTAAAGCACTCAGCTGTGAACTGAACTGTTAATGATTGAACCTACCAGTCACTCTCCCTGCCCCACCCCCATGGCAGAAAAATGTGGTAGTCTATTTCTCTAAAGATTTCCAGCCTTGGGAATCTTCTGGGGAAGCTCTACTCTATCCTACATGGTGGTTATGAGCAGGAATTGACTTGATGACAAGGGGTTTGGGTTCATTTGAGGCATCTGAAGGTTGACTCCTGGGAAGACACCATAGATCAGGACAACTTTGGATCGTGGAAATCAGGAGGATCTGGAAGATCAGAACAGCCGCTTCTTAAGAATTTTACTCGTAACCGGAGCTGCTGCTACCTTTTGAGAAAGATGGAGGAGAGAACAAAGACCTGTTTCTTGACATGAAAACAAGCAACTTCTATATCTACCTATCATTATCTATTTCTGCTATTAATTCACCAGATAATTTGTTAATAAGAAATAACTGAACACCATCAAGAGTGGCACAGTGGTTCATAAACATGATTTTAAAACTCATTTGTTGGAAGCTGTTTTCTGATCTCTATTACGTTGGGACTGACTGAGTGAGGTACAAATGAATTTTATCATTATTAGCATCACAATTTTTATTAAAGGTGAAATATGACAAGCAGCGTTCATGCTTGTCAACAAATCTACTTAGCATGTCATGGTTTTCCTTCTCAAATCTGCTTTTGAAAATATGAACCAGACAAATGACTCTACTGCGATGGGAAGAGAAGCCACACAGCTAGAACTCCATGGTCTCTGTGAATGTGTTCCTTGCAATGTCAATTAATTTTGTTTCCTGAAGCATATTCTTTCCTGTATAGTTTCATCCATGCTGTGTGTTCTGCTTGGAATGATTAGAGGCCTGCTAACGTGGATAAACATAACAAATTAAAAGCAAGAAAAAACAACAAAACATAATAGCTTTTCAGGAGTGAGGCCAGAACTCAGAGCCTGTTTTCTTTCCATTTTCTATGTTTTAATTTATAGTGTAAATTAATCGCCTTTCTCCCACCCCTTGATAAGAATGGTCTTTTGCACTCTATTAACCCCAGGTTTGAGAGAGAGGCAATTTCCTAACAGGTGAATTCACACTAGATAACATTACCTCAAATGCCAAGTCATTTAATGTGTAATTGAAAAAAAAAATTAGGAGGGAGTAAAGCAGTGTCTTAACTTTTTAATTTAATTTTATTATTATTATTTTAGCATTATAAAGAGTCTTTACAAACTAATGGTAGACTCCCAACCCTCCTGAGAGTGATTTGCCTATTAACAAAGCACAAGAACAACTCCCACGACCAGTACACGAAGAAACAGGCGCGGATTTCCAATTACTTTTGCCGCTGACAGTTCGCTGGACTGTTAAGACGCATTCTGCACCATTGTGTCGATGTGGGGAAGCCAGGCAGCCGTGCGCACCTCTCCTTTTGATTATGTGGTAATTAGACTGTTCCACTAATGGAAGGAGGGAAAAAAGTTTTGAGAGAAAATGACATCCAGTGAAGCTCGCTCTGAAAAAAAAAAAAAAATCAGTGGCACAGAAGAAGAAAGAGTAACCTTTTTGTCATGAACACTGTGAAAGGATTTTTTTGTGTGTGTTAACTAAGCTGCATTAAAAAGGAAAAGTTGGAATCTCAAATTAGCTCAGGCATAGTTGTATGTTTGCTTGCAAATAATAAAGCAAATAGGTGAGTCAGACAAGCTCATTAGTCAATAATAAGGCCTTTCAGAGATGTACACAAGAGACTTCCTGGATGCGATGAGCCTCTCTAAGAATTCCGGATTCTGGGTCTCTGCACGCTGAATTCCTGATAGATCCCTAGACAGCGTGCAGGGCTGTGAGCATGCCCTTTTGTCCTTGAACTGGCTCACCTGAGAGCTCAGCGCTTTCTGGGGGTTATTAATGTGTTAGTCACCCTATAAAAGTTCCCTTGATTTATTTTTCTGGTGGAGAATTTAATTCCGATTCCTCTTACAATTAAAAACTCAATTCAGGCTCTCTGCCCTTCCAGCCTTGCCCTGACACTCTCGGGCTTTTGTCCCCCTTTTCCTCCCAGTGACTGTTTCTGCCTCCCTGCCTCAACATCTCTCTTCAGTATTTTGTGTGAATGTGACATTTCCCCTTTTTTAACCTGTAGAATTCCCCCATTCTCTCTCCCCAGTGTGAATTGAAAAGGGCCATTCTTTATTCAGGGCACTGCAAATGACGGCCAATCTATTGCCTGCGCCAGGATAACCAAATGGCTCCCTTTTCGGTCTAGAAATTCTTAGAAGCTTGGCTGCCCTTTGCAGTTTCTATTTGTTCTCTCTTCTTCCTGCTAACAGAGTTTAAGGATTTGGAGAAAGGGAATGTTGAAATTAATAGGGAAATGCATTGTTCTGACGACAGAGAATTTTTTTTTTAATTTACCTAGAGTCTCCTCTTACTGATTCGTATCCGATAAGTATCTGATTAAATGTCAGTATAATGAGTCTCTGATTTGTTACTCCTTTACATGAATATTAACGCAAGGCAATAGGGATAAGCATGATATTTCTAAGGCGACCATGGTTTCTTAAAAAATATCCAGCCCTTACATTTTGATAAAAGATTTGTGTATGTGTATGTGTGTGTGTGCCAATTCTGCCATTGAGAAGCTAATTGTTTGATTCAGATGGTGATGGACATGAATGCGGCGCTATTTCTATGCTCATGGGATGACCTTAGGATTGCGGTAGGGACAAAATGCTGCCATTGAGGTGCCCCTAGCTCCTAGTGACCTCATAGAACAGAGTCGAATGGGCCCGTTGGGCCTTTGCGGAAGCAGGCTGCCACATCTTCCTTTCACAGAGCAGCTGGTGGGTTCAAATAACCAAGATGTTTGGGTAGCAGTCAAGCACTTTAACAGCTGCACTACTAGAGCTCCTCTGGGAAGAAAACAGAGGGACCTTGTACACTATTTTTAACCCAGGCATTATACCTTCATTTTCTCCATTCAAGGGAACATGTTTGCAAACAAATGCGTGAAAGTGACATTGTTAAGGGTAGAGACTTAAATATGCTCTGGTTTATTTTTTCACTGACATTTTAAAAAGTATTTCCCCTAGTATTAACTGTCTGCTGATTCTCTCACTACGTTTGATCTGACGGTATTTCAGAGCTGCTGTGAACAGATGAGTATGCGGTGACACCTTGGTTCAAAAGTGGTGGTTTCAGACAGTCCTTGGTATCCACAAATACAACGGCGTTTGAAGTTCTTTCAGCATGTCAGAGTCCAATCTGCATGCTGAGCAAATTGGCAGAGAAGCTGGTTTAGAGGAAGAAGAATGTGGCATCAGAATGGGAGGAAGGCTTATTAACAACCTATGGTATGAAGCTGACACAACCTTGCTTGCTGAAAGTGAGGGGAACTTGAAGCACTTGCTGATGAAGATCAAGGATTGCAGTCTTCAGCATGCATTACAACTCAATGTAAAGAGAACCAAAATTGCTCACCACTGGATCAATAGGTAGCATCATGGTAAATTTTGGAAAGATTGAAGTTGTCAAGGATTATATCTTGCTTGGATCCACAATCAATGGTCATGGAAGAAGCAGTCAAGAGATCAAAGGATGCCTTGCATTGGGTAAATCTGCTGCACAAGACCTCTTTAAAGCAAACCAAACAAACAAACCTCTTTAAAGCACTGATGTTACTTTGAGGACTAAGGCATGCTCAACCCAACCTATGGTATTTTCAGTGGCTATATATGTATGTGAAAGTTGGACATTGAACAACAAGGACTGCAGAAGATGGATGTGTTTGAATTCCGGTGCTGGTGGAGAATATTGAAAGGACCATGGACTGATAAAAGAACAAACAAACAAATCTGTCTCGAAAGAGGGACAGCTGGCATGCTCCTGATAAGCAAGAATGGTGAGATTTCATCTCATAGACTTGGGACATCTTCTCAGGAGAGACTAAGTTCTCTATCTCCATAGAGAGAGAAATTTATCTAAAAAATATCTCACACTCTAGTGCAGGTGTCCTCAAACTACAGTCTGCAGGCCACATACAGCCAGCAAAGGACATTTATCCAGTCCACCAGATGTTTTTGCCCCGTTTGTTTTTTTTACTTCAAAATAAGATATGTGCAGTGTGCATAGGAATTTGTTCATAGTTTCTTTTTTAAACTATAGTCAGGTCCTCCAATGAGTCTGAGGGACAGTGAACTGGCCCCCTGTTTAAAAAGTTTGAGGACCCCTGCAAATGGACTCAGGGATGTTGAAGTTCAGGCAGGTTAGAAACTAAAGGTTCAGATATTAAGGTAGGGGCTTCTCCTGACTTGTGGACCTTCAGGGGCTGATGAGCCCAACATTGGAAGGAAGACCACAAGCTGGTTGCTATAGCAGCACATGATCCCAAGGTCAGCAGGCCAGGCTTGTGACAGGAGATATGCTTGAATCCAAGACCTGCAAGTCAGAAGGTCTCTGATGACTCTCAGGATCCATAGGCTATTGACTCAAGTGCAAAGAACCAAAGACCAAGGAGTCAGTTGCTGGATCCAGACCCAACAAAAAGCAAACAACATTTCCCACAAGATCCAGTTATGTTTGAAGCAAGTCCCACCTCTGAGTTAATTACATCAGGGCCATGACCTGAGCAAGGGTGTTGCATTCCCCCTTAACTGTATGCC
>NW_022111300.1:29133941-29134940 GCF_000313985.2 Echinops telfairi | reverse complement strand
TTTTTCCCCTCCCTCCTGATCCCCCCTCACTCATGAACCTTTGATAATTCATAAATTATTATTTTGTTATATCTTGTCCTGTCCGACGTTTCCCTTCACCCACTTTTCTGTTGTCCGTCCCCCAGGGAGGAGGTTATATGTAGATCCTTGGAATCGGTTCCCCCTTTCCAAGCCACCCTCCCTCTACCCTCCCAGTATCGCCACTCACACCTGAAGGGTTCATCGGTCCTGGATGAACCCTTGTTTCCAGTGCCTATCTGTACCAGTGTACATCCTCTGGTCTAGCCATATTTGTAAGGAAGAATTGGCATCCAATTTTACAATTCACATCATAGACATTGGAGCACTGGTGGCATAGTGGTTATGCTTTGGACTGTAATCTGCAAGATAGGTAGGTAGCTAGAAAATACCAGCCGCTCAGGGCTTTCTACTCATGTGAAGAGTAGCAGTCTGAAAACTCAAAGAGGCAGTTATATGCACTCCTATAAGGTTGCTATGATGTTCGTTATGTTTTCCCTTGCAATTCTTGGCATTGACTCTACGGCAGTGAATTTGAGTTCTACATGATGAGATCAGAGACTGGAAGTATCCAGGTCCCAATGATTAGCAATCCCATAGAGACATGTTGGTGGTGGTGTTAGGTGTCTTCCAGTCGGTTATGACCCACAGTGACCCCATGCGCAACAGAACAAAATGCTGCACAACAGTACAACCATTGCACTTTCCTGCACCGTTCGTACAGTTGTTCCCGTGTCTGAGCCCATAGTTGCAGTCATGGTATAATCCACCATGTTCAGGGTATTCTTCTTTACCAAGCACGCCTCTCTACCAAGTATGACACCCTTCTCCAGGGACTAGCCTCTCTCGACAATATGTCCAAAGAATGTGAGAGTAAGGCTTGCCATCCTTGCCTCTAAGGAGCATTCTGGCAAACTTCTTCTAAGAGATCAGTTTGTTCTTTTAGCAACCCATGGTACTTTCAATATTCTTCTCCAGCAG
>NW_022111300.1:29130192-29132756 GCF_000313985.2 Echinops telfairi | reverse complement strand
AAAAAAAAAAAAAAAAGAACTTGATCAAAATCCAATAAAGTGGTAGTGACATGAAAATGATACTAAGGACAATTAGAAATATAGTGATGAGCATGAACAACTAACTGGTATTTTTTTGACAGAAGATTACCTTGCTTTCTGTGGTCTGAACCTGTTTTTTCCTTCAATTCTCATAGCATGTGGTTCATATGACAACACTCTGAGTCTAACATTCATAAATTCAATACTAAAAAGCTTTCCATTAATAAAAGATGGCCTACATCTAGTTTTGTAAGCACATGCATTCCTAGATACAGTCTTGTGTCATTTCTTGAGAGTTTCTTATGTTCCAGGAACTCCATATGTGCCTTACAGGTAGTCTTCTCAATTTGCTCTGACAATGACATTTGTGTTATTCATATTTGCAACATCATAGAGAGGTTAAATAATCTGCCAAATTCAGCTATCAAGTGGTAGAGACAAAATCCATACACAGTTTGGCCTGATTGAAAAAACAGTATTTGTATTTACTAAGCCAGACAGCTTAAACATGCACGTATTTGTAGGAAAAAGTGAAATAGGTACACATATTCTAGTATATAAATATCGCTCATGTGATTTGCTTGTTATTGCTAAGGCTAGACACGCTATCACAAATGTCAACCCGTGTTGATTCTATAAGGAGCCCTGGCAGAACTGTTGGGGAAGCAAGGTTGGGGCTTTAACCCCATCAGCCCTGTGTCAGAGAAAGAGGCAGCTGTCTGTTCCCCAAAGATTTACAGCCTCATGAACCCTACGGTGGGTGGCTATGGGTAAAATGTGGCAGCAGTTTGGTTGGGTTTGTTCTATGACATCCCAGAAATGTCTTAATTTACATTTCTACTGTTCATTAGAATACATCTATGCACACAGGTCTGGGACTGAGGTAATTTTAATTTCCATTTGATCACCAGTATCAATTCTTCCCCCATACATAAAGCCCAAATTGGTCATGAGGGATAATTTCAGATGTCAATTAGTCTGAGGTTTAGAAGTACAATCTCCTGTATGTTATTTTATAACTTTATGTGTTAGCTAAACATCTCTGCCAGAAATGAAATCTTATTAAGTGTATTTTTCATGTCTCATTCTGAGTATAATTGGTCTTGAGTTACTATATAAGAGACCAGCATTTAACAGCTGGAAAATAAGACTTGGAAAAAATCCCACCATGGAGCCTGTCAATATTCAGCTGACAAAGCCTACTCCTGTTTGTTTCAGGGGAAGATTTTCAATCTGTCTCCAACTAGCTGCCAAAACTTTTGGATGAATAGGGAAGAATCCAGTCAGTCACCCAGATGCCTCACCTGCAGGACGCCACTCACCCAACTCTTTGGTAACAAATAGGTGCCTGGAACATGAAGATCACACATCGGGAAGGGGTGTGTGTATGTGTGTGTGCTGTGTAAGGAGGCATACTGATATACAGAAACAATGATTACCCTTTCTGAAGTTCCCAACTCTGAGGTGAAGTGTGCTTGATAGAGATCAGAGGGCTGTTGAGTGTTAGTTACTCCTATTAATAGTACTAGTTATCACTGTTAGGTGCCTTTGCATTGGTTTGTACTCCAAGTGACTCACTTTACACCAAAATAAAGCACTTCCTAGTCCTAAGCCATGCACATACTTGTTGCTATGTTTGAGCCCATTGAGGCATCACTGTGTCTGTCCATGTCATAGAGGGCCCTTCTCTCTTTTCCTTCGATGACTCTCTACCAAGCATTACATTCTTTTTCAGGGACTAGTCTTTCTTGATAAAATGTGCAAAATATGTGACATGAAGGCGGATTATCCTTACTTCTCAGAAGAATTCTAGCTGCACTTGCTCCAAGACAGATTTGTTGTTCTTCAAGGAGTCCAGGGAACATTTAGTGTCCTTTGTCCATTCAAATCTCTCACTCTCAGAGAGTCTATTCCGAACACAGGTATTCTACAGGACAGAGTAGAACGCCCTATTCTTCCCAAGGGGTCTCCAAGATTTTAAATCTTGGGTCTTCAAGATTTTAAATCTTCATGAGAGCTTTCCTCCAATCCTGGTGCTGTGTTCTTCTTCCAACAGCCCAGCTTCTCAGATTGTTTGCCCAGTGTACAGTTTGAAGAATTAGGGTAGAAGAATACAACTCGATTCACATCTTTTCTGAGTGTAGACCATATAGTATTCCCTTCTTCTGTTTGAAAAGTTGTCTTTTGGTCCCCATGAGGACAATTACATCAACTGGGAATTCACCTTCTCTGCAATGGTATGTACAGTTTGTTATTATTCACACAGGTGAATGCCTTTGTCAGTCAATAACACACAAGTGACATATTTCAGGTATTCTCTAGTTTCAGTCCAGACCCAAATGATGTCAGCAATGATCTCCCAGTTCTATGTCTTCTTCTGAATCCAGTTTGATATTTTGGAAGCTCTCTTCCATACTACTGTAACTATTTTTCAATCCTATTCAGTGGAATTTGATTTGCGTGTGATATTAGTGATATTTTTTGATAATGTCTGCATCCTGTTGGGTCACCTTTCTTTGGAATGGACACAAATAATGAATCTC
>NW_022111300.1:29127818-29128899 GCF_000313985.2 Echinops telfairi | reverse complement strand
AGATATAACTCAAGCTGTAAATCACAATTGATATTTAAAATAAAACAAAATCAAAGCATAGTAATTCAAAACATTAAATATCACAGTATCCTGGAATACTGAAATGCTGAAAGCTGATATTGCAGTCCCAATCTTAGATTCATTGGATATTAGGGTCTCATTATTACTGCTGCCTCACAAAAAGTGGTGGATTAAAAAGAAGAAGACGAAGAAGATGCCCAAATTAGGGTCCAGCCTCAATGAGTGGGAGGTGGGAAATTTCTTTGTTGGTATCTCAGGGAGTTTCTGTCACCAGTCTTTGGAATTCTTTGGCCACTGTCTTTCCATTGTGTATGCACATCTATGTTTATTCTGGGAGGCAGAATTCTACAAACTACCACCCAGAAGTGATTAGGTTTAGTACCCAAATTTAGTACCAAACTTAGTACCAAATTAGTACCAAACTTTAGTACCAAATTAGTACCAAATTAGTCCCAAATTTAGTACCGAACTTTAGTACCAAACTTAGTACCCAAACGATAACCCATGCTGGCATGAACTTTAATTAATGTAACAAAAAGATATCTCTACAACCAAACAGGAACAGGGGTTAGAATTTATATATAGGGGTTAGAATATATATATATATAATTCAGTCCACAACAAATGGATAAAAGCAATAAGTAGATTGTGAGGATAAGACCTAGGATCAGAGGATGAGAAAGCTGTAGAGTTATCAAACTGAGGGCAAAAAGAAAGACATCGTGGTAGCATCGGACCTCTTCTGGTTCTACAAAGATCACAGCTTTGAAAACCCTATCAAACAAGTTTAGTCTGTTTTTAAGGATTGCTATGAGTTGGAGTTGATTGGCTTAATGGTAATTGGGTTTTTTGTGGTTTTGCTTTGGATTTTTCAGGTACTGTGACCTAGAACTAAGAATATACAGATGGATAAGATGTGCTCTCTGACCTCAGAGCACACAGTTCTGTAAGATAGAAGGTAATAATTTCGATGGAAACTAAATTCAAATAATTGCAAGTCATTTGGCCTGGTCAAGTTTTTGATGGGGAATGGAAATGAGAAGTCTTAACTCTGCTTCGG
>NW_022111300.1:29123648-29124826 GCF_000313985.2 Echinops telfairi | reverse complement strand
GATTAAGACATCCTGAATTGAATCACTCTGGAACAGGATACATAGAGGCTAGCTCTCAGAGAAGTCCTCGTAGTGTACTGGCTAAGTGTTGGGCTGTGATCAGCAAGGCCGGCAGTTTGAAACTACCAGAAAGACTAGGCTTTCTATTCCAACAAGCAGTTTGGAAGCCCAGAGATGGTTGCTGTGAGTCAACATTGTTTGGACAGTAGTGAGTTTGGTTGTTGTTGTTTGATAGAGCTCTGGTGCGATTGTTGCGAGGCACATGAGTGAAAAGAAAGGGTCTAGGTTGACATGTGGCAGAGAGTTAGAAACCCTGATATGTGAGGAAGAGAGTTGGAAGAAACAGGTTTTGTCATAAGGGAGAGATATCATGAAGACAGAAGGGCGAGTGTGTGTGTGTGTGTGTGTGTGTGTACTGCGAAGGAAGTGAGTTGATATGGACTAATGTCATCTTTAAAATTCCAAAAAATTTAAAGTTGAAGTGCTTGAAGACCAGTCAGATGGAAAACAGAGTAGATTTGTTCTCTTCTGCATCATGGAACCCAGGAAGAAATATTTTAGCTTAATATGACAAAGATCTGAACAAAAATGGAAGTGATCTAAGAATGGTAGATTAGGCTGCTTAGAGAATTGCTGAGATTCCCATCACTAGAAGGGCTCGTTCAGCAGCTGAATGACTTCATGTTGAGATGGCTGTAGAGAGAGAATTCTTTCTGACTGGACTGGATAGCTACTTCCCCCACCCTGAGACTCACCCACGTTGGCCTCACTGCTATGGCTGTTCAGGGTCACTCAGGCCAATAGAATTTCTGTTGCGACCTAAGGCCACCACTATCATCTTGGCCAAAAGACTGACATCACTGATGCCTTTCTTTACCACTGGCAAATAATTTATGTAGTCAGCCAACTGAAAGTTCCACTCTCCCGCACCTCCACAAGGTTCCGTGGAGCTGAAAAGACCTCTGACAGATGACAGTGAGTCAATTTTGAGGATTTGGTGGACTCAGGTGTTGTAGATTTGTCACTGGAGATTCAATTCATATGTGGACCCTGCAAATGGACCTTGGGCTTCCACTGTCATCCACCGCCTTCTGTGTACCAGGTATTCACAATTTAAGCTCTGATAACTATGTCCTCCTTGTGGTAGTTACACAATTTCATGTCAACTTGATAAAAGA
>NW_022111300.1:29121001-29122775 GCF_000313985.2 Echinops telfairi | reverse complement strand
ACATTATCTCTTTGGGCTGTAAGATAATTCTACTGATAGCATCATTGATCTAACCAATGGTATGTAATTGAAAACACGGCAAAGAAAAGGCAACTATGCAGGTGTAGGGTGGCTTCAGACTGCAATACATCCATTGTTAACTTACGCAGATTTAACTGCGGATCGCCTCATCTTTCTCCTGCCATGTGGCTGGTGGGCATTTCCAAAGGTGACCCATCAACAACGCCAGGGCTCCTTACTTAAATATATTGATGCCATTGAGTTGGTTCCAAACCATCGTGACCTTATGCACAACAGAAGGACACACTGCCCGGTCCTGCACCCTTCTCACAATTGTCCTCTTTTTGCTGCGGTCACAGTGTTAAGCCTTCTCCTTGAGGAACTTCCTCTTTGTTGCTGCCCCTCCACTTGACCAAAGATGATGCCCTCCTCCAGGGACTGTATTCTCCTGACCAAATATGTTCGACAAAGTCCTGCCAGCCTTGCCTCTAAGAAGCACTCTAGCCATACTTCTTCTGAGACAGATTGGTTTATCCTTTTAGCAGTCCATGGTACTTTTTATTTTCC
This sequence comes from Echinops telfairi, assembly GCF_000313985.2. Classification (NCBI taxonomy): domain Eukaryota; kingdom Metazoa; phylum Chordata; class Mammalia; order Afrosoricida; family Tenrecidae; genus Echinops; species Echinops telfairi. Next base: position 29,122,208 of record NW_022111300.1, on the reverse strand, counting down.
AGCACCACAATTCAAATGCATTGATTCTTCTTTGTTCTTTATTTGATGTCTAGTTTTCACATGTATACACAATGATTTAAAATACCATGGTTTGGTTTGAGTGCACTTTAGTCCCCAAAGTAATATCTTTGCTCTTTAATGCCTTAAATAGAGCTTATGCAGCAGAATTGCCCAATGCGTGCCATCATTTGCGTTTTTGATGGCTGCTTCCAGGTCTGTTGATTGTGAGTTCAAGCAAAATGAATACCTTGACAACTTCAACCTTCTTTCTGCTTACTAGGTTGTTGTCATTGGTCCAATGTGAGGATTTGGGTTTTCTTTATATTGACTTGTAAACCATACAGAGTGTTACAGTACGTGATCTTCATGACTTAGTGGTTAAAGTCCTCTTGGCTTTCAGGAAGCAAGGTGGTGCCCTCTGCACATCACAGGTTGCTATGGAGACTTCCTGATGCCTCACTCTTCACATTCTCCAGCTTCTTGGACATTTGCTCAGCCTACAGATGTAATAAGTATGACGGAAAGAAGGAACTGTGACACAGATCTTTTCTGATTTTAACTCACGCAGTATTCCCTCATTCTGTTTGAATAATTGTCTCGGTCTATGTACAGCACACTGAAGTCTTTTGGAATTCTCTTTCTTAATGCTGTCCATAGTTTGTTGTGGATAGCACAGTCAAATATCCTTGCATAGCCAATAAAACACAAGTGAATATTGGTTTCTGATAATTTCTGTTTCTATTCAAGATTCATCTGACATCAGCAATGATATCCCTAGTTTCGCATCCTCTTTGGAATCTGACCTAAATTTTGGCAGCTCCTTCCAATGTATTGCTGCAACTATTGTTGAATGATCTTTAGTATATTTCACCTTGCACATGATATTAATTGTTTCATCATTTCTGTGTTCTGTTAGGTCAACTGCCTTTGTAATGGGCACAAATATGGATCACTTCCAGTCTGTTGGACAGATAGCTAGCTGTCTTCTAAAGTTCTTGGCATAGATTAGTGAGTGCTTCCAGGGTTTCACTAGTTTGCTGAAGCACTGGAATTGGTATGCCATCAATCCTTGCAGTCTTAGTTTTGCTAATGCCTTCAGTACACCTTGGACTTCTTCCTTCAATACTATTGATTTTTTATCATATGTTACTTCTTGAAATGGTAGACTGTGAAGTAATACTTTTGGTACAGTGACTTTTATTCTTTC
>NW_022111300.1:29118293-29119905 GCF_000313985.2 Echinops telfairi | reverse complement strand
CATAAACAGCTACAGTCTCAGAAACCCACTGAGGTAGTTCTAGTTTGGGTCACTGTGAGTGATCATAAACTCTATAGTAGTAAGTTTTCTCTCAAGAATGTATTTTGGCTCTCAGGGATATGTTTTTATTTTCTTCAATCTGTACTCGTGCATGAGCAGCTGCTGGTCTATTTCAGGTTGCCTCTCTTTCGATGGGGGATATTGAGCAGCTCCATCATCTCTTTCCAAAGATGGAGTCAATTTGGCTCCTGTGTAGGCCATCTGGGGAGACCATGTGACTACTCACCATTGATGTTGTTTAAAATGTATTTGCGTTGAATAAATCTTCGGTCTGGCAAAGTTTTACCTTGAGATCTCTAGCATCTTTTGAGCATTAAGTTCATATTTTCCAACTTCTAATCCTTCTTCTTTATTTCCAACTTTCGCAGTCTAATCACCCTTGATTGTCAGAGCAGCTTGACAGCATGTTTGATCAGTAATTTCTTCACCATTGCTTTTGTGATTGATGTGTACATTTGAATGGTCGTTTTATTAACTGATCTTCCTTGTAGGACTATAGATCTTATGTGATCACAGATAAATCTTGAAATGTTCTTTCTGTTGATTATTGAGATATTAGTCTTTTTTATGTTTAAAAATGTTTTATTGTGAATGGATGAAGATTTCCAGAGCATATTATCGGTTTTCCAATCAATAATACATACACATCATGTTTCAACTTATCGCTTTCAATTCCCTGTTGTTATTGTTCCTCTTATAGATCTGTCTACTGTTTGGCTAAACATGGGGCCACAGAGGGGGGCTCAGTGAAAGACTAAAGGGCCTAAATGGTGACTACTGATCACTAAGTTCTGTGGGATTCACTCATCTCTAGCTGACCAGGAGAAAGCAAAGGCTGGTCTCCTTTAGGGTTTTGGCTTTGGTTTCCCTCACTTTGCCCATAGCCTTCTAATGTGACCCCTTCAGGGAGCAGTTCAGAGTGGCAGTTGAGCACCATCTTTCTTCTGGGCTCAGGTTTGTGCAACGGATTTTTGCGTGGCCAATGAAGACATTGAACTCATGGTTTCCATATGCCTTTTGATTTTTTTTGCATGTGTGTCTTTTGATTTCCTTTTTCGTTTTAAAAAAATCCTTTTATTGGGGCCTCTTACAGCTCCTATCACGATGCATCCATCCATCCATTGTGTCAAGCAGTTTTCTACATTTGTTGCCATCATTATTTTCAAAACATTTTCTTTCTACTCGAGCCCTTGGTGTCAGCTCCTCATTTTCCTCCCTCCCTCATAACACTTGATAATTTATAAATTATTATTTTTTTCGTGTCTTACACAACCACTGTCTCCCATCACCCACTTTTCTGTTGTTTGTCCCCCTGGGTGGTGGGGGTGGTGTTACAAATTGATCATTGTGATCGCTTCCCTTTTTCTACCCCCTCCCCCTTCTCCCTTCCTCCTGGTATTGCCACTCTCATTATTGGTCCTGAGGGTTTTATCTGTCCTGGATTCCCTGTGTTGCAACCTTGGGAAATAGATCTATGTACATATATTTATATGCTAAGTATTAAGGTAGCAGATGGACATTGGGCCTCTACTCAAGTTCTCCATCAATGCAA
>NW_022111300.1:29115736-29117170 GCF_000313985.2 Echinops telfairi | reverse complement strand
CAACAAAGGTTGAGGAAGCTCCTCCCCACGCCTCCATGTCCCACTGCATAAAAATGAGAAAGGGTCTGGAAGGCTCACCCTATAAGGAAATGGACAGTATCATTCATTCATGACGAAGGGTCCTTAACACTGGGGGGATGATCAGGAAGAAGCTTGATCGGTTCAGCCCCTGTTCATTCCCACACACGCAGAAGAACCTGACTGTTGAATAAAAATGGAAGCCTGGTGCAGGACTTCTGTGTGGACCTCGACTTCAAAAATGATCCCAGTAACTAGGATGTCTAATATATAAAAAAGTAAAAGTCCTCTCAGAATTACAGAATGTCTTCCAACCAAAGATTGGCTCTTGCGAGGTGTGAGTCATCTCTATAGGACTCTCTCTCCCATCAAATGCTTCTGTTCCTCGGCCCTTCTGTTCTGTGGGCTGCAGCAGCAGGCACAGGATTTGGGGAGGGGTGAAGGAGAGCCAGTCGTGGCCAGAAACTTTCTACTTGTATTGTGGCCTAGGTTCCATAGGTAAGTGGGACTCATTCTTTTTTCTCATGGGGGTGCTTTGGGGCTTTTTTAGGACCCCATCTTTCTCCTCACCACCCACAAACTGAGCATCTCGAAACATCAAGGTTCTCCAATTAGTAATGGCATTCCCACGATGCACATGCAGTCTGCTTCCCTTTGCTGAAGTCCTTCTCCGTGTTTGCTTAAGTCCTTCTCAGTCCCACGCCACACTGCACCATCCCTCCCAAAGTCTCCGTTCCCCTCCAGTCCACATGACAGTTTGCATTTTTGACTCATTGTTGGCAGGGGTGCAGTAATGTCACGCACTGTGGCTGTTGTGTTCATCTCCCCTGCCTTTAGCTGCATCCAGGGGAATTGAACACCAGGGCACAACTACCCCCCCCCCCACACACAGATTTTAGGAGCCACTGAACCAGCTCTTTAAGAGGTTCCACTGAATCGCCTCTTTCTAAGCTTGAGTTTAGGACAGATCCTCCTTATCGTCCTCTGGATGCACCCGTGTGAGCATTGCTAGTGATATTCAAAGCACAACACTTTCCCCAGTGTTCCGAGCGGAGGGTGAGAGGTTAAACACCTACAAATCCACTCTGATATTCCCAATAAAGCTCTTCGTGAGTGCTCTATCCTCAACGTGAAATGTATCTTTTGCGCTTTGGAGACACATTGGTTACTAAAATGGCCATTTTCTCCACCTCCCCCTGAATCTGCACCCTGCGCCAAGGGACTTTGTAGTTTTTCCATTCACAAGATGAAGTCCGTCTCTCCCCAGTCTGGGCGGACCTTGCGATTTGTCTTCACCGACTGACTGGAATGGGAAGGAAGGGAACTATTTTCACACGTGGGACTCAAGATGCTTTTTGTGGCTTTTCCTTCGCTGGGCACCTGGCATGGTGGAGTCAGCACACCCGTTTGTCCCAG
>NW_022111300.1:29110045-29111761 GCF_000313985.2 Echinops telfairi | reverse complement strand
CAGCCCCCACTCCGCCTGACAGTGTTTGCTAAAGCACAGTCCAGTCAGCAGAACCAGGAGCTGTGGCTGATGTGTTTTCTTTCTTAGGACCAAACCCAGCCTGCTTTCCGCCTCAGAGCACGCATGCTTTGACAAGCCAAGATCCTTCTATTCTGAATAAAGAGAAACATAGAAAAGAGGTAGTTCCCTCGAAGAGAAGGAGGGACAACTACATAAAAAAAATCCCTTTTAAATAAAGGAGATGAAACTGGTTATTCTTGCTTAAAGAGACATGCTAATTTATAATTGACCACTAGATGGCACTTGTGTACAGCATTTGGAACCGATGCCAAAGAAAATTGAGATTATTTGAGGGGTGGACAAAATAGATTCTGAGATTTTGCTATCCTGCAGTCCACTTTCGTCCCCCACCCTGAGTCAAGAAGCGTGTAGGAGAGAAGGCCTAAATCTTGCCTATGCCTTTCTGATTTATAAAGAAAAATGAACGTGGCAGAAGTGCTTTTGCTGGAATGGGAAGAAGGATGAAGCAGTCTTTCTGGATGAATCAGAGAGATGATGTTCTGTCATTCTGTAGATACAGACCCAGAGAACTAACTTTACATTTATAGTTGCTGGAATGAGCCATGGTTCTCTGTTTACCTAGTCAATGCATTTGGATAAAGTGTAGCAGTGTGTCTTCCAATTGGTTATTTTATCACAGCGAAGGATTTCAGAAGCTATAATAACTCTTTCCCTTTTGGGTGAGAAAAAATGGATCTCGCCAGTCTTCTTATCAGATCGCCATCGTTTGATTCATCTTTATGAGAGCTGGCTGCCTGCTTGTTCAACTGCTGTCCCCACCTCCTCTGGACATTTTCAGATGATGCAGAGGGTGACAGCGACTGTGCACGTCCTTCCCCCCTGTAGTCTTGAGAAAAAATAAACATCAGAACAGATATTTGAGACCAGAACAGAATGCATACTGAAAAAACAAGAACCACCAAAATGTAGCTATCATATAAGCACAATAAAAGACAACTGATTCCAACTCTCCTGCAAGCCGGCCCAATAGAGAACTGCAGGCAAGAGCAATCTTGCCCAGCCTGCTTCCCCTCATATCTCAGGCCCTGGAGCTCTGGAAGAACCCAGCAAAACCATGACTTCTTTGATGGGAAGGTGACATGTAGGTGAGCTGCCACGCACAGATCTGCCAACCCCAATGAGCTTGTCACTGGTTAGCGTGGCACTGCTATCCTGAGCTCTTTCGGGACTAATCTGGCCTTTCCAGAGCCTCTGCATTCTCTGTTTAGCCTAAGCTGATGTAAGCACAGGAACTAAACCATCAGCTTCTCTGACTTAAACGGGACATCTGTCCTGAAGAAGATGAGGGTGGAGTCAGAGTCCCCATCGTTCAAAAAGCAAACGGGATAGGAGCATAAAGGGACAATCTGAAACCGAAGTGCCGGACTTGGGAAAGTACAAGACACAAGACAGACATCTCTTCTGAGGCCTCTGGACCTAGTGACTTACCTACAGCCTGGCCTATCCTCGTCCACCCCTTGCAGAAGTGGAACCTTCCTGTGGTCCTCCCATGTCTCCATGGTGTCCTGCCTCAAACAGAGGATTGCCATTTCTACAGGAATCCATTGGACAAAGTAAAAGAATCACATTCTTTTTTAAAATTTGTAATTGCTCATAGGAATCACATTCTGTTGGTAGGATTGCAAAGGTTGGAGA
>NW_022111300.1:29107781-29109345 GCF_000313985.2 Echinops telfairi | reverse complement strand
TTTGTCTTACTTCACTGGCTTGTGTCCTGCTGTGATGCTGGAAGCGAAGTTACCATTGTGTCAAATGCTAGCAGAGCCACCCAAAGTGACAGGTTTCAGCAGAACTTCCAAACTAAGGACAGACTGCGAAGAAGGAATAGGCTGTCCTCTTCTGACAAACCAGTCAGAGTAAAACTGGTATGTGTCAGATACTGGAAGCCTCATGAAACAAGTTCTCAGTACTATTGCACACAAGAAAAGGAAGGGTTAACGACGAACAGCCAACAATGGTTGCAGCAGTATATTGACAAGGAGCTGCCAGAGGTTCAGACCAGATTCAGAAAAGGATGTCGAATAAGGGATATTATTTGCTGATGGCAAATTGATCTTGACTAAAAGCAGAGAATACCAGAAATATTTTTTTTGACGATGCTTAGGACTTCAACTATGTGGACAATAAGAAGCAATGCGTAGCCTTGAGAGAAATGGGAATCCCAGAAGACTCTATTGTGCTTGGGCAGAACCTGTACATGGAGAGAGAGGTAGCTGTGTGAATAGAATAAAGGCCTACTGCGTGGTTGAAAAGCAGAAAAGGTGTGCATCAAGGCTGCATCCTCTCACCATACTTACTCATTGTGCATGCTGAGCAAAACGGCAGAGAAAATGGACTATCGGAAGAAGAATGCAGACTCAGCAACATTGAGTAAATTCAATAGTAACTATATATATCCTGGGGTATGCAGATGACACAACCTTGTTTGCTGAAAGTGCGGAGCACTTGAAACACTTGCTGATGAAAACCAAGGATTGTAGCCTTCAGTGTGGATTACAGCTCAATGTCAAGAAGACCAAAATCCTCACAACTGGACCAACAGTTAACATCATGATCAATGGAGAAAAGGTCGCAGTTGTCAAGGATTTTGTCTTGTTTGAATCCACAATCAATGCTCATGGAAGCAACAGTCAAGAAATAAAACAAACAAGCAAACAAATAAGTTGCATTAGGTGAATCTGCTGCGCAAGATATCTGTAGAATATTGAAAATCAAGGTCACTTTGAGGACTGAGGTTTACCTGATCAAAGCCATGGTATTTTCTTCTTCTTCTTTTTTTTTTTACACAGTTTTATTGGCACTTAATACACATTTCACACATCTCAATAGTTCAATCATTTCAAGAAGAATTGTATAATTATTACCATAATTCATTTCAGAACACCCCCATGATTAAATCGCCTTTAAATTGAGTGGTGTAATCACATACAGTTCTAGTGCTCACTCTCCCACCTTCCTTGTTTACTTCCGAAGTCCCTTCACCCACCCCATCTACCGGCCCCATACAAACCCTTGCATCAGTTATTCTCTCTGTGCATCCAAGCCATGGCTTTTCCATTGTCTTATATGCAGGTGAAAGTTGAGCACTGAGTGCAGGAGACCTAAGAAGAATGGATACATTTGAGTTCTCGCGCTGGAGAAGAATATTGGAAGTACCAGAGTCCTGAAAGAGCAAATACACTGTCTTCAAGGCCAGAGTGCTCCTTAAAGCAAGGATGGCAGGGCTTTGTCTTACATACTTTGGACAGAGTG
>NW_022111300.1:29099663-29105997 GCF_000313985.2 Echinops telfairi | reverse complement strand
AAAAAAAAGTTTTCAGTGAGAGCATTAGCGGGGGGTTGTTTTCCTACATTAATCAGAGGATTTCATTGCTTTTAAACATGATTAAAATGCTGACTGCTTTCTTAAAGACAATGGGAAGATTCAGCAAGTAGTGAGATGTGACTGGGAAATACATGAAGAAATAAAGGAAAATAATCATACAGACAACTCTCCTTAGTTTTCTGACTTCCAGGGATCCCACTTCCAGGGATCATCCCAATAACCCAAAGCCTTCCAAAAGTATAGGTATTATTACCACTGACAAAATGCCAACGTTGTTCAACTTTCCTCCTCCTCTTCCTTCTTCTTCTACTTTTCATATTTACAATGATGTTTATTTCAGCACAGTGATAGCAAAAACATAGAAACAAACAAAGCAATAAAAAACCCCAAGTATGAAGGAATGGATAAACAAGCCCTGGCACGCTCACACAATGGAATACCATGAATCAATAGAAACGATAACACTCTTGAACTCCACAAGGAATGGACAAAACTAGAGAATATCAAGTTTATCAAACTCATTCAATCTTACAAAGACAAATATTTAATATCACCATTGTTATTCAACTCTTCTTTATCTTCACAATAAATTTTGAGGACACATGTATTTTGTATGTATGTCTATGTATATGTATTGTGATATATCTGTTAGCTTATATGTAATGTTTCTAACTCCAAAAGACAAATGAAGATTTGATTTATGATATTTATAATAAAAAGTAATAATAATGAACACTAAAAATTAGGGTATCCAAACTACATCAGAACCAAGTTACAATGGATGTGGGAGAAAGGAGTCCTGACATAAAGAATTACCTGTTTATTTATAAGTTCAAATTAGAAAGCAATACCATTAATATCACATGCAAGTGAATTCTTGTTGAAGATCATCCAACAACAGCTGCAGCAGGAGCAGTACGATGACAGTGAGCTTCCGGAGGTTCTGGCCACATTCCAAAGAGGCCAGGCAGCAAAGGATATCATTGGTAGTATCAGATCGATCTTGGCTCCAAGCAGAGTGTATTAGTCTGGGTACTTTAGAGAAACAAATCCACAGAAACTCATATATAAGAGAGAGTATTATATAAAGGTTAAGTGTGCATCAAGAAAACATCCTAACCCAGTGCTGCCCAAGCCCACAAGTCCAACATTTACCCATTAATTAACCCATATATCCAACACCAATCCCCAAAGTCCACCTCCATTTCACAAAGCACACACAATGATGCTGACTGCAGGAGGAAAGCTGAGTCAGTGAATGTGTATGCATCTCAGCACTGGCAGGGGTCTCCACATGGCTGCTCCAGCACCCAGGGCTGCATTGGGGTAGGTCCATGTGGCTTTACCTCGGGGATGTCTTTTAGGAAGTGAGCCTTGCCAGTTGAAGCAGGGAACTGGCTAAGGCAGCTGCACCCTGGTGCCACCATCACAAAGCAAGAGCCCCTAGAACTAGAAAGGCGAGGCTCACCGAGCCATTTTTCCCTCCGCCCTTCAATTAACCCCACATGTGTTTATCGACCAGGTTGGCACAATAAACTAACTAACTCACAGGGCATACGAGAACGATATTTGCTTGTGGTTTATTGACTAGGAAAAGACATTCAACTGCTTGGATCATAACAAACTATGGTTAGCCTTGAGTATTTCAGAGCACTTAACTGTGCTCCTATGGAACTTGTACCTGGATCAAAGGGCAGTTGTGCAAATAGAATAAGGGTGCACAGCATGGTATAAAATCAGGAAAGGTGTGTGTCGGGGTTATATCCACTTACCATACTTATTCAATCTGCATGGCGAAGAGCTGGATTATAGGAAGAAGAATACAGCATCAGAATTGGAGGAAGGCTTATTAACAACCTGCTATATGCAGATGACACAATCTGGTTTGTTGAAAGTGAGGAGGACTTGAAGAACTTGCTGATGGAAATCAAGGATTGTAGCCTCAGTGTGGATTACAGCTCCATGTCACGAAGACCAAAATCCTCGAAACTGGATCAATAGGTAGCATCATGGTAAATGCAGACAGAATTTCATTGTCAAGGATTTTATCTTGCTTGGATCCACAGTCAATGCTTATGGAAGGAGAAGCCAAGTGATCAAAGGTTGCATTGCATTGGGAAGGTCTGCTGCACAGACCTTTTTAAAGTATTGAAAATCAAGGTTACGTAGAATATGTAGGTGTATCTGACCCAGATCATGTATTTTCAATAGCTTTATATGCATGTCAAAGTTGGACATTGAATTACGAAGACCGAAGAAGAATCGATGCATTTGAATCTTGTTGCTGGCGAAGAATACTGAAAGTACCGTGGACTGCCAAAAGAACAAATAGATCTCTCTTGGAAGAATTCTAACTAGAATGCTCTTTAAAGGCAAGGTTGGCTAGGCTTCATCTTACAAGACTTTGGACATCTTGTAGGGAGAGAGCAGTCTCTGGAGAAGAACTTCATCTTGGTAAAGCAGAGAGGCAGCAAAAATGAGTAGGACCTTCAACAAGTTGGATTGACACAGTGACCGCAACAATGGGCTCAAACATAAGAACAATTGAGAGGTCGTGAAGGACCCAGCAGTATTTCCTTCTGTTGTGAGTAGGGTCACTATGAGTCAGAACTGACAGCCAAAAGAGTTCACTTGATTCTAGCCTGTTCCATTTGGTGAGATACATGTATATAATTGCCATTGATGTTGTAAAAATGGCAAAATTCTCTGATCAGATCTCCAGTTCTGTTTCTTTCATCAAGGCCATATTTTCTGACTATCATCCTTGTCATTGTTTCCTAATTTGCATTTCAATAACCAGTAATTATCAGTGCACCTTGAAGTCCATGTTTTATCAATTTCAGATCGGAGAATTCTAGAAAATTCATCTTTGACCTAGTGATTGGTTCATAAATGTGAATAACTGTTTTTCAAAATTATAGTCAGCACGACCCCTTCACATTTTTTCCACAAATAGACTGCTAAGTTACAACTCTCCCAATTGAGTTTTCAGGATGAGGTGTGAGACCTCACATTATTCCCTATAGATTTCACATTACTGGATTTAGACCATCACCTCAGCTTCTGAAGATATCTTTGAGTATTAGTTCTAAACTCTGACATATTAGATATTCTGACTAGCTTTTGCTGCTTATCAATGTAATCAATATTCTCTAATTATATTCACAAAGTCTTTAATAAATAGCTGAACAAGGTCCTGGACAGAGCACTGAGATTTGCCTCAAGAGACTTTCTTCCAGATTAATGATCATTTATCATGCAGTTACATTATTATCTGAGGCCATATGGGAAGTCACAGTAAAGATAAATAACATACCATCAAGACTTAGAAGGACCTACTTTGCAATCACAGCTTGTCATTACTAATTGTGATTCTTCTGGCAATAAGTACAATGTAAGAGAGGATAAACACATGCACATAATCTACTAAGCATCTGTAGCCATATATCTGATAAAGAGTTTTGAAGCCATAAGTATATGTCACCATTAAAACAATTACATACATAGCATTATCTCCATTTTATGGATGGGAAAATTGAGCTTTAAAAATATTAACCAAACTAGACCACCAAATGATACAAGTAGAAAGCAGAAAAGCCAATATTAGAATCCAGGTCTCCCACAGTATAAAGTTCATTTTCTTTCATTAAATCTTTGCTCCATACAATTCTCATTTTCCAAGAGAGAAAATTTAGAATCTGGGACAGTAATAATCTTGGTCAGAGATGCTACACAATTAGTGACAAAGCCAGATACCTAAACATTTCATGAGAATCAGTGTTCTGACTCTTCACCTATACCAGGCTTCAGGGAAGCAAAATGCTCACCTTATCTCTCCTGTGAAGATCAAGATCAATAATTAAATACTTGACACGTCTTCTTTGTACAAAGATTTTTATGAGTTGCTAAGAGCTTGGAGAAAAAAATGAGATATAGATTTTTCCCTCAAGGTATTTACATTCTAAATGGAGAAGCATGATATAAAGGATACCATTGCATCTCGTGCATACAATTCAAGACCGTTGCATTAATAGAATGGCTAAATACAGGTAAAGTCAGATAGAGCATAAAGGAATGAGTAAAATATAGCTGCTATGGACACATTGTTTACATGCTAGTAAATATATATCAATTAAGCATACTCATAGGGCTATGTTTTATGTATGTAGGAGCCCAAATAACACAGCCAATCTTCCAGTGGCTCCAAGAAGAATGAGAAACTCTCATAAGATTTAGCCTGGTGCCGGAGACCTTATTTATGCTCACTCCGCAGGAGAGTCTTCACAGCCATTGAAATATGAGGCCAGAGCAAGAACTATTTTTGAGTTCCAGACAAAAGGAAACGTTACATTTGGGAAAAGAGATTTATATAGATCTTAAGAAACTGGTGAGAGTTGGCTCCATCATCAGTCTTTTTTCTTAAGTTCTTCCTCTGGATAGTGTTGTTTTGTTCCGACGTAGAATCGATTTGATGGCAGAGAATGAGAGCCATCTGCACTGTTGAACATGGTAGCCACCAGCTATAGGAGGCTATCGGGCACTTGAAATGTGGTAGTCAATAGTGAGATGCTGTGACTATAAAATATACACGAGGTGTGAGAAATTACCAAAAATAAATATGTAAAATGTAACCTTTTATTAAAAAATCATTTTATTGGGGGCTCATACAACTCATCACAATCCATACATAAATCAATTGTATAAAGCACATTTATACATTCATTGCCCTCATCATTCTCAAAACATTTGCTCTCCACTTAAGCCCCTGGCATCAATTCCTCATTTCCCCCCTCCCTCCCCGCTGCCCCCTCCTTCATGAAACCTTGATAATTTATAAATTGTTATTTTGTCATATCTTCACTGTTCGACGTCACATTCCACCCACTTTTCTGTTGTCCATCCTCCAGGGAGGAGGTTATACATAGATCCTGTAATCAGTTCCCCCTTTCCAACCACTCTCCCTCCACCCTCCCAGAATTGCCACTCACATCACTGGTCCTGAAGGGATCATCCGCTCTGGATTCCCTGTGTTTCCAGTTTCTATCTGTACCAGTGTACATCCTCTGGTCTAGCCAGATTTGTAAGGTAGAATTGGGATCATGATAGTGGAGGGAGGGGGGAAGGGCAGGAAGCATGTAGGAACTAGAGGAAAGTTGTATGTTTCATCATTGCTACACTGCATCCTGACTGGCCTCATCTCCTCCCCACGGCCCTTCTATAAGGGTAAGTCAAATCGCCTACAGATGGGCATTGTGTCTTCTCTCCGCATTCCCCTCATTCACAATGATACGATTTTTTAATTTTTGATGCCTCATACCTGGTTCCCTTCAGCACCTCATGATCACACAGGCTGGTGTGCTTCTTTCATGTGGGATTTGTTGCTTCTGAGCTAGGTGGCCACTTGTTTACCTTAAAGCCTTTAAGAACCCAGGCACTATATCTTTTGATAGCCAGGCACCATCAACTTTCTTCACCACATTTGCTTATGCACCTGCTTTGTCTTCAGTGATCATGTTGGGAAGGTGAGCATCATGGAATGCCAGTTTAATTGAAAAAAGTATTCTTGCATTAAGGGAGTACTTGAGTGGAGGCCCAATGCCCATCTGCTACCTTAATACTAAATCTATAAATATATGCAAAATGTAACTTATTAATGACTTTTAATATTGACAACATAATAATATTGAAGACAGAATGGTAGTTTGGTTATATTGGGTTTAATAAAATACATTATTACAAATGGGTTCTTCTGTTTCATTTGATTTATGTCTGTCTGCCTGTATTTTTAATACAGCTACCAGGAAAAAATTTAATCTCAGCTTTGTGTGCAATCTATTTCTGTTGGGTAGTGTTGGTCAAGAAAGTAGCTGGCAGAGACAGTGCCCATCATATGTGTGTTGAACTAGATCCAAGTCAGGCTGGGTATCCCAGGAGATTCCAAAAGCAAAGCTGGGAAATTAAGTTGTGTCCAGGGAACCAGGAAAAAAGATATGGTGTGTCATGGCTTTTGGGGGAGAGCAGATAGATAAACTGTAAGTGTTTAATTTTTCAAGGCATGTGACTGTGTAGATCACAACAAACAGAATTCTAGGATGCTTAATTTTGCTCCTGGGACACCTGTACATAAAGCGAGGAATAAACAGGGCCAGAGGAAAGCATTTTCTGAGGAAAGTTAGAGAGTGCAGTTTTTAGTGGGGACAACAACTCACTGTAAAACAATTCCTCACGATGTACCCTGGCACAGATAGGAGCTCGAAGCACAGGGAATCCAGAGCGGATGATCCCCTCAGGACCAGTGGTGTGAGTGGCGATA
>NW_022111300.1:29093191-29099470 GCF_000313985.2 Echinops telfairi | reverse complement strand
AGCGGGAAGGGAGGGAAAAAATGAGGAGCTGATGCCAGCAGCTCAAGTGGAGAGCAAATGTTCTGAGAATGATGAGGGCAATGAATGTACAAATGTGCTTTACATAATTGATGTATGTATGGATTGTGATAAGAGATGTACGAGCCCCTAATAAAATGATTAAGAAAAAAAAGAAATAAAATTTTAAAAGTTGAAAAAAATCCTCACAATCAAACCAATAAACAACCCATGAAAAGCAGGAAATAATGAAGTGGTCAAAGATTTCATTCCACAAGGAACCACAATCAATGTCCAGAGAAGCAGCAGAGAAGAAATGAAACAAAGTGCTGCCCTGGGAAAGTCGACGGCACAATCTCTCTTCAAGGCATTGAAGAACAAATATCACATGTCACTTCGATGCCAAGGGTGTGCCTAACCCAAGCCTGATATTTCAATCACCACATGCACACGTGAAAGTTTGACTATGAATAATGAAGACCGAAGAAACATGGATGCTTTTGAAATACTGTATTGAATATACCATGGAATGTCAGAATAATTCACCTTGAAAAAATCCTTCCTGGAAGTAATAAGCCAGAATGATCCTTAGAAAATGCAAAGACTTTCTCTCATGCACTTATTATCAGGAGGGAGCAGTCCCCGGGAAAATGATATACTACTGTGTAAAACAGAAGGTCAATGAGAAAAAGGAAAACTCTTATTGAGAGGGTTTGACACACTGGCTGCAACAATGATCTCTTGAGTCAAGTAGAAGTTCTGCAGAAGCACAATGAAGTGTTTGGGGATTTCCATTCCTCTCCAGGCTGACTGTAGTTTGTTATTTTTCACACAGTCTGATGACTTTATATAGTCAACAAAAGACAAGTAAACATCTTTCTGGTATTCTCTGCTTTCAGCTAAGACCAATTTGCCATCAGCAATGATAATAATAGTATCATTATTAATATAATAATTTCCCCTTTCCCACATCTTCTTCTGAATCTGGCCTAACCCTCTAGGTCATTCCCTGTCAATGTTCTCCTGCAATGGATATTGAATGATCTTCAGCAAAATTTTACTTGCCTGTGATATCAATGATATTGCCCTATAGTTTGAGCAATCTTTTGGGCCACCTTTCTTCTTTTTTTTTTTTTTAACATTTTATTAGGGGCTCATACAACTGTTATCCCAATCCATGCACACATCAATTGTGTAAAGCGCATTTGTACATCGTTTCTCAAAACATTTTCTCTCCATTTAAACCCCCGACATTAGGTCCTCATTTTCCCCCCCCCTCCCCGCTCCCCCCTCCCGCATGAGCCCTTGATAGTTTATAAATGGGTATTTTGTCATATCTTGCCCTGTCCGACTTCTCCCTTCATCCACTTTTCGGTTGTCTGTCCCCCAGGGAGGAGGTCACACACAGTTCCATGTAGTTGGTTCCCTCTTTCCTACCCATTCTCCCTTTACCCTCCCTGTTTTGCCACTCACACCACTGGTCCTATAGGGCTCATCCATCCTGGATTCCCTGTATTTTCAGTTCCTATCTGTACCAGTGTACCTCCTCTGGTCTAGCCTGTCTTGCAAGATCAAATTCGAGTCATGGTAGTGGGAGCGGGGAGGAAACCTTTAGGAACTAGAGGAAAGTTGTATTTCTCATCATTGTTACATCGCACCGTGACTGGCTCATCTCCTCCCCGAGACCCCTCTGCAAGGGGATCTCCAGTTGGGCCACCTTTCTTTGCAATGATTACAAATATGGAGCTCTTCCAGTCAGTTGATCAAATAACTGTCTTCCAAATTTTCAAGCAGAGATGAATGGTATATCTGCTTATTGAAATATTTCAATTGATGTTCTAATGCTTCCAGTGAAGCTTGGACTTCTTCTTTCAGCACCATTGGCCTTTTCATATGCTACTCCCAGAAGTGGTAAACTGTCTACTTCTTTTTGGGTCAGTGACCATGTATTCTTTCCATCTTCTTTTGATGCTTCCTGCATGGTTCAACATATTGCCCATAGAAACGTTCACTATTGCAGCTTGAGGATTTAATATTTTCTCGAGTTCTTTCCATTTTAGATACTCTGTGTTAAGCTGTCTGTCCGAAAAAGCAAAACCAGTAACACTCATATATGTGTAAGAAAGAACTTTACATCAAGAAGTAATCTTTTATCAAAAGGGTATCCCAGTCAGAGCCCCAGATAAGATGGTCTTGGAAACCCCCCTCACTCCCCGCAAAAAAAAAAACAAAGAAGAAGAAGAAGGTATCCCAGACCAGTCCATGGATCCAAAGCTAGCCCTAGCCCTCATGACGATGATGTAGCTGCAGGCCAATGATACAGAAAAGTGAAGCAAGAGGCAAGATAACCGGCTAGAGGGTGCAGATTCCTATGGATCCAAAGGCAATGGAAACATGGCAGGGCACCGACAGCTGTCATGGTCAGGTGGCCCCATGTGGAGGCAGGCAGAGAAACCCAGCAAACAGGAAGACGAAAGTGCAGAGAGAGAGGGAGAAGTTCCAAGTTTCACTCATGAAAAAGTCACACTCATAAGAAGATGTCACCAGGTGGCAACCTGATTGCCAGGTTAAACTTCACTCTACTCTTTGATAGAAGTTCAAGCTTACACAGAAGCCAACTATGACCCTAAGAGTCTCCTTTGTTTTTACTTTCTAGCTTTAGCTCTGAGTACGTTTCATTCTAATATTTTACTTTGTCTTCTTGAGCTGCCCTTTGAAATCTTCTGTTCAGCTCTTCGATTTCATCATGTCTTTCTTTTGTCTTGGCTACTCTATGATGAAGAGGAAACTTCAGTCTCTTCTGACAGCCACGCTACCCCTTTGTTCCCCATCTTTTAAATGTCCTTTTGCTTTCCTCACAATTGATCGTCTTGCTAGCTTGCCACAGCTCACCAGGTCTTCTGCCAATAGTGTTCAATACAGCAAATCAGTTCTTGAAATTCAAGTGGTATAGACTCAAGGTCATATTTTGGCTCCTGTGGACTTATTTTAATTTTCTACAGCTTCAACCTGAGCAAACATACAAGAGCAATTGACGATCTCTTCCACAGGCAACCCCATATCCTGGTTTTAGCTGCTCTTGGTAAGCTCCTCCATCATCTTTCCCCATAGATGCCATCATATTTTCCTACAGATGCAGTCAATTTGATTTCTCTCTATTTTATCTGGAGAAGCATACAGTCACCCTGCGCATAGCACTGTATACACCATGTGTATAGTCATCCTTTGTGTTGTTGAGAAAAGGTATTTTCTATACACAATTTAGGGAACTTGCAAAATTCGATCATGCAATCTACAACTTCCTTTCTATCACATCAGCATTGTATTTCAAGGTAGCTCTTTAAATGTCTTGACAATTAATGAGAAACAATTTCTCTTGATTGAGTCCTTCTTAGCATGCAAAACTATATGCTTTTCTGATTAAAAGTGGCCAGTACCATTCCATTTCAACGAACACCTAGGATGTCGATATTTATCCTTTCTCTTTTATTTCCGGTGACTTCAAATTGCCCGTATGTTGTACATTCCAAGTTCTGATTCTCAGTAGACTTTTGCAGCTGCTTCTTCTCATTTTGAATTATGCCCATCAGTAAATTAAAGTCCTGAAGGCTTTACTCTAAAAGTGTTCACTCCATTTATCCCATTATTGTCAACTTTGCTTTGAGAAGGCAGCTCTTCCTCCATCATGTTTTGAGTGCCTATGACCCGAGGGGCTTATCTTCTGGGATGATCTCTGACAGTACTCTGCCTCTATGCACTAGGTCTTCTCTATCTGACTATGCTTCCGTGCTATCCATGAGGTTGTCAGTGGATAACAGCTGTAGTGATCAGCTGATTCCTTCACCATAGTCTCTTACTCCTTTGGAAGCTCCTCATCATATACTGAGAAAACCTGTTTACTCTGAGGATCTCTGGTGGCATTTGAAATACTGGTGGCATACCCTCCATTATCACAGCAATACACAGGTCACTATAGTAAGACAAACTGACAGACTAGTGGTCAAAGGGGCTACATCTGTGGAAAAACGCAAAGGGGAAGGTCAATATCACTAGCCCACACAGACCAATTGCTGATATGTAAGTTCAAGTTAAAACAGAAGAAAATCCATACAAGTCTATGAGAGCTAAAATCTGACGCAGAATTTATAGCACCAGCATTTTAGGACCATCTTAAGAATAGCCTTGATCCATTGAACACTTCTAACCAAAAAACAGGAGAGTTGAAGGATCCACACCATCAAGCATGAACAAAGCAAAAGGTCCTTAAAGAAAGGAAAGAAAGGAAAGACCAAAGAGGTTGTCAGAAGAGACTCCATACTTTGCTCTTGAACATGGAGTAGCTAAAGCACGTGGCCGCAATGATGAAATTAAGAAGCTGACTATAAAATTTTAAAGGCAGCTCAAGAGGTAAAAGTCAAGTATCATAAGGAAATATGCAAGACCTCCCTGGAGTTAGATAAGCAACAGGAAAGAACATGCTCAGCATATCTCAAGCTGGAAAAAAAAACAAAGACAAATTCAAGCTTGAGTAGAAAGATTGAAGGATTATTTGAGCAACATATTGGGTGATGCCCAACAACAACAACAACAACAACAACAACACTCACTGCTGTCCGTCAAGATGATCTGATGCAGAGCAAGCCTAAAGGACCGGGGAGAACTGTGCCTGTGCATTTCCAAGACTGTAACTTGATGGGAGCAGAAAGCCTTCATCTTTCTCCCAAGGAGTGGCAGGTGGTTTTGAACTGCCGACCTTGCAGTCAGCAGCCCAACTCACTACCACTCTGCTGCTGGGGCTTCTTATTTGATGCATGAGCATCAGTGACTATGAATTGGCTTCTTCAGTCATGGAACATATTTCCCCTGTATGTCTATAGAGTTATCTCATGTTTAGCCCCAAACAGTTCTTAAATCCATTATAATTCCCCAGTCCCAATACATTTATCAATTTGTCTAAACACAAGGAGAACAGAATGTGCCTAATCTTCAGGACCTTACTTTGTGCAGATCAAATCAGACCAATGTGGGCTCTCAGACAACCTTGTGAAGCAGATTGCCACTCGGTGCTGAGGGGGTGGTGTGACACAGCTCAGAGGTGGGAGAGGATATGGAGACCAAGGACAAGGGAAGAGCCTCAGGGAGCTAGGACCTTTCTCTGTTCTGATTACACTGTTGGGACTCCTGGTAGCATTATTCTATCAAATGGTCTACATACGTCCAGGCTGAGTGTGTTGAACAATTGTTAAGTGAGCATTGGTGGTTGGTTAGTAGTTGCTTGTAAGTGGATCCTGACTCACTGCAATGCTGTGTGTGTCAGAGGACTGTCAAGGTGATGGATTCTGGGGAAGCAGATCATCAGCCTTGTTTTCTAAGGCACCTCTGGGTGAAAATGAACCTCCAGCCTTTCATGTATGAGTCTAATGCTTAACCGTGTGTTAAGCTACTTAGATGAATCTATGCCTGTGTGTGTGAATCTATGTGTATATAGTCTTGGCATGATACATATATCTTATGCAAGGCAATTAACTGTGTGAATCCTAAAAATTATGGGTAATTTTATGAAAATGAGAATTCACAACACATAATTTTGC
The DNA here is from genome assembly GCF_000313985.2 of Echinops telfairi. Lineage (NCBI taxonomy): Eukaryota > Metazoa > Chordata > Mammalia > Afrosoricida > Tenrecidae > Echinops > Echinops telfairi. The sequence continues at coordinate 29,093,882 of NW_022111300.1, read as the reverse complement.
TCATGCAGAACCTGCATATATACCAAGAAGCAGGCGTTCAAACAGAACAAGCAAGTACTGAGTGCTTTAAAGTCAGAAAATGTTTGTGTCCGGGTTGTACCTTTTCACCAGGTAATCTGTATGCTGAGCAAATAATCCAAGAAGCTGGACTATTTGAAGAAGAATGAAGTGTCAGGATTTAAGAAAGATGCATTAACAACCTGGAATATGCAGATAGCACAACCTTGATTTCTGAATGTGAAGAAGATTTGAAGTACTTACTAATGAGGATTAAAAATTAGAGCCTTCAGTATGTATTACATCTCAATCTATAGAAAATAATTTTTTTTTAACAACTGAACCAAAAAACCAAGATGTTACTTTGGACTTTAAAGTGCATTGGCTCATGTTAAAGTGTTTCCAATGGCCTTATATGCATGAGAAACCTGGACAATGAATAATGTAAACTGAAGAATCGATGCCTTTGAACTCTGGCACTGGCAAAGATGATGGAATGTTGATTTTTATTTATTTATTTATTTATTTATTGTTTATTTAGTCATTTTATTGGGGCTCATACAATTCATCACAATACGTACATAGATCAATTGTGTAAAGCACACCTATACATTTGTTGCCCTCATAATTCCCAAAATTCACTTTCCTCTTGGGTTCCCGGAATCAGCTCATTTTCCTTTTTTCCCCTTCCCCT
>NW_022111300.1:29086621-29092114 GCF_000313985.2 Echinops telfairi | reverse complement strand
AGCCTGTGTGAACATGAGGTGTAGAAGGGATCAGGTAGCAAACACCAAAGAACAAAAACCATCATTGTGTGGAATGTTGATTTACAGAAGTACTAAAAAAAATTGTCTTGGAAAAAACAGTCAGAGCACTCCTTTGTGAGGACTGTAAGACTTTGCCTCATGTACTTTGGAAATATTATCAGAGCTAGATTCCTGGAGTTTGGTAAAGCAAAGGATCAACAAAAAAGAGGTAGCCCCCACTCACGTGGATTGACCCAATGGCTTCAATAAGGGGTCGCACTTAGAGGCAGTTGTGAAAATGCTCAGGATGGAGTAGTGTTTCATTCTGAAGTACAGAGGGTCACTATGAGATGGAACTGACTCAATAACACGCAGCAAGCATAATGATAACAGAGGCTAGCTCAGCTATATTATGTGTTTAATTCCAGACAACTACATTAAAGTGATTTTTATGTTAATGAGAGTCATAAGATTTTTTTCTTATTGTAGTGCATATGAAAAAGGTATTGATACTGTACTGTAGTTTATTAAGTGTGCAAGAGCATTACGCAGGAGTTGGATATATTGTGAGAATTGCCACTATGTGCATACATGCTGTTGGATAAGTAGCCTTGATACACTTACTCAAACCGGGTGGGAATAACACATTGGCATCTGATAAGCACATTGCATATACATATGCACATAGGATATCTCATTTTTTTGTGTTTCACTTACTGTGTTTCAATGACAATGTGCTTATATAGATAGATAGATAGATAGATAGATAGATAGATAGATAGATAGATACACACACACACATATATATGTATATATATATAGTTACTATTTGCACAGTCCAATATTTAAGAATCTGGAGCCAGGTGTTTAAGGTCTTTGTCATGAAATCTTCAAGTGACATATCTTAGAAACTAGAACACCATTAAAACAAAACAAACAAAAGTAAGGGCCCGCCCAACAAAAATAAACAACAGCAACCTTTCCTAGTGCGAACATATTATTATCTTGATAGTTGGAGAAAAGTGCCAGAAAATTATTGTTAATGTACATGTCTTCAAACACAAGAAAAGGGTAATTTCCCCTGTTCTTTAAATTAAGAAATTTCACTTTACTTTTCAGATTATTTGTTAGTTTTGCATATCTATGGCAGCTATTTTATATTTTTGAATATCAGGATTACAATATATAAAAGTATCTGTTTCACCTGTAAGTAGTTTGAAGAGGATCAAATATGATACTTAAACTAAAATTACCGAATAAACCATATGGATGCTCGTCTGCAGTTAGTTGCTTCCATGGGTACACACAACTTGTGCCTCAGCTCCCCATTCACAGTGCTTATTTCTTGGACTCCTGCACACCATTGCCATTGCTTGGGGACATTCAATTGCTGTTTTAGGAGATCAAACATTCATAAATGCTTCATGTTTTTCCATCAATAAATAAGGGATTGAAATTATTTTATTGAGTAGCGTATTGTTCCTTTGGAGGGTTTTAGATCTTCTAAAGAAGTCTCTGTCCTTGTCCACCCTAACTAACATCAACAGTCTTAAGTTTGTATTAACCAAGGCACAAGCTTTTCTATAAATATGTATATTAAGTTCTATGGGCCGTCCATCTTGTTCTACCAGAAAACAAAAAGAGATAATATGGGAGCCTCTGACATTTCCCCACAGAGTCAAGAATTTAGGAATATTTCCCAACTACCTGAATTTCTCTGTGACTCCTTTGTAGAACTGTTAATCTATGAGTTCGTGTCAGTAATTTTAAGCTATCTTAACATTTTGTGAGATCTTAATTCAATGTGTTGTAAATGGCAACATACAATGTGTTGAGTATTAGATTTCACTGTGACATGTTTCCCATATATGATCTCATTATATATATGTGTGTGTGTGTGTGTGTGTGTGTGTGTGTGTATATAAAACAGCTCTGAGGATCGCACTCAGATCACCCTTAGGCTACAGAGGACTCCTTTGAATCTTTAGAGTACACTTAAGAGCAAATGAAGGAGTTGTGATTCCAATTCAATTTTTTTCCTGTCCTGTCTTAAAAATGCTCTTCTTGTTGACTGTTCCAGAAGATTGAGATGGATGGAATGAAACATGGAAAGGTCACATTCCCATAGTAGGGAAATATGGAAGTCATTTGGGTGGCCTGGAAATGTTAGCCGGGTCCTTCATACACATGGCTGTGAACAAGAATCACTTACTCTTTCCAAAAAAGGTCGATCTGGGATAATCCAATAGAAACATTTAACTGGTCCACTGTATAAAAAAATTCTGAATTGGCTAATTCACCTTTTCTGGAACAGGCTTGTAAGTGGATCTCTTCGAATCATTTAGACGGGGGTGGGGGGTGGGGTGCGGGGATTTTCCACATTTCTTGGCACAGGTAAGTGAGTGTTGCTTCTGTTGCATCCATGTGCTAACACATCATCAAAAAATGATTTTGTCAACTTTCAGAGCCTTAGTTCTTGACAACGCTTCATGGCACTTTGTGCTTCTTCCTTCAGTATCCTTGGTTATTGATCATATGCTACCTTCTGGACTGGTTGAACTTTTACCAATTCTTTTGGGTTCTGTGACTCTCGTTGGTTTGTTTTAAAATCTTCTTTTGATGCATATAGCAGCATTTTTTTTCTCCTGTAGAATCCTTCAACATTACAGTTCAGGCTTGCATTTCTGCTTTACTGATTTCAGTTTAAGAAATGAGCAATTTCTTCCCTTTTGGGTTTCTAACTTTGGGTCTGTGCACATTTTATTATACTACTTTCTCTTCTTGGACCATCTTTTGAAGTCTTTTGTTCAGCTCTTTTATTTTGTTGTCTCTTTCTTTCTCTTTAGCCGCTCTGCATTGAAGAGCAAGCTAACTCACAGCTGACTGCAGCAGTCCTTTGACAGGGACCTCCCAGAGACCCAAAGCAGACTCCAAAGACTATTTAGACTGTGGTATAGAGGGACCGATGCCAGATGGATCTTGGCTGGAAGCAGAGAATACCGGAAACACGTTAGCCTGTATTTTATGAACTAAGCAAAGCCATTCAACTATGTGCCTCATAACAGATTGTGGAAAACATTGTGAAGATAGGCATTCCAGAACACGTACTCCTGTGGATCCTGTATATCAACCAAGAGGCTGTCATCTGACCAGAACAAGGGAACATGGCATGGTTTATAATCAGGAAAGGTGTGGATCAAGGTTTTATCTTGTCACCATACTTACTCCACCTGTATTCTGAGCAAATAATTCAAGAAGCTTAACTCTATGAAGAAGACTGTGCCACTGGAATTTGAGGAAGTTTCACTACCAACCTGCAATATACAGATAACACAACTAAAAGCCAAGAGGATTCCAAGCATTTTTTCATGGAGATCGAAGATCAGTATGGATTACAACTCAATGTGAAGGAAACAAAAATCCGCATAACTGAACCCACAGGTAACATCATGATAAGTGGATAAAAGATTGAAATTTTCAAGGGTTTCCTTTTTCTTGGGTGCACAAGGAGCCCTGGGGGGGGGGGGGAGGAGAAAAGAGTGAAGTCCACTGGGGAAATCTGCTGCAAAAGAGCTCGTTACAGTGTGCGAAAGCGCAGATATCATTTTGAGGACTCGGGCGTCCCGCTGAAACCATTGTGTTTCTGATTGCTTTATATGCTTTTGAAAGTTGGACGATGAATGGGGAAGGTGGTAAAAGAATTGATGGCTCAGAATTATGGTGCTGACAAATAATATGAAATATACCGTAGGCTGTCAGACAAATAAACAATTTTGTCCTGGAAGAAGTACAGTCAGAAAGCTCCCTAGAAACAAGGACGATAAGCCTTCTCACTACTGATAACTCTGGACATGTTGTTCTAAATCACAGCCATCTAGTGGATGCCGACACAGCAACCCTTAAGTTAGGGTAGAACTGTCGCTGTGGGTTTTCCAGACTGTAACCCTTCACAGGAGTAGAAAGCCTCACCGTTCTTCTGTGGAGTCACTTGTGGTTTGGACTACTAACCTTGTGGTTTGTAGGCTAGAATATAACTACTATGCCACCAAGGCTGACATGTTCTTGGGAAGAGTCAATCTCTAGAGAAGCATGTGTGTTTGGTGAAGTGGAGAGTCAGAAAAGAGAACTCAAATGGACTCGAGCACAGCGTGCAATAGGGCAGGCTTTTGTTCCGTTGTACAAAGGGTTGTCATGGGTCAGAGGTGACTTGAGAACACCTTACAACAACAGTATCTCTCTCTTGGGTAAAATACTATGCTAAACAACATTGGGGATACCCTAGGAGAAATGCTAAGTGGTGTGCTGGTTAGGAAACATGGATTGTTGCCAATACTTGAACTCATGGATGTAGTTTTATGTGAAGAATAACTGGTTCCTCCCGCCAAGGGTTTACCCTTGGGTTAGATATTTGGTTGGGTTAGATATTTCTATGATTCAGGGGTGGGGATCATTTGATGAGAGTGGAAAAATGCACTTTATCTGGATTGAAGTGTTTATGGAGTTTGGTGCCAAATATTTTAAACATTGTAGCATATGGGGCTTCCATCTATTCCTGTTTCTCAAAAAATCTGACTTTCTCTTGTCTAGCAGTCACACTCTACTTGCTGTACCTAGCACTATGTTAGACAGGGAAGTGGGGAGGGAGTATATGGGCATGAAAGAGGGATGTCTTATTTTACAGTTTTTGTGTTCTCAATCAAAAGATTCTCTGGTTGCATTTTTATTAGGTTCCTGGAGTCTGGAAATCTAAGGATCCAAATGCTTGAGTTCCTTGTTTTGTGGAAGCAACAGATTCAGATCTTGCCATAAGTAACATGGGATGATATGTTGTCATAGAGTGGAATCACTGACATCTAGTCACTTATGACTCACAGCAACCCCATATAGGGTCTCTGAGGTGAGAAATCTCCACTTAAGCAGATGTGACCTTTATCCTGGGAAGGCGCTGATGAGTGTGAACCAACAACTTTGCCATTAGAATCCCAATGCTTATTTATCCAATTAACCTACGTATACACACACACAATCAAAACTTAATGCCACTGAGTCTAGGCCAACTCATAGTGACCCTATGGGATGGTATAGAACTGCCTCTGAGTTTCCAAGGCTGTTACTCTTTATGGGAGTAGAAAGGCCTTTTTTTTTTTCTCTCTCTCTCAGAATAGCTGGTAGTTTTGAACTGCTGACCTTGCAGTTAGGAGACCAGCTCATAACCACTATACCACCAGAGCTTCCTTCTGACCCAATCGTGCTGTTATTGTAAAGACCACATGATCCAGCTCTTCTCCCCTGCTTTTAATGTAGTGATAGCTTGAGTCAAACCATTGCTTAAGACAAATTTGAGCAAAATTTATGAAACAAGAAATTATTCTTTTTTTTAATCGTTTCATTAGGGGCTTATACAATGCTTATCCCAATCCGTACATACATCAATTGTGTAAAGCACATTTGTACATTCATTGCCCTCATCATTCTCAAAACATTTGCTCTCCA
>NW_022111300.1:29078502-29083950 GCF_000313985.2 Echinops telfairi | reverse complement strand
GCCACATCTTTCTTCCTGGGCAGCAGCAGGTACGTTAAACCTGTCCGGTCGCAGCTAAATGCTGAATCACTCTACCACCCGGGTTCCCTTTAGAAAGTTAAGGAGTGCTATTTAGAGTTTTGAAATTCAAACGCTAAATGAAGGACATGCCTCAAGTCCTGTGCCATGGGAACACAGAAGTTTGGGAAGGTGGGATTGAATTTGGGACAGAAGATCAGAAAATCCTTCTTAGAGTAGCCTTCCCTTGAACTTAGTCTAGAAGGATAAATTGTATGTTGATTTACTTTTGTTGATTATCTAGACTTCAAAGGTAAGAACATACTGATAATGACGAGTAACCTAAAAGTGTTATTTCTGTCACCATTACATTATGGGTAGGACGACATTTTGGAAATTATTCTAGTATTAAAAACTATTATGTGATTAAACAAGGAACTCCCTCACATTACTTACAGAGCAAATTGACAACAGTTATCTTTACTGTCTCACTTTAATCTTACTAGTTAATATTAAATTATTCCTCCCACCCCCACTCACCCCGTGTTTTAAACATTTGCAAGCACATCACGGGTCTCAGGTCCTGGAGCTTGTGGGCTTGTGAGCCAAGTGGGAAAGATTTTGATGAGTCATTTTGTAGATAGCAAGTCATCAGTAAAATATGTGAACTTGAAGTCATAATATAACCAATAGGATAAAGGAAGGAGAAAGTGCTTGGGAAGGTTACTATATCAACAGTAACAACACAACAACAATATTTTTTTTAAATGAAAGAACAGCTAATGGAAGCAAATGGGGGAAATTATGAATTAGGAAGCATTTGTGTAAAGCCTCACAGAAAGATGTGGCTCTACCCCCAACACTTTTATTGGCACATAATTTACATATCATACAATTCAATAGTTCAATCATATCAAGAAGAATTGTATAATCATTACCACAGCAATTTTAGAACACCCCCCTCCAGGATTAAATTGTCTTTAACATGAGTTGTGGGATCACACTCAGTTCGAGTGCTCCCTCCCCACTCCTGCCTTCATTGTTCATGTCCTAAATCCCCTTTCCCTCCCTATCACCCACTCCTCACCCCTACATCTCCTATCAACCCTTGTATCAGTTATTATCACTATGCATATGCTCCTTTGGTGCTTCACTAACTGGGAAACCCAATAGAGTGTCTTTTTTTCTTTCACTTTTTACTGGAAATTTGGTGAAGATGTATGGAGCAGATTATTTTTCCATTAAACAATTCCTACATATTTGCTGCCTGTAATTGACTGCAATGCCCACAATATAATATCACCTGTTCCACTCCCTCCCATGTTTCCTGTTTTCATTTCTTCTTCGGTCCTAACCCTAATGACATTTGTCCTTGGGTGAAAGCTGCCCTTTTGATCTCAAATGGTTGATTATGTAAGGTGTTTAAATCTTCCTAGTGTTTTTGTTTACAGTGTAGACCTTTCTATTGTTTGCTTGAAAACAGATTCATGGGGGTGAATTCATTTCCGGATGTAAAGGGTGACCTAAAGAGGCATACTCTTCTGAATGTTACCAATTTCTGTCTGACCAGAAAGCCTGGCCATTTTGATGATTTGGAGGTTTTGTCCACCATTTTCTCTATTCTATCTGGAATCTTCAAATATGATCCTTTTCATAGTAGCTAGCAATGGTAGTAAGAGCCCTGGTAGCATAATGTTTACGCACAGGACTGCAATCCATAAGATCCAAATTCAAAACCATGAGGGGCGCCAGGGGAGAAAGACTGTGTTTTCTACTTTCATAAACAGTTACAGTCTTGGAAACTCACAGAGGGGATTTCTACCATCTCCTATAGGGTCACTATGAGTCAATATTGATTCAATGGCAGTGAATTCAGTAGTAGTAGGAATAGGAGTTGTAGAAGAAGTCGTGGGGCACCATCTAGTTCTTTTCATATCAGTGTCATGGAGAATGATATTCACATGGTTTATTAGTCCTAATTGCTTCCATGTATTCTTAATTTTCATTAATTCTCTTTCTTCCTGATAGGGAGAGCCCAATGTTTGAACCTTAAATGATAACTCACAAAACTTTAAGATCCCAATTGCTACTCAACAAAATGGGATGTTTAACATTGTCTTCCTGGGCTATGCTACGATGACTGATCTTGGTGTCTCTTAAAACTATGGTCCTGAGCCCCCAGGTCCAGAAACATATTCCCTCGAGGTGTGCGTTTAGGTCTACAACATTTTCATAAATAAGTTTCCCTCATATAATACAGCATATGGCTGTTAGGTACTATCGAGTCAGTTCAACTCAAAGTGACCCTACATGCCATAGAATGAAACGGGCTGGTCCTGCACCATCCTCATAATCATCCCAGTGTTAGAGCACTTGATTGCAGCCACTTTGTCCATCCATCATATTGAGGGCCTTCCTCGTTTCCCCTGGCTGTTGCTTTATTGCAGATGATGTCTTTCTCAAGGGACTGGCCTCTCCTGGCATGTCTAAAGAAAAAGAGACAAAATGTTGCCATCCTTGCTTCTAAGAAACATTCTGGCTGTATTTATTCCAAGGTAGATTTGTGGTACTTTAAATATTCATTGCTAGCACCATAATTCAAATGCATCCATTCTTCTTTGGTCTTCCTTATTCAACGTCCAACTTATGCATTCATATGCGGCAAGTGAAAATACCATGACTTGGGTCAGGGGCACCTTAATTCACAATCTCCTTGCCTTTCATCACTTGAAAGAGGCCTCTATAGAAGACTTGCCCAATGTCATGCTTTATTTGATCTTGTTTGCTGCTTCCATGAGCATTGATTTTGGATCCAATCGAGACCAAATCCTTGACACTATTATTTATTTCTTCATTCATCATGAGGTTCCCCATTGATTCAATTGTGAAGATTTTGGTCTTCATTACCCTGAGTTGTAATTCATGCTGAAAGCTGCAATCTTTGGTCTTCATTAGCAAATGCTTTACATCCTTCTCATTTTCAGCAAGAAAGTTTCTCATCATTTGCATATAACAAATTGTTAATTAGCCTTCCTCCAATTCTGATGTTATATTCTTCTTCGTATAATTCAGCTCCTCTGATTATTTGCTCAGCATACAGATTGAATAAATATGATGAGAGGTTATAGCCTTTACACACACTTTCATTTGATTTTAAACCATGCACTACTCCCTTATTCTGTTCACAGAGCTGCCTCTTGAGCCGTGTACATTAGCCATGAACACAATGTAATATTGTGAAATTCCCATACTTCTCAAGGCAGTCCATAATCTGTTATGGTCCACATAGTTCAGTGTCTTTGCAGCATCAATTAAACACAAGTAAATATCTTTCTGGTATCAATCATATACTTTCAGACAAGATCCGACAGATATCAGCAAATGACATATCTTGCTCCATATTCTCTTTGGAATCTGGTGTGAGTCTCTGGTAGCTCCCTGTCAATGTATTGCTGCAAACATTGTTGTATGATCTTCAGCAAAATGTAACTTACATTTGATATCAATTATATTTCTCTATAATTAGAACATCCTGTTGGGTCACTTTTCTTTGGAATGGGTACAAATACGGATCTCCTTTCAGTTAGTTGGCCAACGTAGCTGTCTTATAAATTTCCTGGCATCAATGAGCGAGTGCGTCATCAGCTTGCTGAAACATTTCAATTGGTTTTCCATCAGTTTCTGCACTTTTTGCTTTTTTTGACTACTGCTTTCAGTGCAGCTTGGACGTCTTCCTTCAGTTCCGTTGGTTCTTTCTCCTATACTATTTCCTGAAATGGTGGAATGTTGACTATTTCTTTTTGGGACAGTGACCCTGTTTATACTTTCCATCTTATTTTTTAAAATCATTTTATTGGGGCCTCCCATCTTATTTTATGTTACCCGCATTTTTCCATATGTTTTCCCATAGAGTCTTTCAATATTCCAACTTCTTGAATTCTTTCAGTTTCAGATCTGCTGGATGTGTTCTTCCTTTTTGTTTTATAACTCTTGTCTGTCACCACTTATCTGTCAGTTTGTTGTACTGTGGTGGCTGTTGTATTGCTGTTGTGTTGGAAGATATGTCATTGGTATTTAATATACCAGTAGAGTCACCTTTGGAAGAATTAATCACTGAGAACCATGTGTGTGTGTGTCTTTGTTTCTATGTGTGAAAAAAAGTAGTTTTATTGTGATACGATTAACATATCATTGAATTCATAGTATGTTCAATGATAATATAATAGTTCAACTATAATGTAATATAAATAAATTAATGTAGTTTGTTCTATTATATAATATAATTATAATATAACTTAATAAATTAGTTAAATTATAGTAAGAAATGTTGTCCAATCATAACACTCCTCTAAGTGTCTATGTTGGCCTCCATCACTTCTTATTCTTCCTTTTTGCTGAAGACTGTTCTCTTATTGTATAGTGCATTCCCCTTCATCTAATTTACATATGTCTACTTTCTAACCAGTAATTCACCATCCCTTTTACTTTCACCCCTGGTAGTCATCAAAGAATGCTTCTTTCAGTTTGAAAAACTTTCCTACATTTTCATAATAGTGGCATTGTATAACATTTGTTTATTATGAATGGATTTTGATAGGGAGACGTGATAGGAAAAGGCACATTGGATTGAGAGAATACTTGATAGCAATGATTGGGTGAGACAGAGCAGGACATTTTTAGGATGTAAGATTAGGTAAAATTGATCTGAAATTTAGAGATGTGTGAGTGAAAATGAAAGTAAAATTCAATGAAATCGATGGGCACATAGCCACATGATGAATGAAAGCCTGTCGACGATTAGAGAGATGGCAGAGGACTTAGCAACTGTTCGCTCTATTATACAGAAGAATGTCATGAGTTGGATCCAACTCAAGAGCAATGGAAAACACAAATGAGGTAAATTGTAGGAGCTTTTATTACAAACTGATTAGGGTTGTATTGGAGAAGACATCAAATGATCTGAAGAGCGTGTTAATGAAATGTGAGATGAAATAAATAAATCATGATGAAGGTGTTTTCTTCTGCTGATCGACTATCCACAATTTCAAGGAATCACGAATAGAATTCTAGTTTATAATATGAGAGCTGGATAGAACATTACTTATCAACTTCTGCTCTCTAATAGTTTATGTGTAAAATAAAATATATGCAGATATTTAAAGGCAGATCCAAATATAAAACACCAGCCCTCTTTTGGGTAGCTGGGCTTCCCCTCAGACTGAGGTTATTTGCAGGATCCGTTTCAATATTCATTGTTGTTGCTTCTATTCCAGGTTATCTAAATCTGTATCAAAATAGCAGCTCAACCAAACATTTCCAATGCATCTTAACCGACAGAAATGACCTTGCATTTCTCATTTCATTCCTCCAACTCATTCACAAACTAGACACAGGATTACCTTTCTAAAACATGGCTCTGATCTTGTCATTCTTCACACAAAGTGTTGAGTT
>NW_022111300.1:29072938-29078377 GCF_000313985.2 Echinops telfairi | reverse complement strand
CCCTTGATAGTTTATAAATGGGTATTTTGTCATTTCTTGCCCTGTTCGACGTCTCCCTTCAACCACTTTTCGGTTGTCTGTCCCCCAGGGAGGAGGTCACACACAGTTCCATGTAATCGGTTCCCTCTTTCCTACCCTGACTTCTTTTTTTAAAAGCAAAACAAAAACAGAACTTTTATTGTAGTTTAGCTGAAGGTTGACAGAGTAGACATGAAGTTTACATTCAACAGTGGATGCATATTTTGTTTCAATGCCTCCTTTTCAATTCCACAATGTGTCATTGCTTATCCCACTTATTCCCGGTGTTTCCTATTTCAATTTTTCCTTCTTTTGAACCTGTGTCCTGGGGTAAATGCTTCCCATTTCATTTTATATGGTTGGCTGATTATTCTAACACAGAGAGAGTTCAGTTTCAGACCTATTTAGTGACTAGTGACTATAATATTAAGGGTCACACCAATCTCTATCCTACCAGTAAGCTCAGATTTCTTCTTTTCCAACCCCTTTGATTGCTCCTTCACGCACATATCAATTAGTCCAAAATGCCTCAATAGTATTTTAGTGGATTTAGGGGATCACTTGCATCTCAAGAACTCTCATCTAACATCTCCTCCTCACTGACTCCTTAGGTATCCAGTACAGTGATTGGCATATAGTAGTGGTTCAATAAATACATTAGCTGATTAAAAATCCTGGCAGAGTCATGACACATTACATATACCATGCATTGGTGGGCCATGGAAATCACTGAAAAATCAGTTCTCTTCGAGAAACGATGAGTAAATGATAAGCTCATCTTCTAGCCCTGGCAGGTGAATAAAAGAGAGGGGGAAAAGGTGAGGGGAGTGGCAACCATATAGAAAACTAATGCCATTACCAGCATCAATAATGCTGGTTTCTAGACTAGCTAGAAAAATTCTCCTTAGCTATTCTGGGATAATATCCATTATGGATTGATGATTACGGTGCATTTTTCAGTCGGCTCATATGCACATGAACGCTGAGCAATGAACAAGAAAAGCAGAAGAATTGATGCATGTGCATGGTGGCGTTGGCTATGAATATTGATTATAACATGGATAGGTAGAAGGGAAAAAAACTCATCAGGGGGAAAACTCAATCAGAATGCTCCTTTGAGCAATCCTAGTAAGGCTTGCTTTCCTTACTTTGGCTATACCACCAGGAAAGATCCCTCACTAAACACAGACATGATTGGCAAGGTAGAGGATCAGCGCAAATAAGGGAACCACTAATGAAATGGGTTGATACCGTTGCCATCAGAGTAGATTAGAATATCGCAGTGTTGGTGAAATTGGCACAAGATCGGGCACTATGTGTTCTGTTATACACAAAATCACCATGAGTAGAAACAGACTCTACAGCAATTAACAACAAAAATGATAGCATGGATTCATGTTAAAAAACAAACTAAAATGTTAAAAAAATAAATAAATAAAATAATAACTTATCAAAAAAAAAACAAAAAACAAGCGATCCAAAACTAAACAGCCTAAAACGTGTTCACTGGATGATTGCTCTATTAGACCAGCCTCTGAAAAGGCAAGGGACTTTCAGGAAGTGGAGAGAGATGGGACTTTGTGGCCAGGCACGTCACTGAGATGTGTCCTGACTTCACAGGAAGAGGCTGTGAAAGAAGCCCTGTGTAAGTGCACCAGACTCCAAGGCCTGATGCAGCACCAACCAAAGGCCTCCTTCCTCAATTTCCTTTCCCTTGAGGGGGAATTAAAGGTGTATTTAGAGGTGTATTTATACTTTTAAAGAACAGAAACAAATACCTAGTTGATACTACTGAGGGTATCCAGTGCTTTAAATCTTCACAGAGAAGATAGGGTCCTACCAGGAGAATACTTTTCACTGGTCTAGTGCCTGACTACAAACTAGATGGCTTGTCAACTGACTAGCCTCTCTAGGAGGGAAGAAATGGGGCTGAATCTGGTGCTCTCTGTGCAGGAGAAAGAGGAAAGGGCAAGGTAATGGTGATGTCCATATATCAAGGTGCTAGCTCCATAGGAGTTGCTTCAGTTGGTCCTAAGAGTTCAGCGTGAGCACGGTGATTAGTGACAAATACCACTGTGAAAGGTCTTCTTACTTGAGATGTATGTTTGTGTCTAGATGAATAGAAAGCATTTGGTGGAATTCTTCGGCTTGCACTGGAAAGTAATAGGAACAGAGATGATCACGGAGGTGATTTTTTTCTTAGTTGTCAGTAGTAGCGTTTCAGGTTGCTGCATCATGAAAACGAATAGAAAAGAGAAGCTCTTTTGAGGGGGTTTCCGTCCGTTATAATTTTAGATATTGGTCAGGAGATATTTCGTTATACTTTATAACATTATTAGTTACATTGCATGGAATGCACCAATTCTCCACCTCGTTATAAGCTAGCCTCCTGTAGGAGGCCCTTTCATGATGCTTTACCAGGACTTTTGGACGTTTCTGATTACTGTAAGTAGGAGCAGGGTCAGAAGCTGGTAATTCACATATGAACACTCTTTACTTTATCATATTTGTCCAGATTCTTAATTCAATTTACAATGTTGGGTTATGGAATCCACAATGGAACCCGGCATGGGAGTCAGATCTCACTTGGACTGCATGACATTGGAAAAGTCCTTGATCCACGGTGAGTTGGTGTCTTGCTTTTTCTCTCACTGGGCTGACTTTTACACCGTCTGCCTGCAGGAACAAGAGATCCTTTCTGTGAATGAAGATGTCCCACTAATCCCACCTCCATGCCCACCTCTGTTCACACTATTTTCTCCCATCATCCTTCCCTCCACTTATGCAAGTTATCTCTCTGTTCTCCTATACTCGGCTCAATGCCACTTGCTCTCCTGATTACCCTGTAGGGCATAATCTCTATCTTCTCCTGAAGTTTCATAGCAGGGCTCTAAAAGCTATTCAATGGCAATTAAATAGCTCTAAATTGAGTCACATCTGTTCATATGTATGTTACCTGGCCTACCAGACAGTCAGATCCAGGGGAGGAATCAGATCCAATCCAATTCCTTGGGACATGATAGTGAATTAGCATTCTTCAGGATGCTATTGCACTATCCTGCTTATTTTTTTTTGCATGTTCTATTTTCTTCCATTTCTAGGCATTTGTCTGTTCCTACATTTCAAGGTGTAAGACAGCCAAATAGAAATAATGAGAACAGCCAACAGTTATTGAGCACTTAGCACATACAATCAGTCACTATATAAATGCTTTTCCTTTCTTCTCTCACTTAATCCTCATGACAATCTTGTGAGGTAGGTGCTCTTATTGTCCCCACTTTATATTTCACATTACTGACCCAAGTCTCCTCTGTCTCTGCTACTTTGAACACATTGATATGAGAATAAAGCTGGCATCTTCTTATTTCCCTCTCCCGACCTTTCATATCTCATCAATCCTGCAGCATATAGGAGCATCGTTTCTCCAGTTGGTTCTGTAGTCAATATATCCAGCTTCAAGTGCTCTGGGAAATGCTTTCATCCTTTATCTTCACATATATCCCATATTTCTAACCACAGCACTTAGTAGCATTGGCTGTTTGTTTCTGGTCAAGTCAGTCAATCAATCAGAAAGTGTTAATGAGGCCATTGGTTTTGACTAGGGAGAGGCTAGTGGGTTTTTCCCCCTTGCTCTTTTTGGGGAATTACTTTTAATTTTTAAATCATTTTTGGGAATGCTGTAAGCAGTTTGGACTCAGATTTGTAGAATGTTGGGAGATCCCAGCAGAGAGGTGTGGGTCCCGGGTCCCAGACAGGGGAGGGGCTGATTGTGATAGTTTCAGTGGCTCCTATTTTTCTGGGAAGAGGTACAAGTACAAAACGCCAGGCACAGAATGCAGTGTTAACATGAGTTCAACCCAGGTTGGCGTCAATGCACAAATGAAATCATTTAATACTAGTCGGGGGAAAAATGACATTATTTTCTCTGTGTTCTTGTTTACTGTCTGTCTCCCACTGTGCATATTGAATTCTGTGTGTATAAATATCACTGTTCCCTTAGTGCCTGGCAATAGTAGATGCTCAATAACTTCCTATTGTGGGTGAAGGATGTGAGGCTTGGTGGCAAAGAAGGGCTTTTCTGTAATTGCAGCTCACAGTGGCTAGCTCAGAACACTAGTTCAGAGAGGACTGGACAAATTGGAGATGGCACACCAGATGCAGGGGCCAGCCTTGAGAGGAAGACCTAGGCAGGAAGTAGGGAACAGGTTATGGGCTTCTGCGAACTGTCCGGACGTTGAGAGACAAATACTCACTCTCAGTGAAGAGAAGAGTGAAGGTCATAAAGCAGGCCACAAGGCCAATCAGATGAAGAACTGACTGCAGACTCAAGCAAAATAAGCCGATGGTTAGGATTCTAGGACAAAAGTCCCTGATAGGACAGAGTAGATCGGACCCAGAGGGTTTCCAACTTCGTACCGCTTTACAGAAACAGACTGATAGATCGTTCTCCTGCAGAGTGGCTGGTGGGTTTGAACAACAGACTTTTTGATTGTAAGCTGACCACTTTATCCACTGTGTAACTAGAGTTTTATAGAGTAGCTCACATCAACAAACATCACAACGGGTGTTTTTGATAAAGGACGGAAAAGCAGTACTTTGCGTTCCAGGGCTGAACTCCCTCGATCCCTTCTCACTGTTATTGAGTCAATGCTGACTCATAGTGATCACCTGTGGGTTTCGAGGCTATACCTGTTTGCAGGAGTAGAAAGCCCAGTCTTTCTCCCAAGGAGTTACTGGTAGTTTTGAATAGCCAACCATTGCTGATTTTAACCTAACTCTTAACCACTATGCCACCAGGGCTCCTACCTCCATCACTGAGGAGGGAGAAATCAGAGAAGTACAGAGGCCATGAGCATCATCTTCGTGGAGAACACCCTTTCCTGTCCTCCTCCTTTACTCTTGATCTGAGGAACTTGCCTACTCTCTTGTGTTACAGTCACCTTGGAAGCTGACGTTATAACCAGTAAAACACCCTCCCAGATAGCCCCATTCAAAAAAAATCAGAAAGCAACAAGTGCTGGAGAGGGTGTGGTGAGATAGGTCCTGTTATCCACTATTGGTGGTCCTATAGCTACGTGCAACCACTATGGAGATCTATCTGGCTATTCCTAAAACAAATGGAAATCCAGCTACCATATGATCCAGAAATCGCACTCCTGGGCATACACCCAGAAGAAGTAAGAAACAGACCAAGACCAGACATCTGCATTCCAATGTTCATTGCTGTGTAGTCCGCAATCATGAAGACCTGGAAACCATCTAAAGATCCATAACTACAAGCTTTTCTTTCTTGTTATGTTTTAATTTGTTCTTTGTCAGTGGTTTGTTGTTGTTGTTGCTGTTTTGTTGTACATTGTTGCTTGGTTTTGCACTGTCTTGTTTTTGTGCATGTTGTTGTCTCCGCAGGTCTGTCTGGATAGG
>NW_022111300.1:29065104-29068430 GCF_000313985.2 Echinops telfairi | reverse complement strand
ATCAGGTATCAGGTATCAAAACATCCAAAATAAACAACTATATTGATGTGAATGAGGGAATTTGGAGCAGAGACACAAAGTCCATCTGTAGACAATTGGATATCCCCCCACAGAAGGCTTATAAGGAAGGGATGATTCAACCATGGTGCAGTATAGCACTAACAAAACACACACCATTCCTCTAGCTCCTGAGCGCTTCCTATCCCCAACTACCATGAATCAGTTCTACCTTACAAATCTGGCTAGACTGGAGAACACACATTGGTGCAGATAAGAGCTCTCGATGCATGGAATTCAGGACAGATAAACCCCTCAGGAACAGTAGTGGGAGTAGTGATATCATAAGGGTAGGGGGATGGTTGGGGAGATGGAAGGGGGTAAAGTGGGGAACCCATCAGAGTTTGGATATATAGCCCCTCCCACACAAGATATGAATCACAGAAATGTGGGTGAAGGGAGACAAAGGAGAGGGTAAGATATGAAATATTAATGACAATATATAATTGATCAATGGTTCACGAGGGTGGAAAGATTGGGGAGGGATGGGAAAAAGCGGAGCTTATACCTAGGACTCAAGAAGAGAATGTTTTGGAAATGATGATGGCAACATATGTACAGATATGCTTGGTACAATTGATGAATGGAATGTTATAAGAGGTGTAAGAGCCCCCAAGAAAATGATTTTTCCACCACCTAATAAAATTATTTTAAAAATATATATTTTTTTGTTTCTGTTTTCCTTGTTTTTTATTTTAACTTTTTGTTTTGAAATCATTTCAGACTTCCAAAGAATTGCAAAAGTAGCAGGAATAATTCTCATATTATAAATCTAGTTTCCCCAAATGTTAAAATCTGGCATAAGCCACAGGACAATTAACAAAACTAAAAATGTAGCATCCTATTGATGATTTTTGGTAACTGTTCTTTTAAAATAAGGCTTTCCAGAGGTTGTTGGGTTTTCAGGCCTTTAAGTGTTTCTTCTTCTTTTTCTACCCCAAGGACAGAAGACATTCTCTCTCAGGGAAGTGGTGAGTGATCTCAGAACTGGGGCCGCCTTGCAATGCGGTGTTTCCCATCAGCTATGGCTTCACGCTGCGAGCAGAGTCCAGATACTGTCACAGAGGCTATGATGTCTCCTGCTTGGGAACTCCCACGGCATGGGCCCTGAAACCTTGATGTCCTGTCTTGATCTTTAATGTTTTGTCTATTTCATAGTCAATTGTATATTAGATGTAAAAGAAAGGAATAACCAAGAGTTGAAAATAAGGCTTGGTAGTGATTGCAGAAATGGACCATTATGATAAAGGAACCAAAAGTCAGCTAGAGTGATAAGTTGAGTATTTTTCTTTCCCAACTTTCTAATTGTAGCTTCACATCCGACATATCATTGTGAGATATTGTCAGTCCAAGGGAGCTAGAGAATCAAACCATGAAATGAGATCATTCATTCTTTCTTGTATTCATAAATTTTTATTGCATGGCTTTTGTGCCAGACACTGTGTGATATGAGAGATGCAGTAATTAGTAACACTGAGGTGTTTTCTTCATTCATGGAGTTTACAGTGCACTAGGATGGGCAAGCTGCAACAATGGGCTCAAACAAAGGAACAATTGTGATGATGGTCTAGGTCCAGGCTGGGCTGTGTTCTGCTGTGCCTAGGGTCGCTGAGGTGGAAACCAGCTTGATCGTGCCTAAAAACAACAACAACAACAACAACAACAACAACAACAACAACAGAATGGGCGGATATTAACCCTTCCCCCCAAATCCTCCCTCCTTTCCTTCCTTCCTCCCTTCCTATCATCTGTCTAATGGTAAGGGGGAACCCTCACAATGTATCACCATATGTACTATTCTAAACAATTTACATATCTTAACTCATCTCAGACTTATTTGCAACCTATGGAGTAGGTTTGTATCAGAAACTTCATTTTATAAACAAGGAAAGAAGAACCAGACTGGTTAAGCAACAGAGCTAGTAGTAGAATTTTGCTATTTGATTTTAGTGTTGGTACTATTAACCATTTTACTAAATTGCTTCTTATGGTAGTCAACTAATATGGTGTCAATTTAAGGATTAAGAGTGTAGGGGTGGAGTCTAGGTTATCAATCTGGAGATAGCCAATGAGACTTCGGTGTGAGCAAGGCCTTCTCCTGAGAATTCTGGGAAATCTGGTACTTCCTCCTTGGAGGCAGAAGACACCTCTCTCTCTTGGCCACTCCCTGGGAGACATTGTAGAAGACAAGACACATGGTTGCAACCAGACATCGGAAGCCGGAGAAGCAACAGAGAGTCCCCTGCTAGAGCTGAGATGATTACAGCACCACTGGACCCAAAGACTGTCTACCTATTGGCTTGTGATTATTCTGCATTTGGTTCATTGCATGTGTTTCATGACCTTTGTAGATTGGTATTGCACATATGGGCTAATATCAGACTTAAAGCCTTTGACTGGACTGGGTTGAGATGTTTTCTCAATGTTCAATTGCTCTTGCATATAAATCTCTTTCCTATTCACATATGTGTGTCCATGGATTTGTTTCTCTAGTCTACCCAGACTAACACACTTCTTGCTCCAGTTTGTTTTAAAGGAAACATGAAGAATGAAAAAAAACCACACATGGCTTGCCTATGTTAGATGGTAACATTGGATCTTAGAGAGAGTTATCCGTTAAGCTTTAGGGCTGAGTTGGTATTAGCTAGAAAAGGGGTACCTTTGGGTGGGACCTGGGGAAAGAGAATAAGAAGGAAAGATCCTTTGGAAAAAAAGAGTAATTCATTAATGAGGTATAATGAGGAAATAAGAGACCCTAGATGCATTGCAGACAATGATTAGAATAGAATAAGACTAAACTAGAGCCCTGTGGTATAATGGCTATATTTTGGGTTGCTAACTGCAGGATCAGCAGTTCAAAACCACCAGCTGCTCTGAGAGAGAAAGCTGAAGCCTTTTACTCCCATACAGTCTAGGGAAGCCACAGGGTCAGTTTTACAATGGCCTATAGGGCCACCCGGAGTCAGCATTGAATCCAGGGAAGTGAGTTTTAGAGTTGGAGATAGCTACCATGCCAGAACTTGTGGGTTCGAGTTAGGATTTTTACATATAATTTTGAAATAAATCAGAAGTCATCAAAACCAGTTTAAACTTAAACACTTAGGAATTTTAGTTCATAGCGCCTCCAAACCAGGAAACACAAATCCTAGCCGCCATTAACTCGACTCCCCCTCTGGCAAGCTCATAGGTGCCAGAGTAGCACTCTGCTCCAGCTGCAGCCCCGAGTGTCCTTTCATACCGTCCGCCAAAAGAAATGCTTACACCTTTCA
>NW_022111300.1:29062117-29064065 GCF_000313985.2 Echinops telfairi | reverse complement strand
GATCCCTGCAAAGATTTGTTAAAGTACGAAAGTTCAGTTTCTAGAAATGTGATCTTGCTAGGAAATACTCTTTGGAGCTGCAAACAGGCTAAGGTGCAGTTACATTGAGTGACAGTGGGTATCTTTTTAAGAAGAGGAGAAGATGCATTCAGACAGACATAGGGAGGCAGAGATTGGAGTGATGTAAATTGGAGCATTGAGACAGACATCTAGACATCTCATGTCTTGATGGGGGCAGAGATTGGAGTGATGTAAATTAGGGCACCCAGAACTACTGACACCCCCAAAAGCTAGGAAGAGACAAGGGATGGTCTTCCTTTGAAGCCTGCAGAGAACATGGCCCTGCCAGCAACTTGATTTTAGATTCTTGACTTCAGTAAGTGCAATGGAATGAATTTCCACTATCTTATATGATGCCCAGTTTTGTGATAGTTTGTTAAGACAACCCTAGAAAACAAACAGACATGGTCTTACTAGAAACGAAGAGCTGTGAGTGAATTTGAGGAATATTTATTTGTTCATTGGAAAAAGCTATCAAAACATAAATTTTGGAGCTAGAGTAGAGTCAAGGAAAAGAAAGAATATGGATGGCATTATAAATAAAGCCTCAGAGGGAGCAGAATTATATTTCTTTGAGAATACAATGCTTTAAAAACATGTTTCACCTATGCTTGATCTGGTGCAAAGGCACAGTCCTTACATCCCTATGATTAATCCAAGTAATTTTCTAATATTTTGTATATAATGCATGTTCCTAACTCTTGGTTTCCCCAGTTGCCTGGGATGGACGAGATCTGGAGTAGAGTGTTCTAGAGAGAGGCCTCTGGGGCCAGTCCAGTTCCTTGGTGATTGCATCAGCAGTGTCCTATGCAGCAATGAGCCACAATTTTCTCTTGTCTTAACTTGATTCTGTGAGTCATGGATAACTGAATTAAGGTAGCAGAATGGGATGGAAAGTGTCAAGGCTGCAGGGCCTTTCATCCTACCTGGCCCTGTGCCCCTAACCCTCACACCTGTGTTGCTGCTCGGTGCTTTCTTGCTAAGCTGGAGTTGTTGCCAAAAACATGTCAGCCTTAGTCCCTAGGACTGCAGATCCCTCTCTGCTCTGTAGATAACCTCCACTTGGCCATGAAGTGTGCAGTTCTTTCAGCCAGCAGTGGTTAATAAGGATTTTAATTTCAGCTCTTTTGATTCTTGGAAGTTGTTTTTGATCTTCAACATTATTGTTCCCTCAATCAAGATACCTTGGAAGGAAAGAAGTCCATGCTGGCTTCCTCAAGAATACTGTGCAATTGGCTCTAGGCAGAACTATTCCCTAGAATGCCTTCTGGATTAGGCCAGGGTTGACTAGAGAAACAAATTTAGTAAGATCCATGCATGTGCAAGAAAGAGTTTTCTTTCAAGACACAATTATATATCTAGAAAATATCCCAGCTCTGTCCAACTTAAGTCCCTAAGTCTGATACTAGTCCATAAGTCCCTCTTCAGATTCACACAGCTACAAACAATGACACAGAATGCAGGAATATCACAGGTTGGTGAGTGCAAAGTCATGTGGATCCAATGGCAGTGGTAGCATCAGGTGTCAGAGTAGCCTTCCAGCAGGAAGATAAAGGGAGAGAGGGAGGGGAATGTTCCCAGGGCCCTCCTTAAGAGAAGGCTACACCCCTAAGAAGTCACCATCATGCTGTGTGTGGCCTGATTGACAGGTTAAACTCCACCCCTACACTTTCCAATATCATGAAATTATGTAAATATCACACCTTCCTTCATCTGGTCAGTTGTCTTCTCTGTGAGAGCATTTGTGTCTGTGGTTAGGAAAATTTTATATCCCTTTTCTTACAGGAAAATGTCTTCATTCCAGTGACCTAATTAGGAGCCCCTACACTCCCTTCCTGGCTCCCTCTCCAGGGTTTGAGGACCTTACTCTGCATCTCTCCAGCCTCAG
>NW_022111300.1:29049385-29061261 GCF_000313985.2 Echinops telfairi | reverse complement strand
TTTGTGTCGGAGCTAATGTTCCCAGTGTGGCCCTGATTATTTGTGAGACAGAGTGAGTTAATGCAGATTTGCAAGCTGTTCCCATTTGTTAAATGTCAGAAAAACACATGCAAGTCACTGGCTTTAGCACTTAGCTGCCAGCTGGCTCTTCTGGAGGCAGGGGACAAATGACAGTCTATCACACAGTATGCTTTCAAAGAAAGAGGGGACCTATTCCAGAACCGCGGCATCAGAGTGGCTTTTAACAACATAAGCAAAATAAGAAGCCAACATCAGTTTTTTTTTTCTTCTTCTTCTTTTCTGATTTCTCCCCCTGTTGTTGAATGAATGGCAGCATAACATTTGGGAGCTTTTTAAAGCCTTGGGAATATCGATTCCACTGCCCACCATCTGAGAGAGTGATGGGATAATGGGAGCTTGCCAAAGGTACTGCACCCGCTGGAGTGACGATGGAGATACCCTTCAACTCTGGGGAGAAGGTGCACCCCCTCCCCTTGTCCTTCTGGTGGTTTTAGCACCCACCTTCCTAATCACTTCTCCGCAGGTGGTTTTCTGCCTTCCCCTTCCTGCTAGAATCATTTTAGAGTCTATGGTTCTGAGCACCTTTTATCCCCTTAAGAAGGTTGAGAGAGAGAGAGAGAGAGAGAGAGAATGAGAATGAATGAATGCAGGAGTACCCGGGTACTGCAAATGGTTAACATTCTGGGCTGTTAACCCAACATTTGGAAGTTTAAATCCACTAAGAACCCTCAGAAGAAAGACCTGGTGATCTACTTTTGAAAATCCAACCCCTGAAGATCATTTGAAGCACCATTCTACCATGGCATATATGGGGCCTTCTAATTGAAGCCTATTTCACGGCAACTCAGAATATAGGATTTCTTCTGAATTTATTCAGTCACCATGCATTAGTTATTCATAGAATATTTATGGTAAAGTGGAGAGTCCTCAAAAGTGAGGGAAACTCCATATGACTGGATTGAGAAGACAGCTCAGCATCCCACTGATTCCGAGGATGGCACAGGGCTAGACCGTCCCTATGACTCAGAGCTGACTCCGTAGCCACTAACTAACTACATGCTGGGTACTGTGGGGGATGAAAAGACATAGGGGACCAGAGTTCAGATGAGACACTCATTTGCGTTTCTAGTGGGGTTTTTGGTAAGATGAACAAATAAAATTCACACGAGGCGGAATATATGGGTACAATTATTACAGGGAGGAAAATGTCATAATTCTGTAGTGGTTTGTACCTGGACTGGGCTTGGAAGGAAATTCTTTCAATAGCCAAAGGCATCTGAGGTGGGAATATGAATTTATCAGCCTATTAATAGCAGAAAATTAGGGAAGTTATGGGGGGAAATGCAAATTAGGCTGAGGCCAAGCTAATCAATGGGCTTCAGCACTTGGGACTGGAGGTTAGGCTCCAACCCTTCAGCTCTGTCTCTCTCCGTGTTGCTTCAGCACCCTAGTGGAGAACACGAAGAGACGTCTGAGACTCAACCCAGCTGCCTTTCAGTCTCGGTCTTATTTGACCACTTAGTGTGGGCCTGGGATAGTCTGGTTATAAGAATGACTTTCCAAAGGTGATTCAATGTGAAGGTATATTAAGTTCAGATAACTTCAAAAACTTGCACTTTCAGCGGATCTTAAGTTTTGGTGTTGCTTACTCCCTATGTCATGTAGTATATGCTCAAAGGTTTTGCCTGAATAAATAAAGTCCTAAGATGAATGAAGTCCTTTTTAAACTTACCAAAATGCCCTTAAGATACTGCTTTGATGGTTACTAGAACCTATGAACAATGACTATGAAGAAATGTGTGTGGCATCTAGCTGGCATCACTAACAAGAAGGGAAAATAACGCAGATTGGTCATTTCAGTGTGATTAGCCTACAGGAGGTTCGTCTTAAACTGAGTGTTGGTAGATAATTAGACATAAGAGAGAGAAAGGGGGTTAAGAGGGAATCCTGTAGAAGAGGTAGCTGGTTTAGACAGTCTGACTTCTGTTACTTCATTGTTAATCTTCTTACCTTTTTATTCATTCACTTTTTTATGGCAATGATTACACACATTTAAACAATATTCAAACCACTACTTTTATCACACATAACATACATGTCATCAAAAGAATCATTTCTTCCCCCATTAATTGAAATGCCATCGTGTTGTTGGTGCTGTGAGGTGTCCTCGAGTCGGATCCAATCCAGTGACCACATGCATAGTGGAACCGAACACTTCCCGCCTTGGTGCCATCCTCACCAGGGTCCCGAGGCCTGAGACCCTTGGAGCAGCCACTGGGTCAGTCCATCTCCTCAAGGCCTTCCTTTTTCCTGTTGCCTTTTCACTTTACGACACAGGATGTCCTTCTTCAGAGACTGGTCTCTCCTGGCTCTATGTTCAAAGTCAGTAAGATGAACGCTTGCCATCCTTGCCTCTAAGGAGCACCCTGTCCCTAATTCTTCCAGTACAGATTGGTTTGTCCTGTTAGCAGTCCCAAATCCTTTCAGTATTCTTCTCCAGCACCACAATTCAAATGGATCAATTCTTCTTCAGTCTTCCTTATACAATGGCCAACTTTCCCATGCATGTGATGCAATGGAGAATACCAGGACTTGGATCAGGTACATATTAGTCCTCAAACAAACATACTTTCTCTTTAATACTCTAAAAAGCAACAGATTTCCCTAACGCAACTCATATTTAGATTTTTTTCTTGATAATTTACAAGAGTCTTTTATTCAGTTAACTGGACGGTAGGGAACTAATATGTTCTCCAGACTGTAGCATTGAGTGAAATTACTAACCAGCTTATAAAGGCAAAAACCCATTTATCAGGGGCTTTCCCATGAAGCGAGCAGATATGACAAACGCAAAATTAATGCTAATATTCTTTAGATCAGATAAGGGAACATCTGTTAAAACAACCATCGTAGCAGGATTGATTATAACATCCTGGTTAATGAAATAAGAATGGTAAGGCTATATGACATCCTGATTAAAACATAAAAAATATTAAAGAATAACCAGATTAATTAAAAGAGCAATATTTTAAAAATTGCAAGAATAATTATGACATCCTGATTTCAGGTACATTCCATGAACAACCGACAATGGGGATGTGGAGGTGTGGGGGTGCTTTCCTGGTTGGGGATAAGAAGGGAGGAAGAAGGAGGCAGGTCATTCAACAGTCAACAAAACGATGTTACAGTGCGTAATCTGCCTCACAAACAGCCCAAAAGAAGCAGAGGCACAAGTTTGGGGACAGATTCACACTGTGTGTAACCCAGGAATTTCCCCAAGAGTTCCTCAACTTCCTCAGTGCTGTCTAGGGGGCCTAGCTGACAATGAGAATGAGGAAGATGCTTTCATCGCTCCACTTTGCCCACCTTTGTCATCCTCACAGCACAGGAGAAGCAGTGAGGTGTGGCAAGCAGGGACGATCTGTCACCCTATTGGTGACAGAATCATTCATGAGAACTGGGTGATTGCTGTTGAGGGTGCTGAAAATCAAAACCTTGACTACCAGTCAGAAGACATTAATTGCTGAAACAGGGTCCTTGGTGTATATAGGCCCCCAGCCTATTGACTTGCACTTAAAATAACCAAAACTTAACCATAACTTGCAGTCTTAAAGCATGTTTCTTCTAGCTATCTCAGTATAAAATTACAATCAAACAAAAGTAGCAATTAATTTCACCTAGCACTCCAGTGGTGTAAACATTTTAAAGAAATGTAGAAAGCAGCAAATTCTATAAGCATACTTTGCTGTGAATGCATGGTTTGGGTCAAGTAACTATTAATATCCCATATTTTTATTTCTGGACAGCTGCTTCCATGAGCATTGATTGTGGATCCAAGCAATATGAACTCCTTGACATCTTTAGCCTTTTCTCCATTTATCATGATGTTACCTACCATCCAGTTATAAGGAATTTGGTCTTCTTTACATTGAGTGGTAATCCATACTGAAGGCTCTACTCCTTGATCTTCATCAGCAAGTGCTTCAAATCCTCCTCACTTTTATTAAGCAAGGTTGTGTCATCTGCATATATCAGGTTGTTACTAAACCTTTCTCCAAATCTGATGTCACATACTTCATATAGTCCAGATTCTCTAATAATTTGCTCAGCATACAGATTGAACAAGTATAGTGAGAAGATACAATTCTGATGCACAACTTTCCAGAATTAAACTATACATTATGCCATTGTTCTGTTAGCACAACTGCCTCTTGATCCATGTACAAGTACAAATTCATTGAATCTAGGGGAGAAAAAAGATTTACCAGTATAGATTCTTAATTCATATTATTTGCTCATTCTTGTTCATTTGCCTGTTGGTTTAAA
This sequence comes from Echinops telfairi, assembly GCF_000313985.2. Lineage (NCBI taxonomy): Eukaryota > Metazoa > Chordata > Mammalia > Afrosoricida > Tenrecidae > Echinops > Echinops telfairi. The sequence goes on along the minus strand of NW_022111300.1, from coordinate 29,056,914 downwards.
TGATATACATATGAAACAGTAACACCAATTGATGGATGTTCTATGATCACATCATGTAATCATCATGATATTAATTTATTGAGCAAGAATAAGCATTTACCACATATCTGATGTTAGAGATACTATGGAAAAATGGAAAGTCACCTTCCCTGCTGTCAGGAAGTTCATTGTATGAAACTCAGGCACTGAAGATATCTGCCATTGGGCCACATCTACTTTGATGTGAGAACATAGTAGATCTTTAAACAATGCTCTAAAATAAATTATGAAATCATTCAATTATTTAGAAATTTTAATAATGGCTTTCATTTCTTTTCCCAATCCTTGCCCTACAGCAAGCTCATTTTCTGCTTGCTATCAGATATATGTGTATAAGTATGAATTCCAATTGAGTATATAAAAGTTATATTTATAGAAAAATGGCTGGCTTCACTAAACTCATAAGGTATCATTGACCCTCTGCTCCTCCTCGTCAGCCCTTCCAGGGTGGTCCCGGAAATTCTACATCCTGGGGTATGGCTATGGACTGTGCTTCCAAAGAAAATGCCTGGTGTCCATCAGGGGTACCATTCTGATGGAAAGCACCAATTATTTCACAGGCCTTGGAAAACTAGAGGATGAAAGGTGACAAAAAACACTGGGGAAATGAGATCCAAAGGAAGTAGTATAAAGGGTCTTACCCTTTCACTCGGTGCACCTTGACTCATTGTAACTGTATAGGACAGAGCAGAACTTCCCCTGTGGTTTTCTGAGACTATAACTCTTTACCGAAGGGAATAGAAAGTCTCTTCTTTCTTCTATGGAGTGGCTGGTGGTTTTGAACTACTGACCTTGCAGTAATCTGGGTAATTTTTTTCAGAACAATCACTGGGGCTTATTAGAAGGAATTTTCAAGAAAATTGAAAACTATATTGGCAGCAAAAAGACCAGGACAGCTGCACTTGGATTTCCCACCCCTCCCAGCACTACAATGCACCTGCTAATTCTTGGAGGTTAGCAAGTGCTGTGCTGCAGGATTTGGTTGGGAAACCACCCTATGGCACTGACCTTGCCCCTTCAGGCTTCTTTTTCTTTCCCAAACTAAAAAATATTAAACATGAACATTAATTGGACCCCTTCAGGGGTTCCAAACTGCTGTTTTGAAGTGGTGTAAGTCAGAGTGCCAAATTCTTTGTAGGAAGGGCTAAAGAAATGCAAACAATGCCACCTTCTGAAATTTATATTCCTGGATCGATAATATGTCAAGAAAATATAACTTTACACTTTATTATTTTTATTTAATAAAGGGTTCTATGATTTTGTTGTTATTATTATTATTATTAACTTAACTGTGGTTCTCAGCAGCTGTATGGGAGAAAGAGTGGGCTTTCTACTCCTGTAAACAGTTACAGTCTCAGAAACCCACAAGGGTTCACTATGAGTCAGCATTGACTCAATGGGAGTGAGTTTGGTTTTTGGATTGTATCTTTATTTCTATCTCTAGCTCTATGTCCACATCCACATCCCAGTCCATATCCATCTCTCTATTTAGCCCATTATTAGAGTTGATAACAACTTGAGGAGACTGTATGTGTGTGAGTACAGAATCACACTCCATAAGGTTGCCCTTTTCTAAAACAAACAAACAAAAAATTTACGGTGGTTTGAGTGAACGTTTACCAAATGAATTAATTTCCCATTCAACAATTTGTATACATGGAGCTTCATGACATTGGTTGCAATTTCCTTGGCCCTCGGTTCTCCGCCCTTCTTTGCTGCCCCTTTCTGGCTTCTGTCCTTTGTGGGAAAAGGTTGCTTTTTTGGCATTGTCTGGTTTTGTTCTGATTGCTACTTTCCTCATGGGCGTTATTGTTCATTTTATAGGTCTGTGTTTTGCTTGACTGAAAGGTGATCCTTGGGGGGAAATTCAGTTCCAGGATTTGAAGGGTATCTGAGGGTCATAGCACTGGAGATTCCATCAGTCTTTTTAATATAGTTTTGATTTTGTTCAACATGTTGTTCAACATGATCTAGCACCTTGGTGGTGCAGTAGGTTCTGAACTGGGCTGCTAACCTTTTTGTTAACATTGGCTGCTCCTGGGGAGAAAGACAAGGGGTTCTACTACTATAGAGAGTCTCAGAAAACCCCAACTGTAGTTCTACTCTGTCCTATAGGGTTGCTATTGAATCAATGGCAGTGAATCTAAGACCTCTATTATGACCTCAGTGAATGGGAGTCCTTCATAGTGGTTGCCAGGCACCATCTAGTGTTTTGGGTCTCAATCTAGTGGAGTCTATGGCTCAATAGTCCAATTGTTTTCTTGTATCTTTGTCTTTTTTCACTCTTCTTTGCTCTAGACGAGGAATGACCAATAACTCCACCTTATGTCACTGTTCACAGCTTTTAAGATTCCAGTTGCTTTCATTAAAATCTCACCACTCACTGTCATCGATGTAGAATGTTGTCTCTGTGGACTATACTAGACCAATTGACCCAGAAGAAACTATGATCTTAAGCCTGAAAGCTCACCTCAAGGTGTTTGTTTATATTTAAGAAGTTTTTATGATTTTTCATTTTGTGATTGACTTGTTTCATTCAGCATAAGGTCCTCCAGGTGAATCCATGTGTTAGCGATGTTCCCCATATTCTTGAACGTTGTGTAGTATTCCTCTGTGTGTCTATATCTTATGTTGCTTAGCCACTCATTTGCGGATGGGCACTTGGGTTGTTTTCATCTCTCTGCTATTATGAACAGTAGTTTGATGCGTATGGGTATAGATATGTATTTGTGTCAATGGGTCTCATTTCTCTAGGTTATATAATTAGAAGTGCGATTGTAATATCAATGGTATTCCTATTTCCAACTTTTTAATAGAAGCATCATACCATTTTCCATATTGGTTGTACCATTTTACAATACTACCAAGAGTATATAAAAGTTCCAATGTATACTCACCCTCACCAGTATTTGTTTTCTTTCTTTCTTTTTTAAAAACTTTTTGATTATTACTGCTGTCAGGTGGTATCAAGTTGTTGTTTTGATTTCCATCTCTTTAATGGCTAATAATTGCAAGCATTTCTTCTTGTGTTAATTGGCCACTCAAATGTCCTCTTTGATGAAGGGTCCATTTATGCCCTCTGCCCATTTTCAAATTGGATTGTTTGCCTTTTGGATATTGAGGTTTTAAAGTTTTCTATAAGCTTTAGAGATTTATCTCTTGTCAGTATATCATTATCAAAGATATTTTGCAGCCTGTAGATTCTCTTTTTACTCATTTGGAGATAACTTCTGATATATACATACATTTAATTTTTAGGAAGTCCCAGTTGACTAACTTCTCTTCTGTTTGGACATTTTTAGTTACGTTTGATCTACTGTTTATGACATCAATTAATGTTGCCTAGGTTTTCTTTTACTTTTGACTTCAATGACCTTTATAACCTTAGGTTTTAAATTTAGGACTTTGTTCCATCTTGAGTTAGTTTTTTGGATATGGAATAAGGTATCAATCTTATTTAATTTTTCTGCAAATGGATATCCAATTTTGCCAGCCCTGTTTCCCATTTAATGGATTTTGATCTTTTGACCTTGATTGGCTGTCCATAGGTGGATGGATTTTCCTTTGAGTTTTCAATTCTGTTACAGCGATCTTTGTGTCTGTCATTGTAAAAATAACAGGCTGTTTTGACTACGAAAAATGTATAGTAGATTTTAAAACTAGGCGATATGAGGCATCCTCTTTGTTATTTTTCAATAGTGTTTTGCTTCTCTGTGTTTCTGTCATCAGAGGGGTTTCAGTGGGTGATTGTTCAGCAGTTGATCACCAGGATTTTCTTCTGAGATCCCTCTGGGTAGACTCAGTTAGCAGTCAAATATGTCAGCTCTTTTTACCATGAAGCAACTCCATATTACAGCACATTAAGTATATATTGCTTACAAAAGTTATCTAATAGGTTACTGCAAACACTTTAGCATTTCTCTGCAAAATCAGCATGTTACGATCATTCTCTTATGTTTCATGGGCGTTCATGATTCCAGAGAACTTTCAGAAACAGCTGTAGCAAGCACTGTAAGCTTCTCTCTTCTGTATCATATATGGATTGGCCAAGACAAAGTTAAGGGATGGAATGCAAGAAGTAGTTAAAAAAAAAAGGTCAAGATACCATGAGAGAGAAGAAAGAATTTTAAACTGGATTATGTTCTAGAGGTAAGAGACCAGGAGAGAGAAAAATTGCAATCTATACACAGAGTCAATTCTATTGGTCTTTCTAACAGTATTATGTCAATGTGACAAATGTTTGGTAGATGCCCTGGATGCTCAAGTCTATAGATGAGTCAGAGTGAATGCGCTACACCGGTTTTATCACTAGGTTGGTTTTACTATGCTCATGCCCCAGATCCTCTCTGGGGGGAAAGAGTCCATTGAGAAGCTTTTATCAGTTTAGCTGGTGTGTGATGGTATTTAATAATGATTTTTTTCAGCACTCTATTCTTTTTTTTTTTTTTTTTTTTTTTTGTTGTGGAGAAATTCCATTATCTTTTAATTCCATTCATTTTCTTTTTTTCCCCCTAATCATTTTATTAGGGGCTCATACAACTCTTATCACAATCCGTACATACATCAATTGTGTAAAGCACATTTGTATATTCATTGCCCTCATCATTCTCAAAACATTTCCTCTCCACTTAAGCCCCCGGCATTAGGTCCTCATTTTTCCCCTTCCTCCCCGCTCCCCTCTCCCTCACGAGCCCTTGGTAATTTATAAATTATTATTTTGTCATATCTTGCCCTGTCCGACGTCTCCCTTCACCCACTTTTCTGTTGTACATCCTCCAGGGAGGAGGTCACATATAGTTCCTTGTAATCGGTTTTCTCTTTCCAATCCACTCTCCCTCTACCCTCCCAGTATCACCACTCACACCACTGGTCCTGTAGGGATCATCCTCCCTGGATTCCCTGGATTTCCAGTTCCTATCTGTATCAGTGTACATCCTCTGGTCTAGCCAGATTTGCAAGGTAGAATTCGGATCAGGATAGTGGGAGCAGGGAGGAAACATTTAGGAACTAGAGGAAAGTTGTATTTTTCATCATTGCTACATCACACCCTGACTGGCTCGTCTCCTCCCTGAGACCCCTCTGCAAGGGGATCTCCAGTGGCCTATAAATGGGCTTTGGGTCTCCACTCCACATTCCCCCAATCATTCACTATGGTAAGATTTTTTTTGTTCTGATGATGCCTTATACCTGATCCCTTCGATACCTCGTGATTGCATAGGCTGGTGTGCTTCTTCCATGTGGGCTTTGTTGCTTCTGAGCTTGATGGATGGTTGATTGCCTTCAAGCCTTTAAGACCCCAGGCACTATACTTTTTGATAGCTGGGTACCTTCAGATTTCTTCGCCACATTTGCTTATGCATCCACTTGTCTTCAGTGATCCCTAAAGGTTACTTGCAAAATTTGGATCTCTTTTAGATTATTAATCCCATCCCAGATTTATTCAGCAATTTTGAATTTTGAGCCTACCCTCGTACTAGTCATCCTATCCATCACCTCCACTTCACCTCAAATTGATCTTCTCTGACCCCTGAAGTCAGTCTGTACTTTTTGGCATTTTTATATTCAGTCTTACCTGAAATGTCCACCTTTCTCCTTTCTTAAAAAAAATCCTTAAAAGCAGAGCTGAAGCTCCATTATCTCTAGACTGTGTTCCTTTTTACTTTTACTCAAACCTCCCATAATTTGTTATCTGTGTCCATAACTTGTTATCTGTGGATATCACTTGGCAGGTGTTTCTATATGTTGAGGGTCTTTCAGTTATAAATGATGGGATACCAAATTATTTTAACAACAACAACCAAAAAAAGGTGGGGGGCAAGAGTGTAACAGAACAGAAAAATCAAAACCTAAAGAATTTAGCATGTGGTACAGCTGAATGTAAAGACTCAACTAATAATGCCACGACTAGTTTAGCCTCCTACCCTTTCTCCCTGGTTTCTTTCACAGACACGTCTCCTCTATGTCTTGGGCAGTGAGCCAATGGCAGCCTGTGATCCTAAGTCTCTTAGTTCCTGAGGATGGGTACACACACACACACACACACACACACACACACGTGTGTACACATACATATATATATTTTTTTCTCCCTGAGTATAGAAAAGAATTTTTTTACAGAATCCTAGCCCAAAATTCTTAAAAGTGTCCCAAATTTCCAAATTAGATCAATGATCGGTTCTCAACTAACTGATGTGGCCAGAGATACAGGGTACTGTGTGGTCAGTGCCATTGGAACCATAGAGAAAATACTCTCTGTTGGCCCAGAAGAATGAAGGAAGACACGCAAAAGACAAAGGGCATCAACAATATCTAGTAGTAAAATATTTACAGATATTTAATGGCATTGAGTCCATTCAATAATGCAGACTTCTAAGGCTGGAGAATGTATCCAAATTATTTTCCTTCTTTGACGATGTCACACACATAACAGGTGTTTTAAAATATACTGAAATTATTCTGGAGTATCTTGAAATTTGTCTATAGCTAATTATTTTGGCTGGTTAGAGCATAGTAATAGGATAGACCAAACTATTAAATATTACCTCTACAGAGAACTGACTTGTGCTTTCTTCTATTGCCTTAGAATGTATTAGAAACGCAAGACAACTGTCCTGCCCAAAAGGCCATTGGCTTGAGCATGGGGATTGGGCTCCAGAAGAGAGCCTGGAAACCGACCACTGACAAATCCAACTTTTTTGTGGAAAAAGCAATTATGGGTGCACTTTATTATGCTGCCTTTTCTTCACAAGCAAAAAACCATGATTAATAGGATGTAAATATGATGCTAGGGTGGCTGAGAAAAAATATGCCAATTTTCTGTTCATCATTCTTACCCCCTTGGAAGTAAGTTGTATTCTAAATTCATCGGAGCCTTGTGTAAATCTGTTAAAATTTCTATTGGAATAGATGACCTATTTAGTCTATTACATTTCAAATTTCTACAGTTCTGAGATTCCTTGGGGCGTGTGGCGAATGGAGCAATTGAAGAACAGCAAATTTCACAGTATGGTCCACCATCTGTGTAGGAACAACAAGAAAACTGATGGGATTTCTCTCCCTGGCAGATATTTATTTCTCAAGAGTTTTTAAAACAGGAGGTCTGCAAAATTTTTTGTGAGTGGTTAAAACATGAAGATTGATTTATAAGATTATCTTTACCAGGAAGAGATATTTCACAATGTGTCTAAAATTCCCATTAAGGATCTAACCCAGAATTTCTAGCTTATCCGCAGATTCCTTTTTTCCCATATAATTTTAATAAATCAAGGAACATTTGTAAGTGCTAAATGTTGAATTGTCATTCACAGTTCATTTTTAACCAACTAACAACAGCTATGTGTTAATTGGATGCCATTAACAAACCATAACTTAATGCATTAATTCTTTTGTTATGCACCGAAAGTTTTTCCTGAAGATTTTATATGTTGTCTTAGTTTCTTCTGAATAGTACATTGAAACCTATTGACTATAAATTTCATCAATGTGTTTGT
>NW_022111300.1:29047317-29048415 GCF_000313985.2 Echinops telfairi | reverse complement strand
AATTCCCTAGAGGCAAACCAACTCTTCAGGAACAAGGGCCATAGGAAGATGGAAAAAGTGATTCTTGAAAGGTCAGCCAGGCTGTCCATGCATTCTCTCTGAACACTCCCAGTTTGCAATAACAGCCATTGGCACACTTAGGTCAAAACATGTTAAAAGGTACTCAAAGGTAAAGCTCCCCACTCCTACCCTAATGCACCACCCTGTACGCATAAGCATGCCCCATTGTCCCAGCAAAATACCACTTGAGTGATACAATTGTGAGGAACAAGGTGGTCTTGGATCATCTTAATTTAGACACGGAGCTTTCCTGAAGATGGGGCCTGGTACTGAGCATTTCCCTGAGAAGCTGACCTTGACGATAACTGGCCTTCCCTTTTTTTCTAAAGCTATTTGGGAAGTTTTCAGACCACTTTCCTCATTAAGAAGACTTGTAAATGGGCTAATGAAGCAACAGAAATTTACATTCTTACAGAACATGTATTAGCTGGGTCCATTGGAATATTCTTCTAATAAATTGTTAAACTCCATAGTTATTACCAGACCATCGATATTTTTCCTTTCCCAGAAATAGTCATTGAGCAAACTAAGGTCCCTTAAGACTTTTCAGAGCCTCTTGTGGGGGCTCTGAAACTCATGTGAAGGAAAACATAAGCTGCTGTGAATTGTTTTTGTGCTGTAATTTATGAATACATTGGTTCTTGCATTTGTTCGGGTTGACTAGATAAAGAAATCCAGAGACTTATATTTGTGTAAGAGAGAGATTTATATCAAAGAGTAATTATATATTGAGAAAACCTCCCAGCCCAGTCCAGATCAAGTCCATGAGACAGATATTAGCCCATATGTCTGATACTAGTCCATAAATTCCTCTTCAGACACTCAGCACATACAATGATGCTGAATGCAGGAGGATCACAGGCCGGTGGGTGAAAAGTCTTGAGGATCCAGTGGTGTTGGAAGAATCTCAGCACTGGCGTGGGTCTCCATGTGGCTCCTTCAGCTTTCTGAGTGTGGCTCCTCAACAGGAAGGTAAAAGCAGAGTGTGTTTGTCTGGGTAGACTAGAGAAACAAATCCATGGGTGCAAATATGTGTAT
>NW_022111300.1:29044298-29045704 GCF_000313985.2 Echinops telfairi | reverse complement strand
GAAGGCCATGCCTACACAGAGGCCTCATTGGCTATGATCTGATTGACAAGCTAGGCTGTACCTCTACACTCTTAATCCTCAAATTGACAAACGATTATATATCTACCTCACAGAGAAAGAGTGTGGCAGCCTCTTGTGAGAAAGAAAGGAAGTTCCCAGGATCCTCAGGAGAGGGTCTTGCCTAGAAGGAGGGATCATCAGGCTCTGACCTGATTGACCATCAAACTCTACCCCTTCACTCTTTTATCAAGTTGACATGAAATTGTGTAACTACCACAGTTCTACTAAAGAAATACAAAATTCTATCAGTGTTATGACATACGAAGGCGTTCTAACTGATCAGAAACATAGAAAAATAATTCTTATTTGTCATGTGGGAAAGCATTTGCAGCATTTTGGTCACCCGAACCGTGTTGCATTGGTCAAAATAGTGCATGGGGAAAACCTGCTGCCGAAGCCATCTTTAAGGTGTTTAAGAGTAAGGATGTCCTTCTGAGGACGAAGGTGGGTCTGACACACGCCAAGGTATTTTCAGCCACCTCCTACACATGGATAAGGAAGATCAAAGAAGAGTTGTTGCATTTGAGTTGTAATCCTGGTAAAGAATATTTAAAGAACATTACATTGCCCAAGAACAAACACACCTGTCTTGGAGAAAGTACAGTCAGAATGCTCCTTAGAATCAAGGAAGGTGAGATTATTCTGACATACTTTGCACATGTTATCAGAAAAGATCAGTCTGTGGAAAAGCACATCATGATTGGTAGAGGGTCAGTGGAAAAAAAGACCACCAATGAGATGGAGTGACAAGGGGCTTGCAATAAAGTGTTCAGGTGTAATGACACTTGGAAAGATGGTGTGGGACGTGGCAGTATGCCATTATGTCATATATATCTATAAGTAACTATGAGTCAGCACTGACTCCATGAACCTAACAATGATGAACCAGGCTGAATTCTGGCTCTTAGGAAGGTCAGGTGACCCCTTCTCCTCAATGAGCAATGAAGGTGTCGATGGCAGGCACCAGATACACCATAGAAATGGACTGCCTCCTGACTTCCAGTTTTAGGCAGAGATTTACTTTCTCAGGGGTTAAGGTCTTTTTAGAACAAACGGGTTTAATTCTAGTACTGAATAGGGAGGCTAGGCACATTTCCATAATAATCTTGAACGTTATTTGTTTTTTGTTTTAAGGCCTTAGCTTATTTCGTTCTCATAACCCTTTCAAGCCAATGTAACATTGTGCCAGATGAGTAAACAGGCTCAGGAAGGGTACATGCTTTCTTCAGGTATTTTCAGGTGAAGTGATGAAGTGAGGTCTGTGTGTTAGGTGGAATTGATCTGTCTTCTTGGTACAGCGGTAGAATTTTCACTTCTATGCAGACAACAGGGGTTTGACTCCTGGG
>NW_022111300.1:29040858-29042732 GCF_000313985.2 Echinops telfairi | reverse complement strand
CAATCTAGCCTACAGCTACTTGATTCTGGAAGAGCCTTCCACAAAACTGATGATAGCACTTCCCTGCCACACAGTGAAAAAACAATGTAGTGTGATATGATAAAGCATTGATTGAATACGGGGAATATGAGAGTGTCTGTCAGCAGATGGAAGGGGGCAAAAAGAATGCCTTTCTTATTTCTCTAGGGTGAGGTTGGATAAGAATTGCATAGATATTCAATGAGATAAGCTCCCTGGTCTTTTCTGTGCAATCAGTTTGCTATCAGAACTTTAACCCCTTTCAGTGAATATTGACAGCCAACAAGTGTGCTGGTTGTGATAGGGGAATCTGAGAAAATGACAGATGAATAATATTTGCTAAACATTCACTCATTCTTTCACTGATGCATCTAATACATGCTAATTGGCAGCCTGAAGTCTTTCTGAGTCTCTGATAGCTAATAGGTGCTTAATTAAATGATTGAACAAATTAAGACAGTTTTAAAATATATCATCAAAGGAAAAACACAATAAAATGGATTTTACTTTGATGTGAAAATTTTTAAACATGTTATTTAATAAGAAAAGATGTAAGTATTTAGATGCAATGGATATTTTATTTTGGGGCGAAACATTTTATTTGGGGTGATAATACATCAGTTGGTACTGGAATCCTGTGGGAGGAACAAGTGTCTGGTTTCGATCGTCAGATAGATTACAATTTTATTAATAAATGACTCTGTGGGTAGGAAACTAAACTAAAGTAACAATGCAATTGTTAGGTGTCGTTGACTTGGCTCCAACTCATAGCGACCCTATATACAACAGAATGAAAATTACCGGGTCTTACACAGTCCTCACAAGTATCATGTTCAAGCCCATTGCTGTTTTGCAGCCACAGTTCCATTCATTTCCTCAATAGTCTTCCTCGTTGTAGTCAACCCTTTGCTTTAGCAAACATGTTTTTTTCCAGGAGCGTGTTTCTCTTGAGAACATGCTCCAAGTATGACAGTCAAGTCTCACCAGCCTTGATTGTAAAGAGCATTCTGGTTGTACTTCCACCAAGACAGATTTGTTTGTTCTCTTGATTTTGCATAGGACTTTCCGAATTCTTTGTCAACTCCATAATTCTAATGCATAAATTCCTCTTTTGTCTTTCTTATTCATTGTCCAGCTGTCACATCCACAAGCAGCAGTTGAAAATTACCAAGACTTGGGTCTGGTGCAGCTTAGTTTTCAAAATGACCTCTCTCTGTTTTTCAATGCTTGAAAGAGGGCTTGTGCAGAAGTTTTGCCCAATGCAATATATCATTTGATTTTTGACTACTACTTCTATGATCCAAGCAAGATGATATGTTAGTTAGGGTTCTAGAGAAACAAAACCAGGACATTTATATATATAAAACAAAACCAGGAAATATATATATACACATATGAGGTTAGGTTTATACAATGAGAAGGAATATAACAGCTAATCAGTCCACACAGCAGTACAGAGGGTTCAGTTCAACTCACTTCTGTGAAACAGTTAATATACTGGAAGTCCTTCAACTCATTTGGGCAGTAGGGTCCAAGGTCAAGGAAGCAGACAGCAGAGTCCTCCCTCAGGCAAGGCATGCAGAGTCTGTCCACTGACAGTAAACAGCAGGGTGGGTCACCAACAGTCAGTAGCTTGGAAGCTTAGCAAAGCAGGCTTGGATGGAATATCAAGCTCAAGCAATGTATGCATCAGCAGCATGGAAAAGCAGGTCTTGAAGGAGCCTCAAGCTCTAGTCACATGATCCACAAGTTGGCTTGGTCCAGAGGTGGTGCATCTCATAGGTTGAGGCAGAGAACTAGCTACAGCATCAGCATGCTCCAGCATGCTCTAATCACTAGCGAGCAAGAGAGATGTG
>NW_022111300.1:29038005-29040323 GCF_000313985.2 Echinops telfairi | reverse complement strand
CTTCATTCCTCAGGGGTCTGGGTCATTAGACGTCTTGTCAGGATTGGGTTGCTGTAGTTTACTATTTACTTTAAGCACAGGGCATGGTAGTACTAAGAGATGGCCTAAGAAATCTGGATTCCAGAAAAATTCTTCTTTACCTCCATTTTGTAATACCAGTCCAATTTCTCCTTGGTATCAGGATCAATCACACCACTCAGTACAGTGACATCCTTCCTGACCTGTTGATCCAAAGGCATGAGGAGACCCAAGTGGCCAGGGGGCATTTTTAGCTGCCAGTTCAATGGAATCAGTGCTGTGTTACCAGGTGGGAGAGTTCCTTCCTTTGGGACTAGCACCTCCAGGCCTGAAGTGCATATGGTTGCTGGGACAGGAAGCAAAAGTGCTGAAAGTGGATCACTAGGAGTAATAGTAAATAGTAAAGCCACTCTGATTTCCACCCCTTGGTTCCTGGACTCATGAATCCTGGCTATTGGAGACCTAGCACCATACATTGGCCACTGGCAACCACCATGTTAGTCAGAATTAACTCAATAACACCTAATAACATTTTCAAGATCAAGTTTCCGACTGTTCTAACAAACATTTGGCTATTTTCTGTCTTTCTCTCATTTTTAATAATCTTTTGTTTTATTCATATATGATATTCTTGATGTCATCTCACTGCTTGTCAACTCTTCTGCCATTATTATTTAGTGTGTCAAATTTGTTCTTGAAATTTAGGAAGGATATACTCAAGTTCACAATGTGACTCTCCAGGTCTTATTTTAAGTTTTTTTCAATTCCAAGCAGAATTTACATAGGAACCATAGAGATTCTGTTTCACCTTTAGCCCCTGGCCTCATTTTTGTTGCTCATATTCAGCTTCTCACTCATCTCTTCCTATAGATATAGTTATTTTGATTCCTAGGTGTTCTGGCTGAGGTCTATGTGTACAATTGCCATTTGTATTATTGTAAAAAAGTTTTTGCCTCGAAGGCATCATTGATCATATAAAAAAGCTGTTATAAGATAATGCGTTCTAAGTGTTGACTAATTGGATGAAGCATTGAGGTTAGAAATCCCACCAGGGGCAACTCAGGACAGTCGGTGTAGCTGCCTGAAAAGTTAGAAGGAGGTGACTTAAAGACTCGTAAGGGAGAAAGGAATAGAGCACTCAAAAGGAAGATCAATGATGTCCCAGAATTCCAACTTCTTTAAATGCCGTGCTGCTCCATTTCCAGGCCTCTCTTTGATTATATTTCTTCACGTCCCAGGTTCTACAATTCAATGCAACTTCCCACAGAAACTCAACACTTTTGGGACACACTAATCTAGGGTGATTCTCTAAATATGGTCTCCAGACCAGTAACATCACCAGGGAACTTGCTACAAATGAAAATCAGAATGTGAAGTCATTTTTGCTACTTTCATCATTCCTCTAAGTACATCTCGCATGTAATATGTAACCTATAACATGTTACCTTTGAATATATACTCTAATCATTTAATTCCACTCTGCAAAATAAATAAACAAAAACAAACCTTATAAGACAGAGTAGAAGTGCCTTTATGGGTTACTTTACTGGAGCAGAAAATCTCAGCTTTCTCCATCACAGTGACCAGTGGGTTTGAACTGCTGACCTTGTTTCTACCAGCCCAACTGACTACCCACTATGCATTCACAACCTCCTCTGAGGGATAAGGTGGTAGCAAAAAGCCATTACTATATGAGTATGTGAAATTCAAGTACTGAGAACTAGTCTAGATTAAAGACAATATGCTTAATTACAAAGAACTTCATAATACCAAGTATGTGTTTGTCTGTTGGTAAGTAACAAATCAGATCGTGATTAAGACAGGAGAACTTAGTTGGCAAGGACAGTCACTTTTCCTTCAATTGTCATCCAGAGTTGTACTTTCCCTCCTCTTTGTCCCCTGCTGTCAGACGGACAGTATGACTTGGGCCTGGTTTCAGGGACTTCAGTGAGAATAGTTATAGTTGATGGTCTTTACTAACTTTGTCCTCTTTGCAACTAACATAATTTCTCTCAGCCCTAGTTTTCTCTTTAATGTATCAAGAATGTGTGCCTTATCTACCTCACAGGGTGATTGTGAAGATGATAATAGGAAGAGCTCACATTTATCGGCCGCTTACTCTGTGCCAGACACTGTGCTAAGTGCTTTACATGAGTTATCTTTTTTAATCTTCCCAAGAACCCTATTAGCACTATTGTACCAATGAGGAAGTTGAGGCTTGGTGAGATTAAGCTAATTGCCTGAGGCCACACAGCTGGAAAGTGGTAAAGGCAGCATTTAAATTTAGACTGTGTGATGTA
>NW_022111300.1:29033850-29035408 GCF_000313985.2 Echinops telfairi | reverse complement strand
AAACCAAAATTGCCAGAGGCATTGAAAAGAAGTCTAGAAAAGAATCTGTATGGTAGGTATTTATTGAATAAAATGAATAATGGGAGGACAGCTAAGAATTCGAAGACCTGAAGTCTAGGTATGCCCCTTAATACTACTGTCATGATTCAGAAATCAGTTTGTGTTTGGGGCCGGAGCCCTGGCAGCGCAGTGGTTATGGGCTGGGTTACTATCCACAAGGTGGCAGCAGTTTGAAAGCGCCAGCTGCTTCTTGGGGAAAAGGCAGGGCTTTCTACTCCAGTAAAAGAGTGACAGTCTTGGGAACTCACAGAAGCCTTTCTACCCTGTCCGCTAGGGTCACCATGAGTTGGCATCAGCTCAATGGCAGTGAGTATGTTTGTTTGTTTGTTTGGGTTGACTATTTTGGAGTTTCAGTTTTCTCGTTTGCAAAATGGGTAGAAAAATGGCAATTGAGGTGTTCCTAAATATCTAAAGATAGTTAAATAATAATGGGTCTAACATTACTTTGCCAATTGGAGAATAATATACAATTTTGAATTATCATTTTCATGAGGAAGGAGCAAGATAAATAAAAAAATAAATACACCAATAAAAGGAATTTGAGACCTATGCATGGATTCAGGTCCAAAGGCCTTCTTGGTGGTGGGTGGACAAGAAGGAGGGGGCATGGTTTTCCTACCTGAGAGCCCTCCTCCTATTGACTTCTAGACTAAATTATGGGACACAGGCTTACATGAGTTCCCATGTAAAAACTTAGGATCATCTAGATATGAACGCAGAATAAGGAGTCCAGTATCTATTGTTCATGAAATATGGTCTTCTGATACAAAGTAGAAAAAAACAAAAATTACCAAATGCAAGGTCTCCCATTTAATTTGTGGCTTTAAACACCAAAGGTACATGTTTTATAATAAGAATTTTCTCTTTTTCCCCCCTATAAATAATTGCACAATTTGTACATTTTTGTTCTTATTTTCAAGAAAAAACAATCAACATGGTCAAATAAAGCTTACTCTTTTTTATCTCTACTTTCAATTCTGTCCTTTGCATTCCTCACCAGAGGAGATTGCTCTTGTGAGTTAGATGTGAGTATCCACCATTCACTTGAAAAATGATTTGTTTTATGCCATTGCCAGTCACATAAATAGCACTCAGTACAACTTATTCTGTGATTTTTTTTCCCCCTGCAGTTTGATTTGCTATCTAATTAACAGAAACATAAACATGTGATCTTCCTTCACTAAACAGTGGCCTGATATGTATCCATTGAAGCCATGTTTGAATCTGTGTCTCTGCGGGTTCCTCGCATTTCAGAAAAGAATGCATCCAGCACACAGCACACCCCCTTCCAGGAGGATAAGCAGTGCCTGACCAAAAAGGTGAAGAACTACTGGGGATGGTTCATAATCAATATCGTGAAATGCAATTCAAACCATGGCCTGCTTCTGAGACCCCCTCTTCAGTTGACCTGAAAATAATCACTTCTCCATCCCCGGGCTTGTGCTCAGTTCTCTGGCCAATCAAGCCCCTCCCCAGAGTCTCTGTGCTCTGAATCTAA
>NW_022111300.1:29025071-29032887 GCF_000313985.2 Echinops telfairi | reverse complement strand
AGACGTGCCAGAACCATGTCCACGAAAGCTAAGGGGTCCGCTGGTAGAAAATTTCAGTTAAGGGATGTAAAAGCCAGACATCATGACCTTGGCTCCGTGAAAAAGTTTGGTGTTTGCAGTGACACTGAGGGGGACAAAGGGACAGGAAAGGACAATCTCATTGCAATCTCTGTAACACAGAAGGCGCGAGTTATCCAGATCTGAGATTCAACTTACAAACTGGAAACCTTTCCCTTGTTGTTCCCTTTCCTCCTGCCACCCAAAGCACTTTGGTTCCTTACACAGAGCCACTGTGCCCATCCAGGTGCCTGGGAGGAAGTGTAGTTAGTGGAAGGGGATTGTGGCAACAGTGGATAAGGGGAAGTGCAGTCTGCTAGCAAAGGTAAGCACCGACGCAAGAGGGATCAGAACGAGTTAAGTTATAGCGACCTTGGTGTCTCAAGGGTGAAGCAAGACCCAGCGGCAGCTAGTGCCCCTGCAGGGATGGGAAAGCGCAGGGGAAGGGGCTGCTGACTTGTGTACACAGCAGGTACAGCCCAAGACAGAGTCCCTGTGTGATTGCACCCTATGACTTACAAAGCCATAGTCAGGAACTCCAGTCCCAGCACAGCCTGATGGTGTGCCCCACAGTCTGGGGGCACGCTTGTTGCTGAAGAAACAAGAATGGAGGCCAGTGACGACAGCCAGATCACCGGGACGGGTGTGAGGTCAAGTGCACACCATGTCTCGCTACGCCACTATGATGGGTGAAGCGGACTGACCACTTTTGTACAGTTGTTTCCTCAGGAATGAGCAGGAACTAGGCTAGGCTTATTAGATTTCAGGACCCAGAAATTTGTAATTGGGCTCCCGGGAGTGACTTACTCTTTTCCAGGAGCTGCACTCCTGCGTGGACTCTGAAGCAGTCAGTTGTCACCAAAAGTGAGGCGCCAAAGAAACCTGCTTGCAGGACGACAGAAGACTGAGGCAGAAACGTGAAACAAAACCCAACACAGTTCAAATTGTGGGTTGAATTTTTTTAAAGTTTCTTGAAGAATTGAATTGGTTTAAAATGAAGGAACTGGAAATCCTGGAAGATTTGAGGACAGATGGGGAGTTGGAAAGGTTCCCCAGACTATAGGTGGAAGCTTCCTGTGAATGAGTGGGTGAGTTAATTTATTGTGCCAACCTGGTCAATAAATACATGTGGGGTTAATTGAAGGGCGGAGGGATAAATGGCTTGGTGAGCCTCGCTTTCTAGTTCTCAGGTCTCTTGCTTTCTGATGGTCGGACCAGGGTGCAGCTGTCTTAGCCAGTTCCCTGCTTTAACTGGCAAGGCTCACTTCCTGAGAGACACCTCTGAGAAATCACATGCACCTACCCCGATGCAGCCCTGGGTGCTGGAGTACCCATGTGGAGACCCCTGCCAGTGCTGAGATGCATATGCATTCACTGACTTGGCTTTCCACCTGCAGTCGGCATCATTGTATCTGTTTTGTGAGATGGAGGAGGACTTTGTGGACTAGTGTTGGACATATGGGTTAATGGGTTAATGTTGGACTTGCGGGCATGGGCAGCACTGGGTTGGGATGTTTTCTTGGTGTGCACTTAACCTTTATATAAAGCTCTCTCTTATACAAGAGTTTCTGTGGATTTGTTTCTCTAAAGTACCCAGACTAACACAGTGGGTCAGGGTTCAGGACCACGACAAGGCAGAAACTGCAACCAAATGGCGAGGAACTTTATGCAGGAGATAGGGGACTTCTGCTCAGGGAAAACTAGTAGCGAGGTTGGAACATACAGACCATGGACAATACTAACTGACAACCTTTCTTAAGTTCACACTACCTTGGCGATTGGGGGGGATCCAAGTGGAAGGGGCCTTGAGAGGGTCAAGAAGCTAGCAGTGAGGGTGAGGAGAAAGAAAACATTGAGAACCAGCTCAGAGCTGATACTCTATGAAGGCCTTCAAGCTCCAATCAGACAACAGGAGGGTGAGGAAATTCCTGAATTGTAGTAAACATCTGTCTTAGGCTGGGTCGACTAGAGAAACAAATTCAGTGACAGTGGATATCTGTGGGCAAGTTAGAGCTTTATATCAAGAAGTAATTATATATCAAACAAATATCCCAGCCCAGTCGGGATCAAGTCCATAATCTGACAGCAATTCATACGTCTGATTGTAGTCCAGTAAGCCCTCTTCAGAGGCTGGCAGCTATCTGCAACAATGGAGAATACAGGAAGATCACAGGCTGGCGGGTGCAATTTCTTGTAGCAGCTGCATCACAGGACTTCAAGGTCTGAGGAGAAGGTGACACAGAGAGAGAGGGGTAGCCATGGGGAGCCATTGAGCTAGGTAGCCCTCCAATGAAGCTGTGACCTGATTAACAGGCTACACTCTGCCCACATGTTCCTATGGAAGCCATGTTGACACAAAAAACCTCACATCACAACATCTCATGTGACTTGCTTGCTTCTATGTAAAGCTGTCTAACCACGATACAAGCCAATTTCCAGATACTTTCTGTTGTATGTACGGATAAGCCTCGATGAGTGTGTTGTCTCAGCTCTATGAGAAAATGTATCCCTCAGACACAAGATTGTGGTAACTTTTCCAAAGATATTATTTTATTTTCAGAGGGGCCAAAGTAATTGCGTGCAATATTGAACACCCCCCCCACACACACACACACAATTTGCAGAATTTAAAGGTAACAAGTAAGAATATGTATTGGGATAACAGTACAGAAAACCCGAGGACGTTTGGAAAGTGTGTAAACTGGAAACCTCTCAGAGAAGGAAAAGTATAAAACTTTTCACTAAAAAAAAAACAACAAATAAAACAAAAACTTTTCACTAAAACAAGCGCTAGAAAAATGACTAAGTGATAGGAAAAAACTTACAATTCCAACAAATTCTGATTCACAGAAGTTTTACGTCATACCTTATTTCTTGGCAACATTTTAACTGTTTGTTCCTTCTATTTAATTTTTTTTTTTGTGGACACACACAATTTGCCATTTTAAAATCTACACCTCAGTGTCATGAAGTACTTGTGTTACTCAGGCTTAGGGGTTACATGCTGGGCTGCTGACCAAAAGATGAGCCCTTGGAACAAAGGAGCTGCTCTTCGAGGAAAAAAGATGAGCCTCTCTGTTCAAGGTTACAGCCTCAGCAACCCACAGGGATGGCCCTCCTCTGTGCGTGCAGGCTCTCCATTGGAATGGACTGACAATGATTCTTGAGACAATGGTGCACAGCAACAAGGTCCATAGTCTCAGGGGTTCCAGCAGTCTCTCTCCCAGCAAGCCGGGCCTCTTCTATAATTTCGGGGACTGTTCCACATTTTTATCCCACTGTATCCAGAACTTACTAATGTCATCCTTTTCAACAAATGTAATGATAGTAGGCAGGGGCCCTCTAGTGCTTATCATCTCAGGGTTGTGGTGAATTTTTGTATGGCTGTTAGACTATTGAACTCATTGGTTTCTTATGTCTCAATTTTCATGGCTTTCTTTCCTGTAGATGGGGAGAGACCCACTGTTGTACTTTTGATGACTGTTGAGGAGTGTTTCCAAGACACTGTTCAAAGTAGGATGTAGAACATCGTCTTTGAGAACTATGTTATATCAACTGATGACTAGCGGTCTGGAGATGCCAGCCCAGCAACGCTTGCTCCCAATGTGTTTGTATGTCTCAGATGTTTCCCTCCATGGTCCATCATACTCATGAATTTATTTTCAGCAAAGGCTAAAACACATATATAAATATCCTCGGTTAGATGCGCGGATAGACTCTCATGATCCCTTTCACACCTGTTCAGCTCTCATGTCTATCCATGCAGCAACTCATAGAACATTAGCATTGAAAGACTGTAGATATATAAATCTGCTTCTTTTGTCTTTAACTCTAGCACACCACCCCCAGTGTCTTCTCTTGCCTTCATCATATTTTTGGCCAACCCCACCCCCACCTGCTTTATGAGCTCTTGCCTTCTCCACCCCACTGAACACATCTCCGACCTCTTCTTTTAGCCAAAGTCCACGACTGCAGGTTTATGCAAGTGATGATATGGTTGGAAGATTCGTAACCACTGTTTCACATTGCATTATGTCCCATTGTGTGCATTTACCACTGATTGTTTTTCCTTGTTCCCATCCATTTGCTATTACAAATAGTGTTGTAATGAGCATTATTATTGCTATTCATAGGTGCCATCAGTCAGTTGCAATGCACAGTGACTCGATTAGCAGTAGAACAAAGCACTATCCAGTCCTGCATCATCCTTACAATTGTTGTTAAGTCTGAGCCCATTGTTGCACACACTGTGTTAAACCATCCCCCCAGAGAGGCTTCTTCTTCTAGGCTGACCCTTTACTTTACCAAGAATGATGCCCTTTCCAGGGACTAGCCTGTCTTGCTAAGGTGGCCAAAGTATGTAAGTCAAGTCTCACCATCCTGCTTCCAAGGAGCAGTCCAGCTGTACTCCTCCTAAGACTGATTTCTTGTCCTCGCTCAAAGGTGCTTTCAGTGGTCTTTGCCAACACCATCATTCAAATGCTTCCATTCTTCTTTGGTCTTCCTTATCTATTTGCAATTTGCACATGCATATGAGGCACTAGAAAATACCTTGCTTTGTGTTAGGTGTATCTTATTTCTCAAAATGACATCCTTGCTCTTTCACAGTTTAAAGAAATCTGATGCAATGCTTTCTTCAATATAATATGTCATTTCATTTCTTGGCTGCCACTTCCATGATCATTGAAGGTGGATTCAAGCAAAACGAAATTCTTGACCGCTATCTTTTCTGCTTATCATGATGTTGCCTATGGGTCCAGTTGTAAGGCATGTGGTTTCTTTACATTGAGTTGTGATTCATACTGAAAGCTGCGATCTTTTATTTTGATCAGCAAGTGTTTCCAGTCCTCCTTGCTTTCCCCATCAAGGCTGTGCTGTCTATTGTGCCGTGGCTCTTCTAGCTACTGATTATCCAAGTAGAAGGGGGCTAGGTAATGTGGTATTTCTACTGCCAACTATTTGAAGATGTACCACATTGTTTTCCCAAGTGATTACACTACTGTACAGTACAACAGTCTCCAGGGGCCCTCGCTGGCATCTGTTATTTTCTCAGTTTTTGTTTTTTAGTTGTTGTGGGTTTTTTGTTTTTGTTTTTGCTTTACTTTTCTATTGATGCTGAGGTACTGTTTTGATTTGTACCTCTCTAATGCCTCAGGGTCACAAATATTTCTTCATATGTTTATTGGCTGCTTCAGTGTATTCTGTGACGAATTATCTGTTCCTGGCCTCTGTTTCTTCATAAAATTGGATTATTTATCTTTTTACTGTTGAGCTGTTGATGTTTTGTATATGTGTTAGGGATTATGCCCTGGTCCAGTATGTCATTTCTAATATATCTGATAGGATATTGCCAGAATTCTTATACCAATCCTGTAGGAAAGGAAGATAGAGGTTTTTAAAATATTATTTTAAAGATGGACCCAGAGATTGATTAGAAAATTAGTGATGGAAGCAGACTAGATCATGATATCCGGAGAGAAAGGAGATGTGATGTCACCTATGTCTTTCCTATGTGGACCATGCACTTGTCACGGGTCTACACTGCCAGCTCTATCGTTTCTTTTTATACACAGAGAAACTAAATGCCAGTGAGACCCAGTGATTTATAACTACCCACCTAGCTGGGATGCAAAGGTGGAATTTGAAGTTGTGCTCTTCCTACCGTTCCAGGATCCCTCTCTCCTCAGGGTTTTCTGCTGGTCTGAGACCCTGCTTGGGGAAGTACTCATGCATGATAGCTCTCATGCTGAGATGACTCTCCTGAAGCAACGGGCATGCTAGTGAAGCAGATCCGGAATTCAGTGGTGTGATTCTGTCTATGTGAAACGCCATTAGATTTCAGTATGTAATGGAAGCTGTGGGGCGAGAGGAGAGTGTCAAACCCATTTTGTGAATAAATTCAGGGGCTGCAGGGCATGGGGCATCCCTCGGATGGTCACCTCAGACCATGCCTGGATGGGGACAGAAGGATTGCTAGCACTAATCACTCACCCAGTTGTATAATTCAGAGCTTGAAAAAGTTCCCTTCTGATCTAGGATCGGCTTAAACCTTGAGGCATGAAATGTGAATACCTTTTGCTCAGCATCCATTAAATAAATGTTATTCTTCTCCCTGGCAGAAAACACAAATTTCTCTGCTCAGAGCAGTGGTGTAGCAGAAGGAACAGAATTACAATATCCCTCTTTACGATAATGGCCCTCACCTCCCAAGGAAATGAACTTGGAGGAAAAGGAGCACCATTGAGTGCCCACTGACAAGTCTGCTGGGCCTGCCGATGCTGCTAATTATCTGGCAGGGAGGAGAGGATGCATCTCAGGAATACGGAATAGGAGGAAGGGCTGGTGAACTTTGGAGAGCTTGCAAGGCCCTTTGGTGTCTGTGTCACGCAAACTGGAAAATGGCCCCCACTGGGTCGTGTCTGACCTTTACCTCTTCTCCACTACTGAGCAGACGTTTCTGCCAATTATGATCCCAAACCTGCTGAAAAGTACCCTTGGCCACGGACTGTTTGTAAAGGAGAAGCAATGCCTCTGGAATAATACTATGCCCAGGACAAAGAGGAAAGGTAAACAATGAATCGCTTTGTGTTGCAAATAGATGGCTTTGCTAAATACTGGAGAAATCCCCTCAGTGTCTACCTTACACAGCTCTGATCAAAATGCATTTGCAATGCGCTCCGTGTCAAGAAATCACATCTTACTGGGCCAAGGAGGTTAAGAGCATCTCCCCAACACAGAATATAGCTCATTAAAATAGGCTTTCCAGCAAGATAAGGTTTGTTTGTTACCCTCCCCGTCCCTCCCTCCCTTTTTCAAAGGAGTGAAGGCATTGCTGAATGGAGACAGATCAAAATAGCATAGTCCACATTTGTGTTAAAAACAATATACTTGGTAACAATGGGAAAAAAATTAATGGCAAACAGCATCAGCAAACACAGCAGAGGCAGAAGTTAACTTAACAAAATTAACTTGACCGTCAGGTAACACATTAAAATGCTATTTTGGCAGACAGAATTGAGAGCCGACTTGCTGAAAGAAAATCGGCTTGGCAAAGATGACAAATACAATCCTACTCCCCTTTTCCTGCCACATGTGGCAAATGAGTGCAACCCAGGGGGGACGTTCTTATTACGGCAACTAGGTGTGAGGCCAGAGGAAAAAATTAAGTCAAGTTGACAATTTACAAATTTCTTCTCAAGCTTGAAAGGGAACTGGAAACCAGGTTATATTTTTTAAATCCCAAGACTGGTGTTTGGTAGCTGTTAATATGACTGACTGGGAATAAGGGTATACGAAAAGGCTGCTTACCAACTCAGGCGTCATCCCTCAGAAATAAAGCTTGAATGAAATAATTTTTGTCACACAAGCAATATTAGAAAATCTAATATGAGGAGCCAGACATTTTTGGCTGCTGCCCAGTGGGCACTGACAGACTGGCAGCTTGGTTTCAGTCATGGCAGTACTGATGGGAGCCACAGAGGGTTCGCACAGTCTCTTGAGGGCCATGTGATAAGCCAAAACCCAAACTCACTGCTATCCAATCAATCTGACTCATAGGGACCTATCCGATAGGACAGAGTAGAAGTGCCCTTGTGGGTTTCAGAGACTACAACTCTTTATAGCAGCGGTTCTCAACCTGTGGGTCACAACCCTTTTGGGGGTCGAACGGCCCTTTCACAGGGGTCGCCTAATTCACAACAGTAGCAAAATTACAGTGATGAAGAAGCAACAGAAATAATTTTATGGTTGTTGGGGGGGG
>NW_022111300.1:29021537-29023677 GCF_000313985.2 Echinops telfairi | reverse complement strand
TGTCTTGATCTTGCCCCTTCCAACATATTTAGGTCTTAAGATTCTAAGATTCCACGAATATTGAAAGTGAAGTTTAATTTAGTTCTTCAAGGATGTTGAGTAAGAAAAGATTAATCTTTGCTCCCTGTGGTTGGTGATTTTTAATTTGTCCTAAGCTGCTATCGGGCAGGATTCTTTTAGTCTCTTTGGTTTTAGCAAGTTTGATTATAATATATCTTGACGAATTTCTGTTGGGGTCAATTCTATACGGGGCTTGTTGAGCCCCTTGAATACAGATCTTTAGTGATATTAGGGAAGGCATTTTTTATTAATAAATCATTTCACTTGGGGCTCTTACATATAACAGTCCATACATCCATTACATTACACGGATACGTACAAATATTGCCATCAACAAAGCATTATCTTTCTATTTGAACCCCTTGATATCAGTTTCTCTTTTTTCCCTCCCACCCCTGCCTTCCACTCTTGCGAGCCCTTAATATAATATGTATTGTTATTTATATATATCTTACACTGCCCCTTCTATCCCTTCACCTACAATCCTGGTATCTTCCCCCTCAAGGGAGAGTAGTGGTGGTGATTTCACCATCACTACTAACAGTTTCCCCTTCCACCTTTCTTCCTCCTTCCCTAAAGTCGTAACTCCCTCACTGTTTCTGAGGGGCTTCTCTATCCTATCTTCCGTCAATTGAAAGCACTCATCCATACCAATGTATGCATGCCAGACTAGCTGGATTTGCAAGATAGGACTGAGATCATAATAGTTGGGGGAGGAAGGATTAAGAGCCTAGAGAAGTATTGTGTGTTTTGTCAGTGCTATACTGCCCCGTGGATGTGTCTTCCCTTCCATGTGGTCCCTCTGTGCTGGAATGTCTGATTATCCCCAGATGGGTTCTGGGAATCTACCTCCACCCGTCTCCTTCACTTCAAGGTGGTTGTTTATTTTGGAACTTCTGATGCCTATTCCCATTGACACCTCATGATCATACCTGATGGTGTGCTTCTTCCATATGGGCTTTTGTTGATTACCTGCTAGGTGGCCACTTGTTTGGCTTCAAGGTTGTTTTTTTTAATCATTTTATTGGGGCCTCTTACAACTCTTGTTACAATCCATACACCAATTGTATCTGACATATTCTTACATATATTCTATCGTTTCTTTTCTAGACATTTGCTTTCCATTGAGCCCTCTTTTTTCACCTCCCTCCTCCCTGCCCCCTCCAACCCTTGTGGCCCCTTGATAGATTGTAGATAGTTAATGATTTTCAAATCTCACACCGACTGCTGTCTCCCTTCCCCTCTGGTTTCTGTTGTTCTTCCCCCTGGCTGGGGGTGTGTGGTTATGTGCCATTCATTGTACATAACCACCTCTTTCCCCCTTCTCCTTCCCGTTTTAGTATCTCTATTCCCATTCTGTTCCTGGGCTCCATGTGTTGGAGTTTCATCTCTTGCCTATGCCTATGTACATGCTCCCGTCTAGTCTAGATTGGGAAGCGGCAATGAGGCCGTGATTTGAGGACTCTTAACTTTTGTAGGTGTGAGCTCTACTGCCTTGCTCTGGACATGGATATAGAGTGACTACTGCTTGGCTGCACCAGAGGATGGTGGTTCTGAGGGACAAGTGCTTGTTTTTGGTTTGTTTGTCTTTTCCTCAGTGTGGCAGTGCTGTGCAGGTTTGGCTGGCAGGGCATTGGAGAGCAGTAACTCTGTGTCTGTTGTTTTTCTGCAGTCTCTCCTTCCACCAGGCAGACTGTTCAGTTCTTCAGCCTTGCTTTGGGTGATCGGTGTTCTAAAGTTGACCTTGATATCTGATTCACCTGTTTTCTTGTAAGAGGGATATTATGATGCATCTGACCACACCTCCCATCTTGGATAGGATCCTAGATAAGTCGTTTTAAATAGAGTGAGTATATAACTTAGTAGGCTTTGGAGAGTCTCTATATTTGTCTCATGTAATTATCAATAAACAAAATGAAATCTGATGCCACTGAGTCAATTCCAACTTGCAGTGGCCCGATAGGCAGACCACAATTGCTCCAGTATATTTTCAAAGGCTGCTATTTTCATAGAAGCAGACCCAATCTCCTACTTCCTCTTGCTTGTGGCTGATAGGTTGGAATTGCCAATCATTCAGTTA
>NW_022111300.1:29007305-29019867 GCF_000313985.2 Echinops telfairi | reverse complement strand
ACAAGATAAAGGGGTATGACCAAAGTCACTTAGCTAGTTAGTGGCAGAATTAAAATGAGCATTCATGTCTCCTAATTCCCATTCTTGAGCTCTTTCTCTTACACCTTAAGAACTCGGGGTGTTTGGGAAAGTTTATGTCTCCTTCACAAAAGTTCTTACTTCACTTTCCTTACCTCCTTTTCCAAAAAAGGAGGTTGCCAGTTTTCCTCCTGGTATTGGTCTTTTTTTGAATGAATATTTCATTCTCCTCCCCTGAGTATATGTAGTGGGCAGCCTGACAAAGATGGCAAGAGATCGTTTCCTGTGGATTCAAGGACATAAATGCTTTGGCTGCCAGCCTCAGGCAGGAACACAGACTTGTCTCCTACCAGCAGAGCGATGATGCATTTCCCCAAAATGTTCCAAGAACGGCCTGGAATGTGACTAGACAAGGCCTGTGTGGCCCCATGGATAGCTTCATAGTGCACAGGCCAGAAAACAAACACAACAGTAATTCTTGGATTAGCATGAAAACGCCTCCAAAGGGCCTCAAAGACAGCCTTTTGTGCCTTTCATAAAAGGGAAGAGATGAGGTGTGACAAATGGCTTGTTGAATGGCTTTCTGTGCCAGGCTCAGGTCATCTTGGAAGGACATCTCAGACACATTCCGTTAACAGAGAAGAAATGGACTCAAAATAAAGACAAAGAGCATTTCCGAAGAGATGAAGTGGTGTTTAAAAGAGACAACTTCAATTAAAATATGAAAAGGAGATCCTGTGATTCACATATCTGTAAAAGAAAAGTACTGCCTTTTTGAGTTGAGACATGATTCATCCAGTGAAAATAACATGGAGATGGGAGTCCTCAGAGGCAAATATTCTGATCTTAGCCAAGACACTAGAAAGTTCTGGACTTGAGATTTTATATTCATAAAGTACTACTAACCACATCTGCCTAGCCTGGCTACTCTGAGGATGACATCAGGGAGAGGTAGTAGTAAGGAAATATGAAGAGAGCTTGCACCGGGACACTGGTGCCTTGGTCTGGGATCCTTGTTCTACAGTGACTTCGTGATAAAGGGCAAGTCATTTTGCTCATTGGTCCTCAAAAATTTAAAACATTCTTGGCTCTTTCTATGGCACCAGAATTTAATCATTGAATCTTCCAGTGACCAGTCTACAAACCAAGAGGAGAGGGACTCTTCTGTGTGAAGCAGGCACAGGTGGGAGGAGGTGTCTCCATTCCTCTCTACCTCTTCTCTCCTCCTCCAATGCCTTATTCCCATCATGCCAGTCCGGGCCTGAATCCTCTCCTGTGTTGTCAGACTTCACTGTTGCTCTCGTTGGTTGTTTTTCTGTTTTTTTTTCAACATGAATAAGAAAGTGATATTTTCAAAACTTCACTAATTTTTTCTCATGAAATTTCAAGGGAGTGGTCAAATTTCCTCATTTTGACTAATGGCATGTACACTCAAAAATTAAGCATAGATGGCTATCTCGATGACAGAGTTCAACACTGCTGATAAGCTTAGGAAGGTTTCCTAAGCAATTTGAAATACACTTCCAGATTATGGACACAAGATCTTTATAATGACCTAACATACCTCCCCCCACCTCCCTTTTATGGCTATGGGTGAGGAAGAATCAAGGTATGTCTCATAAATGATCATTTTGAATGTTGGGCTGATCTCGCTGTATGTATAAATGCCTAACCTCAGTCCAAAGTGCACAGTGCAAAATAGAAGCTAACTGTGATTTTTATGACATTTATTTTCAAAACATAGGAAGATGATAATCTCCTGCTGCATGAAGTTGCATGCACACACATACATGCAGTCTCTCATGTAGTGTTCCCCGGTGAGCCCTCTGTCAGCATTAGGGGTACCTTTCCTGTGTTATCAAATGGGAATAAACCTGTCAGGAGTTCTCATACAGTCTTCTGACTTCAAACACACTTCCTTTGTAGTCTGCTTGAGGATCTATCGAATGTCTTAATTTGTGGAGAATAAATAACTCTTCAAAGCTTTGAAGGCAGAATTTTACATTAGAGGTTCTAAGAAAAATAAATAACAACAAAAATAAACTAAAAATTCCTACTCCTTGTATCTTTTAGAATAAATGTGTCTTAATTCTGTGCCAAGGAGCCCTGCTGGAGTAAGTGTTGGGCTGCTAATCACCAGGCTGGCTATTCAAACCCATTTTCTCCTCCACTGGAGAAAGATGAAGCAGTGGTAAGCTTCTGTCAAGGTTTGCAATTTCAGAAACTCCGAGGTGGCGTGTGACTCTCTTCTAAAGGGTTGTTATAATTTAGCATGAACTTCATGACAGTGGGCTTAGATTTCTTGGCATTAATCCTGTGCCATGAGTGCCATGAGTTATGGCTCTATCATTTTCTCACTGTATTATTCTGGATAATCCCCTTAAATAAATGACTTAGCTTTTTTAACCCATGGGATGGGGATACGTGATGTCTTTTCCATTGTGAGAAACAAATGAGGTAGGATGTGCTGTGTTAGTGCTCGGAAAAGTATACCATTGCTAGTCACATGTCTTAAAAGCATGCCCGTAACCATCTAAGAGGTGAGCATTAGTCTTTCCCCAACTCAGTGTAAGGAAGAGTAAAAAAACCCAAAGATGCATGGAACCAAGTAGTGCAAAGTTTTAATGGACCACTTGTGTCCAGCATCTATAACCCTGGACCCAAATAACACGATCGTGTCTGGCTACCACTGATCATAATGCTGAAAAGGATCACAATAGAACGTTTTGCATAGAAGAGTTGAAACGTTGCTGACCATTATTCAAAGTTATACAAATGCCAGACTGAGTCGTCTGATAGAGACTACTGGAAATCCCCTAGACCATGGCCCTTAAACATCCCTCAGGTCTGAACACAACTGGGTCAGCTGTTAGCCACAGGCTAATCAAGTCTATGAAGTGACCAACACTACCGGTACCAGTGCCGAGGTACACACACCAGCCCCACTCATTGAAAAGTCAACATTTGCTCAGGGGTCACACTCAGAAGGCAAGAAGGGCAAAATGAAAACTCACCCTGGGGAGGGAGTGGGAAGCGCGATCTTACTTTATGGGGATTACAACCAATCAAAATAGGTATGAGTTCTTGGTGGAAAACCAATGTGCTATGCAAACGTTTGTAGCAAATCACAATAAAAAGCATAGTGTTAACCAAATGAGATCTTTCTGGTGAAAAATTATGAAGCGTTACATAAAAGGAGTGTTGTTCCTCCTTTTGGTAAACCGGAACAGCGTGAAGTCCTAACTGATAATAATGGAAGTCTCTGGTCTTGGTCACGCATGAGTTTCTTTTATGCGTAGGGAGTTGACCCAAAGTCAGCGTCACGTTTCATTGTCTCTTCGATCTCATAGATCTCTTTTTACTAACTCCCGTGTGACTCAGAGGAACTTTTGAGTTTGGACATTGGAATCCCATTTTGCAGTGGCTGCCTTGCGCTCTCTGGTGTGGAGTCTTGAGGCTCACAAGGGTTAGGGCCCTCCTCAAGCTGGAGACCCACCAGCATCGAAGCCGTGCTTCGCAGCAGCTCCCGGTACAGGACAGGTACCTCCCTATTCACTATGTCTCAGTCCTGCTTCTTTCCGTGTCCTTCCCGGCTCGCCACTCTTACAGGCCCAGCCCGAAAGAAAGCAAACTGCTGAGTCCAGTCATGTGAACCTGAACGGAGGCGCCATGGAACTGGGTGAGAAACTACATGCGGTGGGGCGGTGTCTCAAAAGGCATTTGGGGCCCAACGACAGGGTGGTAATGGCTGCTGTGCAGCTTCTAGAAACAAACCCTCACACTCTCATTTGTATGGCTATAGAAGGGCGCAATTCTATTCTGACTTATCTGCTTATCTGTTTCCTGTACTAATCAGAGATGGGTTTTCTCTCCCTGTTACTGAGAAGTTGTATTGTCATGGAGAGAAGAGTGGATATAATGAGGCAGCAGTGGCTCTGGCTCTCTAGGGTCACTGATGATCTGAGTAACCTTGTACAGTGTCATTTTACCTGTCTAGTTCCTGGTTCACACTTTTTTTTAATAAAATGAGGAGTTTAGATAAAGAGCTTTTTTTTTCCCCCCAAGGTGCCTCCCGGTCCTAAATATTACTGCAATTGTTTTATGTTTCATCTCTCAAGTTCTGTAGGTCCTGAGAAGCTTAATGGAGGTGACTATTCCAAATAAGAGGGAGGAAACATCACCACGATCAAAGTTGACTATGGTGCCTGTCCATGGTCTGTTTTCCTTCTACCTTTAGCACAGGAAGGCACACGTGTGTCCTGTGTATACTGTACACATGGATATCTGCCACCTGGCTCTTAATTATTTTTATAATGATGTTCAGAGCAGTTAGCCTACATGAGTAGAGGCTATCACTGTGATAGGAATGTTGTTGATCTAGCAGAATTTCTTGTGCTTTCAGTTAATTGGAAAGTGAACAATGACCCCTCCTGGAAATGCAAATGGAAGGAATCTACAACTCTCCTTCCTGAATGGCTGAGATGTCCCCTCAACCAGAAGCAATGCGATGAGAGAGTTGACCTCTAGAAGTCCCGCCTTGTCCCCTCCATTCTCCACAATGCTGTCCCTGAAGGAAAAATGTCACACATCAGCTTGCATGTCCTGTCGCACACTGAGTAATGTTGCCCCTCTGCCCCCAGCGGTGTATTTTAATGATAGCAGTTGTCTTCGGGGACAGATTGTGACTTGTCTTTTAAAGGAAGATAAAATCTATTAAGACAGCTTGGACAGAAGAGAAAAGCTGTGTCCCTGGGAGGAGGGCTCTAAAGAAAGGCATGGCTAGTTCCTTTGTTGCCCTCTCTCCCCTCCAGATCTTTCTCTCTTCATTAGGAGAACGTATCCTTCAACTTCCCTGTTTTGTGTCTGGATTATGATGCTTGTTGGTGTATAAAATTGCTGTTGGGTGTGTTTACTCTAGAACCTCTAAAAAATGACAAATAGTCCCAAGGAAAAAGAGTGATTTGTGTTAGAGTCCTCGTGGAGCTTTTGAAAAGGAATTTGATTTCTTGAGGGAAATTGTCTATAACTTTCGGTGAAATATTACTTAACCGGCTCTTTGTTGATTTTTTTTTTGGTCATCCCCTTCATTTTACTTGTTTTTCTTTCACACTCTGCGTTTGAATAGAGTTACGTAGGCACACGAGATTACAGAGTGATATTATCATGAGCTAAGATGTTCAGAAAACAGAGGGACTAGTTAATTTATTTTTCTTGGCTTTATTCTGAACCTATTACTAGAATGCTTTTTAACTTGAGCTTATTTTTGGGCAGCAGGTCCAGTGTCAATTACAGGGGATGATTTTGCCCACCAGAAGATATTTGACACCAAGTTAAATTTTAATTTCACATAATGAAACCAAATTATACTGAAAAAACTGTTTAGTTGTTTACCTAAAGGAGCCCCGGTGGTGCTGTCAGGTAAGCCTTGGGCTGCTAACCCTGAAGTCAGTGGTTCAAATCCTCAAGGAAAGGCTAGGCTATCTGCGTCTGTAAAGATTTACAACTGCCAGATGACATCTGTGGTGTGTCTATGAGTTGGAATCAAAGCGACAGTAGTGTTTGAGGGCTGATTTGAAATTCAGATTTAACTGAGGTCCTGACGTTTGCCTGGCCACCCGATGGGAAGAATAACTCTAGCCACTTGATGAGAAAAACTCAAAAAAATAAACAAAAAATAAACATGCCGCTGTCTTCATCTTCGACAGTAAAATCGGACCATTAAAGAATTTTGCTTGGCCCCTGCCCCAGTGAGTGCTTTGTTTTCCTTTATACATTTATAATTGTGACTAGGAAACACAACTCAGATGGGTATCAGAAAATGAATAAATTATCTCCGAGTAGAGCAATTAAAATGAATACAATAATCTTGGCAAAGGACATGAGCAGACACTTCACCAGAGAGAATATCAAAATGGTCAACAGACACATGGAAGATGCTCAGCATCATTAGCCAGCCGATAACTGCAAATAAAAACCAAATGAAATGCCATTTCACTTCCATAAGGATTGTTAAGTAAAAAAAAAAAAACCCCAAACCCACACATTTAAAAGTAACATGTGTTGGATAGGATGTGGTGAAATTGGAAGCCTCATTCAATGCGAGTGGGAAGGCAAAAATGGTACATTAGTTATGGAAAACAGTTTGGTGGGTCACGGGGAAACTAAGAGGCAGAACTGCCATGTGAGTTAGCAGCTTCATTCTTAGGTATATGCACCAAGACTCTGATAAGAAGTGACAAGAGCAGCCATGTGCACAACTTTGTTCATCATTGTGCTCTTTACCACAGCACAAAGATGAAAACCACCTGCATGTTGAATGGATGACTGGATAAGGAAAAGGTAGTTACCCACAGAAATAAGCATGAGATCCAAAACATCTTGGGACATGAATGAACATGGAGGACATTATGTGGGGCAAATTAAGTAAGTCACACACATATTGTTTATATGTGTGTCTCACATTTATAAGGAATACGAATGAGTGAAATCTACAAAAACTCATCTTCTTTAGCAGCTACCAGGGATGGTGAGAGGGTTCACTCAATAGCTTGCAGTACTGCTCTGTTTGGGAGCTGAGACACACTGAATGAGGGCCAAGCTTACGCAGCTTGACAGAAGTAACAGTGTCACTAAAAAAGCCCACACGTCAGTCAAGAAGACCTGTGGGTAACTCCTATGGCATTTATAATTTTTAATCAACAACACAAACAACCAAAACATGTCTTGCCAGAACATGTATTTGTAAGTGCTAACAAGTCAGTCACAATTCATAGCTATCCTTTCGAACAAAACACTGCCAAGTCCCCCATCATCCCCATCAGGTTTGAGTCCAATGTCACCCATTTTGCTTAGCCATCTCTGTGAAGCCCTTCCCTTTCGGCTGACCCACTACTTAACCAAGCACCGTGGCCTTCTACAGAGATTGGTTCCTCCTGATAACATGTACAAACTATGTGAGAGGAAGTCTCACCACCCTCACTTCTAAGGAGAATTATGGCTGGATTTTATTCAGTTTATACTACTGACAACTCATGACATATTTAATATTCTTTACCAACACCATCATTCAAAGATGCTAATTCTTTGATCTTCTTTAGTTATTGCACAGCTTTCCCATGAATGAGAGTTGATATGAACAACGGGCATGAGAACACCCTGGCTTGCATCAGACCTATTTTAGTTTTCAAAGGGATAGCTTTGTTTCTTTAACAGATCTTTTTGCAGCAAATGTGTTGTTTGATTTCCTCACTGCTGTGTCAGTGGCATTGATTGTAGATATAAGTACAATAAAATCCTTCACAACTTCAATCTTTTCTTCATTTATCAGACTGTTATCAGTTCAGTTGTGAGGAGTTTTACTTTATATGTGTTGAAGTGTCAGTCATACCGAAGGTGAAGTGTTTGATTTTACCAGTAAGTGATTCAAAGTATATTTGCTTTTGGTCAGCAAGATTGTGTTGTTTACATATTGTAGGTAAGTTGTTAATGAGTCTCCTTCAATTCTTATGCTACATTATTCCTCTTAATAGTTCATAGAGCTTCTTGGATTATTGGCTCAGCTTATTGATTAACTAAGTATGGTGAAAGCATACAACCTTGGCTCATACCTTTCCCGATTTACTATCAGAAAGTAATCCCTCGTTTTGCTTGAATGACTACCTTGTGGTTTATAGACAGCTTCTGAATGAGCACAACTAAGGGTTCTGGAATTACCATCCTTCACAATGTCACCCGTCATTTCGTAAGATCCACCTAGTTAATGCATTTTCATAGTTGATAAAACACAAGTATCTTTTTATAATCTTTGCTTTCAGAAAAGATGCACCTGATACTAGCTACCATATAGCTTGTCTGGCATTCTCTTCAGCATTCAGATTTTCTTTTTGTCAGCTCTCAGTTAATATACATACTCTTGTGACTGTTTTTGGATCCTCTCCAGCAAAACGTTACTCGCTTGTGAATATTACTGATAATTTCCACATGGTGTTACGTCACTTTTCCCTTGAATGGATATGAGTATGGATCTCTTTCAGTAGGTTGAACTTGAGGCTGTTTTTTAAATTTCTTAAAATAAAGAAGTAAGCATCCCAGTAATGCATCAGTTTGCATAAAGTATATGTGTACAGATATTTATGTATAGGCATATGCATATGTGTATGCATATATATGATTACACTCATATGCACTTTGGTGGATTTATATTAAATATATATATGGTGGTACAATTATGGGCATTTCTTAGACAGAACAACCTCTTGGGATGGATTTCTGGCTTTGAATGATTAGTAGTGTACTCTTATGGAGCATCTTGGTTAATTGGTATCAAGTTATACTTGGTTGTACATACTAGGTTGGTATTATCTGGGGTCTTAAAAAGTTTAGAATGACCATCTAAGATACAACTATTGGTCTATTTTTTACCAGAGCAAAAGAGAAAGAAGAAAACCAAAGACAGGAAGAAGAAACTCTTCTACAGCAGTCTACAGGAGCCATGGTTTCATCTACTCTGAGACCAGAGGACGACATGATGCCTAGTTAGCACGATGGAGTATTCAAATCAAAGCAATAGAGACAAATCCCGGCAGAAGGGGAGAAAAATGTAGAACATGGCATTAAATTCATAAAAACAAAACCCCAGGCCTACTGGATTGGTTGAGAACAGAGGGCTCCCTGAAATTATTGCCCTGAAATATTCATCAAATCATTAACAGAAATTGACCCCTGGGTTATCTTATAGCTAGATAGCAAACTGTTTTAAAACATTAATGAACATCACTCAGGAGTACTGTGCTCCTTAAAAAAAAATCACCTAGATGAGACCTAACAGTCAGCAGTTACTTTAGAACAAAGATGAAAATGTCAAAGAGCTAGAAAACCAGAATAATGGAGAGGAAATCTTGAGCACAGAAATAATAAAAATGCTCACATATGATGAAGAATGTAAATAATGTCAGTGAACAACTTGTGTTGAAATTGTTGAATGGAAACCTAAATTGCTGTGCTAACTTCCACCAGAAGTGCAATAAAATATTCAAAACCTCAATGAATATGGTAGATCTATATGCATCAATGTAAATCAATTAACTAACGCCCAGTTAAATGAATATTTTACCTTCCGATAGCTACATGAAAAACTGATGATACTTATTAACTGTGAGTAGTTGGGAGACAGGTTGTGTGTGTGTCTTTCTGTATTTCAATTTCAAAATTTCTGTTTTAAGAACACAATGAGTTAGGGAACGCAGAGTGTCAAATGTCACACTGCCAAGACTTATCTAAAACAGATCAAGTCACTGAACCTCTCTGACCCCCAACTTTCCATCTATAAAACAGGGGGACTAATACGTATTTTACATTTCACACAAGGTAGTTTCGGAATCAAATCAAATAATACACACAAAAAGCCTTTTGAAAAATATAAAGAACTACAGAAGTGTAAGACATTATTGTTGTCATCAATTTACAAAACCACAGTGAATTTCAAAAAGTGCTAATGCTATGTATATTCTGCAAAGCACTTAGCTGTTGTAGGCACTTAATAGATGAGTACTAACACAAGCACATTGCTTCCATAGTTAAGACACGGAGTAACAGCAGTTAGAAATGGGAGGCTGAGTAAGAGCTTGTTATTTGTATTGATAGAGAAGCTATTTAAAGGAGAATGTGATTTTTAACACCCCCAGGACCGTGATTGAAATGAATAAAATTTTGTGCGCTTTATCATTGGTGACACAAAAAAGAGAACCCCCGAAGGCATGGAATGTCTTAAAATAAGTGATTTGTGGGCAAAAGGAGGCAACTTGTTCCACAGGTTTGACATTTCTGGTTTTTCCATTAGGAGTACAAATAGTACCAATAGGAGATGAGGTCACTTAAGCAAATACTCCCGGATTTGTCGAAATCTTTCCCAGCTACAAATCAACAAACCTCTCTTTATTTGTGTGGTTCCTAAACTGGCTTCACCTCCATATTTTCCTTCTTCATTGGTACGATGACCGTAGTCCTGACTGTGGGTTTTTGGGCATGGTCTGCACACAGCGGGCTTCACCTGTCTAGCAAGGGGCGAGAGAAGTGTTTGTGAGCCAGTGGAAGCTCAAGGATGGGAAGCAGAGAGGACAGAAATGGGACATATGACCGACAACAAGGGTCTACATATAACCTCCTCCCTGGGGGATGCACAGCTGAGAAGTGGGTGAAGGGAGATGTCGGACAGTGTGAGTTATGACAAAATAATAATAATTTGTAAATTATCAAGGGTTCATGAGGGAGAGGGGGGCGGGGAGGGAGGGGGAAATGAGGAGCTGATACCAAGGGCTCAAGCAGAAAGTAAATGTTTTGAGAATGATGGTGGCAACAAATGTACAAATGTGCTTGACACAATGGATGGATGGATGCATTATGATAGGAGTTGTACGTGCCCCCAATAAAATGATTTAAAACAAAACAAAACAAACAAACAAAAGATTGACACCAATGAATGAAGGCTAAGGGGCCCCGGCAGAGCTGTCTTGCAAGCATTGGATTGCTAACCTCATTGTCAGTGGTTCAAATTCACCAGGTGCTCTGTGGGAGAAGATGAGGTTTTCTGCTCTCATATAAAGGTTCACAGCCTTGGAAAACTTATGAATCACTGCCTTGGCCACTATAAATCTGAATCAGCTTCCTCGGGAATGGTCGTGGTGGCTGAAGGGTAATGGCTAGTCACTAGCCTCTGTGTGACAGTCAGCTACTTAAAAGGTCAGCAGTCTGGCTAGTGGCTTTTCTTAGAAAGGGAGGGGAGCTGCTGAGGGTTCTCAGCTGCATTTCATTAGTAAATTTTCGGTTGGCTATTTTTTTTGGGGGGGTGGGGTGGGGGCATTGGACTGTGTCAAAAAATTTGCCAAAAAACGTGATAAAAGATACAGGATTAAGTCAATCGGGTGAGGATTTAGATTAAAAAAATATTGGCCACACATTGGAAGTTACTGAAGTTAAGTGAGGGTTATCAGAGGGTTTATTGTAAATATAATTGAAAATTTCCATGAAGTAAAAAATTTTTTCAACCCTATTTTCCACTTTCATTTTTGAATTCGTATAATTTCTATCATTTCCACCGCCTGATAACGGGTTGCTCTGTATCTATTTCCCAATCCAATTCTTTCTGCACATTCCTTTCAGATTAAAGTATTTTAACAAACATTTCGTCATGCGGCCTGAATTATGAGAGTCATACTCCTTAGCTTGTCCAAACCAGGATTCTTAGTTCTCTGGTGGAGCCATCGGGTTAGCCTTGGACTGCTAACCACAAGATAGTCAGTTCAAACCCACCATGTAAGCCACAGAAGGAAGAAGAGGCTATCTCTTTCCATAAAGACTTTCAAAATGTCCAACGCACTGTAGAGGGTCCTATGCATTAGACTTAACTCCAAGGCTGTGCAGTAGTGGCTATGGTGGCTTTGCATGGCACGAATGGTTCTACGGCGAATTTAAATGTCAGCTTTGGTGGTTGATCTACCTGAGATCTATTTAGACTACCTTTCTGTGTCACGTTCTGTGGAGAGTTCAATGTCCTTCCTATGATTTCTAAATGTGGATTCTCAAGATCAGTATGTAGCTCTAATGGTTTGCCTTCTCTGACATCCACCTTGTGTTTTCTTCCTGTGTGTTTCCCCTGTGCTATCTATCCAGTGGGATATCCAAGAAATTGATCTAAGCCCATTTCTCATATTCTTATGAAAATG
The DNA here is from genome assembly GCF_000313985.2 of Echinops telfairi. Taxonomy (NCBI): domain Eukaryota; kingdom Metazoa; phylum Chordata; class Mammalia; order Afrosoricida; family Tenrecidae; genus Echinops; species Echinops telfairi. Next base: position 29,008,129 of record NW_022111300.1, on the reverse strand, counting down.
ACATTGTTAGCAGATTTTTCATTATTTATATGAAAACATGTATATACTTTCAATCAGTAGTCTTTTATTTGAAATTTCAGTAATATTTTATACATATCTCTTAACAAAAGTTCAGGGAGTAGGAAGGAGTCTGTATGCTAGCAAAAAAAATCTTTACAATCAAATATTACACCTTTTTGTTCTTTTGCCATTAAATTTTTTTCTTACTTTTCCCTACGTTGTTGAATCATTCCTTTTATCCTTGTTTCTCTGAACCAATTCCAACCTTCATGGATTAAAACAAGCCCCTCAAAAAGAAGCATGTCTTGGAAATCCTAACCTGTGTTTATAATCTAATTTAGCAATGGGTTGCCTTTGTTATGGTAATGTGACTAAATTAGTGTAGAGTTTGCTTTGCTTGATAACTTTTGAGATATAAAAAAATATTAAACAAATGAGCAAATAGAGATCTGGTAAGGTAGATGCTAAGACACTTGGAGATTTCCAATGAACATGGACACAGATGTTGAAAGAATAAGGGTGTTTCTCCACATCTGCAAGAGAGAAAACCTTCCATTGGAGCCTGAATATGAATTTCTAGATTACTAATCTGTGAGAAAATAAATGTGTTTGCTTAAACCACCCCTTTGTGGTCTAGCTGTTATAATGCTGCTTTTGCTTTTAGGTGCCAGGAAAATTGCTCCTATATAGAGGGCTCCTGTGTACAATGGAGCTAAATGATGCCAGCTCCTGCAGCAGCCTCATAATTGGTGCTACAGTTGACCCCACTGGTGAAGTGTTTGTGTCTATCCGACCTTTGGAGGCCTTCCTCTTTTTCACTACTC
>NW_022111300.1:29005042-29006266 GCF_000313985.2 Echinops telfairi | reverse complement strand
CCATTTTACCCCCATAGCAAAACAAGCACTCTGTAACACTATTAAAAATGTGGTTTTACATACACAACCATGCACACATACATCTAACATAATATTTTTCATTTTAAATACTTTTAACTGTGCAAGACAGACAAGCTTTCTTTTCATTTATTACAGTTTTACTGACATATAATTCATGTACCATACAGTTCAATGGTTTAAAAGAGTTGCAAAATCACCATCACAATCCATTTTAGAACATTTTATTCACTCTTGTCCTCATTATTATTAGAATTCCATTATCCCCCTAATCTCACTTCCAAAGCCTTTATGCACTATTAATCTAGTTACTGCCTCTTTAGATTTACCTATTTTATATAAATAAAACCATACAAATAACCCAATAATGACAATAAAATAAAACCAGAAACCCTCAATCCAAGAGAAAGCAGAAGATAAAAACTATAGCAAATTAAAAATGTGTCAAAAGGGAAAGCAAATGATAATATAGTAAATTTTACCTAATTACATCTACAGTATTCCATATTTTAATGCACTTTGAGAGCAAACCTATTCCAATCCCTGATCTATGGTCTGAAGGAATTCAATGGAGGCTTAGTGTGAGTGGGGACTCTCAAAAGTATTTTGGCCTGTCACTGCATCCATGGCCTTTTGTACACCAGCTTCTCAGAATGTAACATCTAATTCAGTTTTCTCCTCTGATCTTAGACCTTATTATTTACAATCCTTGGATCACATGGACTGCTGGGCTTCTTCTATGTGAACATGGCTGACAACCACCTAGAAGATTGCTTGTTTTAAGACAAGAGCAAACATTCAAACAATCACATTCTCCTGAAGATATCAGGAATTTCTTTCTTTCAGTTACTTATGAATACCTGTATAAATCTATTTTCACCTTTATAGCAAACCTTTCTGAAGTATAGTGAAAATTCTCCTTCTCTAATTTCTATAGCTTGAGGATAACAGTTGGCTCATTCATACGTTTTATTTTTATTTATTTATTTAATGAACTAGATGTAGGAGAAAGGGGATTCATTTGTTAGGTTGGATTCTCTAGATAATAAAACCAGGGAGGCTTGTATATATATGCATATAGGAATACATTCAGATCTATAAATGGCTCTCACAATTTCAGAATTGGTAAATCCATTCTGGTTCAGTTCTGTGGGTCTGATGTAAGTGGAGGGATTCTTCTAACTCTTGTACTGCAGGAGTTGATAA
>NW_022111300.1:29000814-29003768 GCF_000313985.2 Echinops telfairi | reverse complement strand
AAAAAGACAGTGATGGTAATGATTTTTGACTCTGCTTTTCAGGTAAATAGATTTTTGTGATTTTATGTAAAGAAGTGGAGGAATTTAGAAACTAGATTCTTTGGAAACATAGTTGTCCAGAGTTTCAGGCTGGAGTTAGGAGTGCTGGCTTAAATATTCAAGAGATGAAGCAAAGCAGAAACCATAGGTTCAAATCACACATTTGGATTATAAAGTTCAAACTTGAAGTTCCAGACTGGGTCCCCTCATATCATCTGAACTAGAGAGGACCATAGGTAAGTATTGGAGTATCAGAATTCTGAAATGGGATAAACAGGAACAATAGGACTTTACTTACCTGGGTGGGAGAGAAAAGAGAAATTTGGGGGTGGTAGCAATTTCTTTGAATAACTCCCCCCCATCCCTCCCTCTCTGTTTCCTTCTCAACCTTTTTATGCTTCTTGCTCTCTTCACTCTTTTCTTTCACTTTTTCTCTTATTATCAAAGGTGGTCTTTGTTCTAGCTTAAAGCAACATCCAGCCACCTTTCCTTTTAATGTGTACGTAGATTGAAGATATTTCATTGAAAGTACTCTATGCACCAGAAATTACTTGAAGCTTTCTCCTTTTAATTTTTAAAAAGCATATGCATATTTATCAGAAAAATATCAAATCAGTATATAGATTTGAAATATATATGAGAGAGAATGTGAAGTAAAGAACTGTTTCTTCATTTCAGTACCCTCCTACTCAGATCAGAGTCCCTTATATAAAGGTGTTCATGATTAAGAGCAATGCCACTTTCAGTAGAAGTCACAACATTCAATTGATTTAACACCAAGAGTAGACACATTTCTTTTCCCTTTTCTGAACTTTCGGGGGAACTTGTCTTTTGTTCTCTTATCAAGCAGTCTCTTCAAATGTTTCTATACTCCTGACCCATGTTTTCTGAGCACAAATGCATTCTGATTTGAATCTATGGGCAGTGCCAATATTTGAAAAGTGCCCATGGTTTTCTGCTGTGCGACTTTGTTCCTTGTGATTCTGTGGGCTTCTATGTAGGTGGGAGCAGGCTATGTATTTCATGCTGTACTGTGAACAAAGGAAAATATTGGGGTCATAAAAAGTTGTTTTACAGGTCATTCAAACCACAGCACACAAGCAATACTCAATTGATGCCTTATTATGAGCTACTGACGTAGAATAAAAAGAAGTTATTCTTTTAATGAAGACAAAATACGTGGTTCATTTAAGAAAGTATAAATGTCACTTGTTTCTTTAAAACTTGGGCCATTTGATGGAACATCTGAGTAGCTTTATTTGTTCAACATCAAAAGATTTATCTAGGAATTCTAAAGTCTTTAGATGAACTCAGGAATGCAGCCTTAGAAAAGGGAAGAAATTGAAAATAAAGAAAGAAAGTAACTTTTAAGAGAAAGAGTCACATCCATAGGTCTCAGTGATTTCAAAAATGACGAAACAGGCCACATTGTCTGTAAAGAAGTGGGAGCTGGGGTCAAGCCAGTGAAGGATCAGCCCCACATCGAATCCAAGGATATGTGGCGGATGCTTAATTTCGATAGTCCTTAACTCGTACTCTGGTTTCCTCTAAGACTTTTATTATTATTATTGTTATTATTATAATTATTTATTTATTTATTTTAGTGTGTGTATATATACATGGTATGACTTCAAAAACTCCATGAAAAAATGGATTTAAAGGATAATTTTTTTAAATTAAAAGATCATGTTATTGGGGACTCTTACTGCTCTTATAACAATCCATACATCAATTGTACCAAGCATATTTGTACATATGTTGTCATCATTATTTTCTAAACATTTGGTTTCTATTGAGCCCTTAGTATCAGCTCCCCTGCCCTTGTGACCCCTTGAAAATTATACATTATTATTATTTTCATATCTTGCACACACTACTGTCTCCTTTTCCCCAAGGTTTCCGTTATTCGTCCCCCTGGGGCGGGGCGAGGTTATGTGTTAATCATTGTTATGGGTTCCCCCTGCCTCCCCTCCTCTCCTCACCTTCCCCTACCCTCATGGTACCACTACTCCCACTCCTGTTCCTGGGTTCCTTGTGTCATGAGCTCTTATCACTTATCTGTACCTGTGCCTATGTTCCTGTCTAGACCGCAGTGAAAGGCAGGACTGGGATCATGGGAGTGGGATGTGAGGAAACTGCAAGGACAGAGGAATGTTGTGTGTTTCATCAGTGCTTTGCTGCATCCTGGTTGACTCATCCCTTCCTGTGACCCTTCGTTGTGGGGATGTCCCATTGTCTACAGATGCGTTTTGGGGTCTCTGTTCCAACCCCCCCTTGCTTACAACAATATGATTTTGTTTGTTTGTTTGTTTGCTCCTTCCACGTGGGCTTGTTGCTTCTCTGCTAAATGGCAGCTTTTTTATAGCTTTAAATGTTTCTTCTTTTTTATATCATTTTATTGGAGGTTCGTACAATTCTTATCACAATCCACACATACATCCACTGTGTCAAGCACATTTGTACATTTGTTGCCATCATCATTCTTAAAACATTTTCTTTCTACTTGAGCCCTTGGTATCAGCTCCTCATTTTTTCCCCTCACTTTCCATTCCCCTCCCTCATGAACCCCTGGTAATTTATAAATTATTATTATCTTGTCATGTCTTACACTGTCTGATGTCTCCCTTCACCCACTTTTCTGTTGTCCATCCCCCAGGGAGGGGGGTTATATAGAGATCCTTGTGATAAGTTCCCCTTTTTCCACCCCACCTTCCCTCCACCCTCCCAGTATCGCCACTCTTGCCACTGGTCCTGAGGGGTTCATCTGCTCTGGATTCCCTGTGTTTCCAATTCCTTTCTGTACCAGTGGTTGTTTGTTTAACTTCAAGTTTTTAAGACTCCAGACACTATATCTTTTAATAGCCAGGCACCATCTGCTTTCTTCAACACATTTGCTTATGCACCCATTTTGTCTT
>NW_022111300.1:28997679-28999615 GCF_000313985.2 Echinops telfairi | reverse complement strand
TGTTTCCCGCTTGGGAAAAATGACACAGAAGCTGTGTGATGTTGAACACATCTTAACAGGACAGCACTATGGGAAAAATCCAAGGGTAAGGGTGGTTTTCTCATTTTGAAGGAGGGGAAATATTGATTGATGACAAACCTCATTGTGGACATCCATCAACTTCCTGAATGACTACAAATTTCAACTTGTAGTGCATTTGGAGTTCCTTCCACCAGGTCAGAATGCTAATCAAGCTTTCAATTTAGAGTTCCTGAAAAGATGACATAACAGTCTGAGACAACAAAGGGCTGATTTGTGGCAGGTGAAGGACTGGTTTTGCCACCATGACAACACACCTGTTCAAGCAGCCATCTCAGCGCACCAGTTTTTTTGGCAAAAAACAGCATGCCTCTCTTGCCTCACACAACTTACTTAACTGATCTTGCTCCATGAAACTTCTTTTTGTTTCCACAAATGAGGAGGGACCTGAAAGGACATCAATTTGACTACATAGAAGAGTTGAAGAAAAAAATGAGGGAGGTGTTGTCAATCATCCAAACAGATGAGTTTGAAAAATGTTTCCTAGAATGGAATCACAGGGTTGACAATTGTATTAAGTGTAATGGAGAGAACTTTGAAGGTGATACAGTTGCTTTATTACAACATTTAAATACATAATCTTTGAAAAAGATAACAGTTTTTTGGGGGGTATGCTTTCCTATAAATATCCATAAAATTTGCCAGATAGAGTAGTAGGAGACAAGCCCCTCAGGTTGGAAGACACTGGAATATGATTGAAGAGACCTGCCCTCTCAAAGAATACTAGACTGTGGGCTATTGATGGAATAAAGCTTCTGAGACCTTCATTTTCTGATGTGATACAACTCATAAAAAGAAGAAACTACTGCAAACATCTATTAATAATCAGAACATAGAATATGTGAAGTACAAATCTAGCAAAAAATTGAAGTAATAAAAAATGAAATGAAGGCAAACACATAAAGATCTCTATACTAGCCATTAGTGAGCTAAAATAAACTGGAATTGACCACCTTGAATCAGATAACTGTATAGTTTAGTGTGCAGAGATTGACAAATTCAAGAAGAACTGGGTCACATTCCTAGTTAAAAAGAACATATCAAGATTCATCTTGGCGATCTGATCGCACCACATCGAGGCAAAACACTAAGGGTGTGCAAAGGAAAAGCAAGGGGAACAGCAATGAAGTCCCCAGGGAATACTAAAAATATACTTTGGGGCCAGGACTTGGCACCCCATCAGATTGGGCCGGAAAATACTCCTAAAGGCCAACAAACAGTCCTTGAATTAACTGCAAGCTTTTCTTTTTTGTTGTTGTTTTGTTGTGTTTTTGTGTGTGTGTGTGTGTTTGTCATTGGCTTTTTGTTGTTTTGTTTTCTTTTGTTGCTTGATTTTGATTTGTATTGTTTTTGTGCATGTTATTATCTCCACAGGTCTGTCTAAATAAGATAGGTTGGATGAACAATCTGGAGGAGAAAACAACGGGACTGACAGTTCCGTGGGGCATGGGAGAGGGGGAGGTATAGGGAAAGGAAGTGGTGTTAACAAACCCAGGGACAAGGGAATAACAACTGATCCAAATCGGTGGTGAGGAGGGTGTAGGAGGCCTGGTAGGGCGTGACCAAGGGTAATGTAACCAAGAGGAATAACTGAAACCCTAATGAAGGCTGAACATGATGGTGAGACAAGAAGAAAGTAAAAGGAAATAGAGGAAAGAGCTAGGAGGCAAAGGGCATATATAAAGGTCTAAAAAAGGCATGTACATATGCAAATATATTTATTTATGAAGATGTGGAAATAGATCTATGTGCATATATGTATAGGTTTAGTATTAAGATAGCAGAAGGATATTGGGCCTCCACTCAAATACTCCCTCAATGCAAGAATATTTTCTTCTATTAAACTGGCATTCCATGA
>NW_022111300.1:28985368-28996428 GCF_000313985.2 Echinops telfairi | reverse complement strand
AATCACCAACCACTAAAACTAGTGATGAATAAATGGAAGAATCCTACCTACTTCTTACATCTGAAATTGACCAAATATGCAAACAAGCTGCATTGATAATTATTGGTGACTGCAATGTGAAAATTGGGACAAAAGAAGGACCAGTGGTTGGAAAATATGGCCGTGGTGATAGAAACAAAGCTGGAGAACAGATGATGGAATTTTCAAGACGAGCGACCTCTTCATTGCAAATACCTGTTTTTCACAAGATAAATCATGGATGTAGACATGCACATGGATGGGATACACAGGAATCCTACATCTGTGGGAAGAGATGATCATGAAGCTCAGTATCATCAGCCAAAACAAAACCAGGAGAATAGTTTGAAATAGTCTACTCTTATGCTAGCTCAGGTTGAAGACAATTAAAACCATAACATGAGAGCCAATAAGACTTTGAGTATATCTCATTTGAATTTTGATAACACCTCAAGACTAGATTTGAATCACAGCATACTTATGAAAGAATACCTGAAGAACTGTGCGGTGCCGTCAAGTACATCATGCATGAAGAAAGCTCAAAGTCACTAAAATGACAGAAAAATTTAGAAGTTTGAAGTCAATATCAAAAAGACCCTGAAACTTGATCTTAATCATAAAGTAGCTAAACAAAATTAAAGAAATGATGGGTAAAATAAGTAAACACAAACAATTGGAGGGTGCCTCAAGACGACAAAGTAAATTATTATAATGAAATGTGCAAAAAGCTTCCATTAGAAAAACCAACAAGGAAGAACATGATCATAAATCTCAAACTGAGAGGTGTGAAGACAAACTGCAATATTGAAGGATGTTCTGGGCAAAATATTGAACAATTCAGGAAGCATCAACAGAAGATGGAAGAATTACACAGTCACTTTACCAAAAAGAACTGGTTGACATTCAACCATTTCAAGATGTGATCAAGAACCACTGGTACTGAAGGAAGAAGTCTATGCTACATTGAATGCATTAGCAAAAAACAAGGCTCCAGGAACTGACAGACTATCAGTTGAAATGTTTCAACAATTTGATAAAGTAGTGTAAACACTCACTCATCTATGTCAAGAAATTTGGAAGAGAGCTACTTGATCAGTTGACAAGAAGGAATCCTTATTTGTATCCATTCCAAAGAAAACTGACCCAATAGAATGTGAAAATTATCAAACCATATCATTAATATCATATATAAGGAAAGTTTTTCTGAAGGTAATTCAACAAAAATTGGAGCATTTTTTCCACAGGGAATTTCCAGAAGTTCAGGCAGGATGCAGAAGAGGCTGTGGCACAAGGGAGATCATTCCTGATGACAAATGTATGTTGGATGAAAGTAGAGAATACCTGGGTTTGGCTCCTCCTCCATTTCCCCCACTTCACCCTCTCCCTTGTCACCCCAGAACCGGTGGTCCTATCTCCTCGAGATTGTTTATCCTGCCTATCTTGTATAGATAGACAGGGGGGGGGGGGGAAGAAGAAAACAAAACAAAATAGCCTATGAATAGTTCCAGATCTGTCTGCTGAATCTTATGAATGCTTTTCAATCTGGACTGATGCAGTGCCAAACTCTGTCCCCTGAGTCTGAAGTCTATTTTCAGAATTCCTCAGGGACTTTGTAGCTTTGCTCCCCTTCCTTGCTGCGACACTACTTTCATTTATTTTCTACAAACGTTTTGAAATATATATACAGGGTTACCCTTCAAAAATCATGCTAATTTGTTTTTCTTGATGTGAGGGGGATAGTGCATTTGGAGTTCATTTCACCAAGTCAAACTGTTAATCAAGCTTTCTACTTAGATGTTCTGAAAATATTGTGTGACAGTGTGCATTACAAAAGGCCTCATTTGTAGCAGATGGGGGACTAGTTTTGCCACCAGGACAATGCACTTGCTCACACAGCCATCTCGGTGCACTAGTTTTTGGTAAAAAACAGCACCTTACTTACCTGACCTGGCTCCATGCAACTTCTTTTTGTTTCCATTAATGAAGAGGGACATGAAGGAACAGCGATTTGGCAACACAGAAGAGCTGAAGAAAATAAATGAGGGAGGTGCTGTCAGCCATCCAAACAAATGAGTTTGAAATATTTTTCCAAGAATGGAATCACAGATTTGACAAATGTATTAAGTGTAATCAAGAATGCTTTAAAAGTCATAAGACTGTTTGGTTAAAAATAATTAAATGCATAGCTTTGAAAAACAAATTCCATTTTTTGGGTACTCCCTTGTGTGTGTGTGTGTGTGTGTGTGTGTGTGTATATATATGCACATATATATGTATATATATTTCTGTATAAAAGAAAAAAAGTCATGTCAGCTCTCTATAATATTCAATTCAATGACATTAATTACTTTGTCACTTTATGTAACCATAGTAAGTGATTTCTTTAATGTCTAATCAAGAATCTTTAGGTTTTTGTACTCTATATAATGAAAAGAAAGCATCACTGAAATATATATATATAATTTTCCTCCCTTTTTTCTAGAGAAAAAAATAAATGGGTTTCCATTACATGAGCAATTTAGGTTCATTAAGTGATACATTTCTTGAGGATAAATACTTAATTAAAAATCACTAATTCTTTTTTATATCACTCACTACACTTGGTACAGCATCTGACATCAGATCTTCAATAAAATATAGTGGCCTATGTGTTGGGCTGGAGCCCAGGTGGCATAGCTGTTATGAATTGGGCTGAGATCTGTGATATCAGGAGTTTAAAACCATCAGCACTCTGTGGGAGAAAGATGGGGTTTCAACTCCTGTAAACAGTTACATCCTTGGAATCTCACAAGGGCAGTTTATCCTGTCCTAGGAGTGAGCATTGGCTCTATGGGAGTGAGTTTTGCTTGTGGTTCATTGGGCTGTTAACCACAAGGTCAGTAGTCTGACATCACTAGATGTTCCATGGGCAAGACAAAACTTTCTGCTCCCTGAAAGATGTATAGACCCATAAACCCAAAAGGACAGTTTTGCTCTGTCTTGTCATGAGTTGGAGTGGACTCGATGGCAGTGGTGTGGGATATGCATGCAAGTATTTGTTTTCATTTGTTGTGTGAAGATCAAGAATATTGACTGAAAGTATTGATATGAATGGAGAACTATTAGAAAATAAGATGGATTCGTGTCAATCTGAGTTTTAAAAAGTAAATGTTATAGAAAGGCAGGGATAGAAGAGCCATCCCATCTCTCTTCCCACCCATCGGGCCTTTTTCAATAGAAAATACTTATGACAAACTGTTTAGTAGCAGGAAATAATCATAAAACGACCATTTTCCCATTGCTTCAGGGACAATAGAATTAACACAGTGTCACAAAGCCATTTATTTTAATTGTCGTCTCCCAGGTAATAGCAAAAAGTCAACAGGGATAGAAGAAATAGGAAAAAGAAAGAGAGAAAGAAAACAACAAAACAATTTGTTCTTCATTAAATGTTAGCAAAGTCCAAGATAAACCTGTTTAAAATTGACCGGATAAGCCTGAGAACTACGGTGTACGGATGTGTTTTCCAGGGCTAATGGTCTTCAGCTAATATTTATCCATCGCTTTGAGTAACCATTAATCTCTCGTCTTGAGAAACTCCACAAATGCAATTTCGAGGGTTTTTAACCTTTCTACGATTGCTGTCTCTTGAGTTTGGGTGACTCGGCTGTGGTATCTACTCAATTTCATTTAGTTTTCTTGGTTCCCAATTGCCAAGATAATAGCACCAAATCCATTTAAAATTAGTCTTTCTCCTTCCACAGCCCAGTGATATGTTCCTGCGGGGTAATGAAGTGAAATACCTTTCACCTTCCCACACTTACACTCTTCTCCGTGACTGTCTTCCCCGCAATGCATTCCTTGCTATTTTTCTCCTCTGCAATTTGACGAAGGGAATAACCACAAAGAAGCAGGCCGAGCAGTGTGAATGTTTTTCTAATGATCTCTAAGCTTCCCTACAGGCTTAATGATATTAATGTCTTTCAACCAATCTTTAGTGTTGTGTATAGGGATGTATAGTGGCTGTTGAAAAATTTCATTTACATTCTTAATAAGAGGCAACGGAAATCTATTTTTTAATCTACGGGCATTGGATTGACCATCTTCATTCTCCTCCTCCCTCTCTCTCCTCAGCCTAGCCCGGCGCCTGACTTCTGTCCTGACAAGTAAGGTTTTTGAAAAAATGACCACATTCTAAACAAAGCCTGTTGTTGCAGGTAATTGTTGAAATATCAAGGGTATTGTGTCCTCCATTAATTAAGCTCTCATTTGTGGTTCCCCTGGTTTGTAGGGATGTTTATGGGTGACAGTCCTTTCTTGACAGCTCAATTCTTCAAGTTCCAACCGATACAGCTGGGGAAGACTGCTTGAGTGACTGATAAAATATCAAGATGCCATTATTTCCAAGAGAGTGTTTGGGAGCAATAAGATCTGTTTCAACTTATTTCATCTACCTGAAATTCACTCTTCAGGTTTAACTTCATTGTCTACTACAACCCAATCATCTCTGCATTTTGAGAGAACAGCCATGATGGAATGCAGAGCAGGTTATAATGATGCCCATGCCATGACATTTGTGCTGTATTTGACTGTGCACATTGGTGCAATATTTTGGACTTAATTAATACTCTCCAGGAACCCAAGTTTATGGGTGGCAATAACCATATTTTAGATCATGTGAAATACTGCAACAAAAATCCAATTCATAAGGCAGATGGCAAAGCCAGTTTGAAGAACAACAAAACAGGAAGATTTACAGTGAGTTTCAGAACTCTTCTACTAGAATCAGCTGCTGCCAAAGCTCTGTTATTTCACTGGAGGGTAACAATCTGTGAGGGTCATTAGTGTCCTCATAAAGACCGAGATTAAAAAGTAGTCAAGTGAAATGAATAAACAGTCAAGGTTTTCTCAGAGCAGTGGAAGTGGAGTTATTTAAAAAGCATGATTTCCAAATGCTTAAAAATAAAATTCTGTAGTCATTTGGTTTCAATCTGAAACGTGCTGAAGTAATACTTTTTAATGGACTGGGGATCACCTTGCTAGATTCTCAAGTGTACAGCATGCAAGAACACATTTCCTAATCAGGTATATTTTCTCTCTCTCTCATCTTCTCTGCTCTGTCTTTCACCTTTGTGAATATCAGAAAAGAGCTCAGTGTAGAAACAGTTGTGATAGATATGGAAGGCTAACAGACAGCATGTGAATCACACCAGTGGCCAGTTGCCTTGGTGTTTCCATTTGGGGCCCTGCTACATGTACCTTATAAAATTGAAGTTTGGTTCACAGAGGTTTTAATCCAATGAGACACAGAGTTCATAAATCATTTAGATGCCTGTCAGGTTCTCAGTGGCTGACTAGGGAAGGCTACTGGGGCTCAGCTTTGACCTCTCTCAGACTCTGTAAGCATCTAGTCTCTGCATACGTATTGAAGATAAGACAAATTATACCATGAAACACATTAAAAATTATGATACATAGAAGGTGTTCAGTATCATAGGGTACTTATTACTGGGCTGTTATTAGGTGCTGTCGAGTCGATGAGTGTTGATGTGTATGGAAATCAAAGCACACATTTTCCTTTACATATTTACTCAACTCCACCGACTTATATGAAAAGAGAGCTGAATGAGGCAATAGTTGTCATAAGCTTCACCCGCTATCAATATACTTTGATTGGAAATTTCTAAAACAGATGAATTGTATCATCATCATTGCAGAGTAACAAAAAAAATCATTGTTATACATATGCTGGCGAATAGATTATTTTCGAAATTCAGGTGGGTTGTATTGAATGATCATATCCAAATCGCAGAGACTGAGACTCAGCAGGAAAAGAGCCACACTCCAGTGCTCCATCCTCCGCTCAGATAAGGGACAGGCTGGAGAATGGGAGGAAGAGGGTGGCTGAGAGTAATGCTGAAATTTATCATCATCCTAGACCAAGAGTCTGGGAACTTGTGAAAAATAGTGTTTTTGGACATTTTGCAAAGGCCACTGGGAATCTATTATGTAACATCTCGGAAACCATCCCATATTATGGATTATTTTACTTCTCACCTCTGGCCCTGACCAGTTAACAGAAGCACCTGATCGAGAGTCAAGAATGCAGATGTCATTATTATTATTATTTAAATCAATCTGTTGTTTGAAGACGGAGACTGTAGACTAGTGCTTCCCCTCTAGTGTTCCTGAGGCACACTGAAGTACTGTGAACCAGTTATAAATGTGCCAGGATGCGCACTCCCACAGCCACTTCCATGTCCAAGCAGGGCGGAGGCAGGCAGTGCCTGTAGATGATCTCTGCTGGCCATGAGCAGCTTTCACATATTATCCTATCATGTCACAAAATATAGTCACTTCTATGTTGTGATGAGGTAAGCATGGATGGGACGTATGGCTCTGGATCTACTTTCCTACGATATGACGGGTTGCTTCCTTAGGACCACTCCATGCTTACATTTCAAGGAGCAGCTATCAGCCTTCAGTTAAAGCACCCAGAGCTTCTTATTCCTTAAGTCATACTTATTTCAGCCACAGAGGCTGAATTCCATAAAATTGGAATTAAAAACATGGGGAAATGTAGTAGATTTGTATTTGTTGCCTGATTTTTATTAGACCCTGTGTACCAGAGTCAATGCTTGTTTTCGCTGTTACAAGGGACCCAAGCAACTGGAACACAATCTAATATTTTTAAAATATTGCTGTAATAAAGACTCACGGCATCACTCTGTGATCGATCCAGTTCCTTCGCTCATCTCCCTGATTTGTTATTTTGGTTATCCTCACAGGGTGGTTTGGTAAGCCTCCAAATTCTATGTAGAGCAGGCCAAGAGGAGAAAAATAATGTGAGCTCATTTCATAGATGTGAACAAAGGGAAGTTTTAAGAGAAAAGAAGGAGGTAATGGAACTGGCTGCTTCTTATTTGTTCAATGGTATCTCAAGTTTTTTCTGAGTCATAGTGACCTTATATAGGGTCTCCAAGTTTTTCAACAATTATGGGAGCAGATCACCACTTATTTCTCCCAAGGATCGGCTGCTCCTCTTCTGATGTGGGTGACTTCTGTGGAAGGGTCTCTCAACCCCCAAAGGGGTCGCCACCCACAGCTTGAGAACCGCTGTTATAGATGACAAAATAAAACACAACTTTATAGCTGCCAAATTTACTTTAGCACACAATTACCTCTGGAGGTTTCCTTCACTGATTAGAATAAAATTGGTAATTCATGCATTGATATATAGCTCCAATAATTTTTCTATTACTCTATATCCCTTAGTATATCTTCTAAACTAAATGAGAAAAGCATCTGTGATAGGAATTTGCAACTCTATAGCACTGTATAAATGTAAGACTCTAAGACTTTACTATTATCATTTAGCTACATAGAGTATGAAGTACTATAAAATCGAATATTAATTTGTTGACTGCTTTCCTTCCATTTTGTCATCATGGTTATTTCCTTCCTTCTTTCCTTTTTCTAATTTCAGGAGTACATTTATTAAGTCTTAAATGGGACAAAGACTAGACAAAGACAAAGATACACCAGCTGCATGAGGGAGGACATTAGCGCTGGGTAGTAAAGGCGACGGAGGAGTCACAATCAGAACGCCAAGCAGGACACAGCGAATGAACTAACGAACAATTTGCTGTTGAAAATACACACAGCAAGGCTTAAGAAGATGTAACAAAGTTTCGGAACTCCCTGAAACATGGGTTCATAATTCCAAGAGTGCTTACCTGGACCCTAGACCCTCCAGAGATCCCACCAGGAGACACGTTTTGGAATCCTGTTTTCTGAGGATGTCACTTATTTTAGGGACAAAAGAGACCCACATTTTAAACATAATTTAAGGAAGACATTTATGAAGTCTTATATGGGACAAAGAAAAGACAAATACAAAAACATATCACCCATAAGAGGGAGGCCATTATGTAAAAATAGAGTTCCCCACGCCTATTTTCTTTAAATGGGACTCTGTACTTAGTTCCTGAGTCTTAGGTTACATACACTTTAAAGGCAAGGATAAGTTCAAGACCCTTTCATGAACTGCCTGGCCAAGTATTTCTATTTTCAGTACTCTCAGTGTGTGCAAGCAGAAGGAGTGAAGTCTGTGCTCTCGGCCTCCTTGCCCTCAAAAAGCGTCACATTTCATCGAGGAACAAGATGAACGCCTATGAAAGCATCATGGAGACAATATGAGCAATGTTTGTACGCTGCTGACGGGTTTGAACTGTTTGCAGAGGTGGGGGCTTGAGAAGGCAGAGGAGGCTGTGCCTGGGGAAGGGCAGAGAGAGTCCTCTGAAGTCAGTAGCAAGCTGCTCCTTCGAAAAAGAACGAGGTTTACATTTACAGAATGGGGGAGAGGGGTACATATACATTTTCCTAAAAATATTGAGATACATAATTGTCTCAAAAATGTCCACTCCATGTTTCCAAATCATGTCTTTTGAAGTTGCTGCCCATACATATGTATCTTAAAGAAAGCATATCCATACATATATGATCACATATCAATATGATTACATTACTGTCACCAGCCTGTAAATTAAACAATTAAATGCAACAAATATTTGTAAACACATTCATTTGTAAGGGTGTGGATTATATGTTATGAGAAATATAAAGATTGATATCACTTGATCCCTTTATTAAACTAGGAAGTTGAAAGTGTAAGTTTAATATATTGAAGAAAGTGAAGAAGTAATTAACCAGAATTTTGTTTCAAATATGTTTTTTGGTTTCTTATCTGACTTTGGAAACCAACATTTATTCATCTGGATCTCCAGATGTCCCTCTTATAAATGCATAGGTTAGATTGATTCTATTTTACCCATCACTGCGGCCATTGCCCTAAGGCAGCCCCTTTCCATCTCTGAGAAGGGTTATTGTTGTGACTGTCTAAGTGGGCACTCTCTGTTTTTTGGATTTGGCCTCCCTCTCTCCATCCTTTATATATATATGCTAATAAGGATATTAAATGAAATAATCAGACCATGACACTCTCCTTACAACCTTGAGGGTTTCCTTAGTGAACTAAGAAAAATTCCAATTATTCAACATAGTGTATGAAACTCTCTATAAGCTACTCTCTTTATAGTACGTTTCCTAAATATGTTCAGATCTGTAGTTTATACCTGGTTAACAATGAGCTGCTGTATTTTCCCAGAAGCATGATGCTGCCTCTCAGCTGTGAGAACTCCTCTTGTGTATATGGTTCCTTTGATAAAGGCACCCTTCATTATCCCTTCAGATTGGTCTCATTTATTTTCTGGAGATTTTCCCAATTTGTTGCTTTCTTGCTAGTCATTCACAACATTCTCATGATGCTGCATGCGTATCACAGTGAACCTCTTGTCCATATGTGCTACTCGCTCAGTCTGCAGTTTTCTTGAGGCCACACACTGTATTCATGCACTGTACTCATTTTTGCTTGGAATATAGGCATGCAGTAGATTTTTTTGAATCAGTAAATTTATGAAAAAAGGGCTATATTTGATATCCTATATCAAATAGATATCCTATATCAAACTTATAGAACAGAGATATTGGAAGAAAGGAAGAGAGATTAGTGTGGGCTAGGGAGGTTTTAAGCTCTGATAAGAATGTGAGGGGAGCTGGGGAGCATTCAATGAATGCAGGAGGTGGGAAGGAGCATTACAGCTGATTGTGATGATGTACATATAACTCTTAAAAATGAATTTAAATATAAAAATGCATGATATGTGAATATCATATTAAGAAATTACTTTAAAAAAAAGAAATCAAACATGACCTATGATTACTGTGATTGAAGAGAAAGAATTTTTGCTTCGGGGACATTGAGTTTATTTTAATAATGGTAGAACAGTTTGGAGAGGGATATTAATAATAGTTGTACAACACAAAGAGTATAATCAATGGTACTGATTTATACATGGAGAAGTTGTTGAATCAGAGTATTTTGTTGTGTATATTTTTGCCACAATGAAACCAAAAATAATCACATGAATAACAATGAGTACAAGGAAAAAGAAATGTTCTAAAATGGACTGTGGTAATGATTGAACAACTCTTCTTGTTATAATTGAACGGTTGGATTGTATGATAGGTGAAGTAACAATAAACAGTTACAAAAAAGGATAAATCTCTTGAAGTTTTATGATCACTTCTAAGTTGTGATGGAAATGATGCCATCATTTTCCGATAAGCTATCAGGATAGACCCTGATCGGGCGTCTATCCCGATAGATGCCTAAACAGAAGTTACTCACTACCTTCCAGACATCTCCTAACTTCTCTGCACAAGTGTTACCTGTGCCAGAGCACTGGTGCCAGGAACGTGGCTGCACCAGGAGGGGATTTTTAAGGAAAAGCTGGCTGAAAATCATCATTACTTTCAAAATACCAATGCATTTATTTTTAGAGGTTGTTGACTACATGAGAGTACTATCCCCTGAGGATTCTGTTTTTAGTAACAAAAGAATCACACTTCTGCGCACCTGGTGTACCTGGCTCCGGTTTTATTCTCTGTACTCCAGGTGATGCAAGCGATTCTCATCTTCCTTGTCTCCTCCCTATCCACCTTCCTCTTCCTTTCCTTTGCAGTACTCTATGAAGCTGGGTGACGAATGTATATCCATTTCCAATGAATATACCAAATTGTACAGCACTTACCTTTGCATTTTGTCTTAAACCCTTCAGGAGACAACTAGCTACAAACCAACTAACTATCTTAGTTAATGAATCTCAAGTTGAATGTTCTTGAATTCCTTTACCATCGCAGTTGTTTAACTCTATAAATGGAAGTTGTGTTAGTCTGGGTAGAGAAACAAATTCAGGGAGACTCGTATAAGAGAGAATTTTATATAAAAGTTAATTGTACATTAGCAAAGCATCCCGACCCAGTCTAGTCCAAGCCCATAAGTCTGATATTAGCCCATATGTCCAATACCGATCTATAAGGTCCTCTTCAGATTCACTAAACATATGCAATGATGCTGAGTGCAGTATGATCACAGGTCAGTAGGTAGAAAGTCTTTGGTTCCAATGATGCTGTAAGCATCTCAGCGCTGGCAGGGGTCTCCA
>NW_022111300.1:28978842-28984583 GCF_000313985.2 Echinops telfairi | reverse complement strand
GGAAGGATGAAAATTGGGAAGATGCAAACACCCTCCTTGACTCTTCAAGTTCATCTTTAAAGCAAGGTACAATATTTATATTTGTTTAGCCTTAACTCTGGAAAATGCATGGTTATGGTAATGGGCTAGCAAATAGCCAATGGTTAAAAAAAATCTGTGGCAATATTAAGGAGTCTGACTTTTCCACACTGAGCTTTTGTTTCAAAATTGACTTCAGCTGGTAAATAAATACCGTGGAAAGCTGATTTCTGGCAGGGAATCTGAATTACACTTCTGTTCACTGACCAAGTGTCCACACTTATCCCACACTTGTCTAGACTCTCTGGTTTGACTGCCAGGGAGCCTGTGAGATGTGGGGCAGGGAACAGGGGCCTACACTAAATCTGGGCCATGAGAAGGGAGCACAGTTTTGCTAGCACATATATTTAAATTTGCACTGACATAGGTGAGGGAGAAGTCTAGATTTAATGGAAGAGACACTCTGCATGGAGTGTTCAAATTTGGATACAAAAAAACCCACAAAAAAATCAAAAAACAAACAAACAAGAAAGATAGCACTCATTCCAGAGTATGCACTTCTTCAGTTCAAATAGTAGAAAGTATTCCTATTGTTTAGCCTAGGGGTTTGCGCACACTGTAAAACTACAAATGGCAATTTATGAGGGAAATAAACCACCACGTTTGTGGCTCTCCACCACCCAGACGGCGATGACACTGGCTTTCAATCTCTGACTTTGGATTCGAAGCACAGTGACAAATGCTACCCAGCTGCCTTTCAGAAATAAATTTCTGGATTAAATCAACAGGGTTTCAACTCCATCCTGATAGAATTGTGGCAATGTTGACAGCATAAGGGAATGTCTCTGACGAATTCACTGAAAATCTCTCCTGACTCGAGACTCAAGCAGCAGCACCTTGGAGAAATCAAGAAAATGCAAGTGAACTGGGAAGCCCTGTGTCCTGCAAATGTGAGGGATCGTACATGCCAACCAAATGTCCAGAGGTTCCAGTCTGCCGAGATGTACCTAGGAATAATGACCTGAGAATGTACTTTAGAAAAACCAACTATTGAAAAATTCCATTTAAGACAGTTTTACCATGACAGGCACTCGGTTGCCATCGGTGTGACTAATTTTAATTAAATAGTATTAGTAGAACACTAAGTAGAATGCTAAAATGTGAAGGTATGGTAGAAATTGAAGCAAGGTTCCCTAAGATAATAACAACAAAATGGTGTGTATGGGGGTCAGTGGTTGGCTCCTTAGAGAAAGTTTCTCCAGGACAGTATAAGGAGTCATTTTGGCGTTGGGAACTGCAGGTTTCATGGAAGGAAGGGAACACCTTTGGAATCTGTCATTTTCTCTGGTCTAAAGCTAATGATTCTTGCAGGGCATGTGCAGATCACACCACATCCTCTATTGCACAAGAGGAGAAAAGCCTCTCCTAGGAAATGAGATGAGTCCCGAATGCTAATTGACCCGCCTCTGGGATGCTGTCCCACACCTGCAGTGCAGTACTCATTCACTGTCGCAACCACCTCCATTCTCGCACTCATTACCCTTCCTCGCTTCTGAAGTGAAGACCCTGAAACCTACTTTGGCCATGGATGTGAGGAGGAAGGGGTCTCAGAGAGTGATGGTGGCAGAAGGCGGGCAGCAGGCTGAAGATGAGCAGTGGGCTCCGGGAGAAAAAAGTGGGATGCTGAGAAAAAGAAAAAGAGAAAAAGCCAAATTCCAGGCCTTACCTCTTCCTTGGCTTGTGTGAACAAATTTTATCGTTACAACAGTGTTTTGAGGGAGACTTTGCTATTAATATCTTCACCTAACAGAAAGGGAAACTGGAGTCCTGGGGTTTAAATATCTTGCCCCATGTCATGCAGTCGGTCCTGCAATCAGAGCAGCTGGACTCGAGAGGCTGTCCTCAACCCATTTCTGTCCTCCTGAGGCCGGACTGACGAATCCGATTTAGGAACAAAATCGTGAATAGGACAGGAAGTCAATTCTATTTGCAGAGTTGAGCATGGTGCGGAGGAGCAGGCGCTGTTGTGATCTTGTTGACTATTTAGGCCATCTATTATGTTAGCATTGCTTTGATATGAAAGGCCTCATTTTTAATCTGCAACTAATCTGAGGATCAAAGTAGCACAGCCACACAGAACTTTAGTATTCTGAAGCCAACAGCACAAAACAAAAGCCCAAACCAGTTCAAGTCAGTTCCAACTCCAGGCATTCCCAGGTGGTTTAGAGGAGTTTTCCAGGCTGTGGTCTTTCAGAAGGATGCTGCAAGGCCCTTTTACCCAAGGTACTGCTAGTAGAACTTACACAGCCTCCCTTTCCCTTAGCAGAGAAGCATTTTACTATTTGAACTACCCAAGGACACTTGTTTTAGTGAATGGAAATAATTTGGCCATAAGGTAAAAAGAAAAATTCTACTTTGGATCTCTCTCTCACCCCCCACCCCCCAGCATCTTTTAAGATTAGTGGTGGAATGGAGGAAGTTGTAAGAGGATGATAATGTGAACTAAGATGGCAATACAGTGAGTGGTTACAGACAAAAGTAACTGGAGGTGAACTGGGGAGGAGAGTAGAGGAGCAGGAGCAGGCTATTGGTTGAATTAGGGAGGGTATGGTGGTTAGGAGCAAGAAGAATTTGGGCTATGTACTGAGCATCTTTTTTAAGTCAATAGGTAGTCAGTCTTACTATCACAGAGGTAAATGTTATAACAGGGTACATATTCAGGTGTTGGAAATAGTTGGTTCATTTGTTGGATCTTTTGAATTTGAAGTGCCTCCAGGATATTCAAATGGAGGCATTCACCATATGGTGTAAGTAGACCTGGAGCTCAGAAGAAAAATCTGGCTTGATATTGTAAGTATCATTAACACTCAGGGGGTTTGCAAGTTGTAGGAGTAGATGAGCACACCTAAGAAAGATAAGTGAAAGGAGAAGAGAAGCAACAATAGAACCTAAATAGACTTCTGTATTTAAGGTCTGGGTCAAAAAAGAAGGCGCATCTCTGAAGAAATGGTGAGAAAGGTAGAAGTACCACCAAGAGACTGAGGAATTCGTCCTGAGAAATGAAGGAAGGCGAACCTACGGATCCCTGAGGATGTGAAGAGAGCGTCCATGACCGCAGAGAGCAAAACAGCAAACCGTTGTCTGATTTTCGCAGCAGAATCTATGTGGGCCTCAGTTAAGTGGGGAATGAAGAGGGAGAGGAAGTGAACATAATGGCTATTGGCGACCCTGTCCAGAGGCTGCATCGTGAAGGGAGAGAGAGTAAAAAATATCTAGATGCTGCATAATTGAATATAATGAATGCAAATGAGAGAGGAAACTTGAAAAGACAGTGATCAGAATGGGAGTATTCTGAATAATGAGAAAGAAGATGTGAAATAAAAATATTAGCAACTAGAAAAATGATATGTTTTTGTATCCAGAAACTGATAGTTTAGACCTGCTTCCCCAAAGCCTCAGAGGGACTGGTAGGAATTATGCCTTCGTGTGCTTTAGGGAGCATAGGTTATCCTCTCAGAAGAAAATCAAAGGACCAACATGCCCCCAAAATATTTATGGTCCTCTTTGTGGGAATAAAAGGGATTGGTGAAGAACCTCCCAGGACGCTCGCTCGGTAAAGAAAGCAATCAATCTGAGCAAGACTGGTTGATTAACAATGCCGACTAAAACGATATGCAAGGGAAGGGAACAGGCAACATGATCAAATTTAATGAATCTGGTCTGGCAAACCTTGGACCTGCGAGGTAAAATGCAAATCATGTTTCTCTGGCAACAGGAAGAGAGTCCAGTGAGATGTGTATATGAAAATGGCTTTGGGGAGAAAACTAACAAACAACAAAAAAATCACCACTGGCCCTGGGTTGGGACAGGAAGTCCCCAAGCAGCTGTTGTGTCTCTTGATTGTTAAGAGCTGTGCTAATTCACCCACACTCTTTTCTCACATCCATTCATCAGAAAGCCAATGTAAAAGCACTCATTTGACCCCTGTCTCAATGCCAGGCACTGTATTAAGTTCTGGGAATGGAGAAAATGAATAAAGTCTCTTCTGAACATCCACAGGGTCTCAGTTTTCTAGGAAAGTGGGACATAAAAACAGTCCCTGGGTAACACAGTGAGGACTACTCTTCAGAGGGGGTTCAAACTCTTCCTTGGCTCAGGAAGAATTTAAGATAAGAGATGTAAGATCTTTCCCTTACTATGAAATTCCATAAACTAACCAAGCCTATTTAAAATTTGCTTTGAAGCTATTATCACACATATAAATCATCTGTGTTAGACTACTCTAAAGCAGTTATTTTCACTTCTTGACATTTTTCTCCCATTGGCACGCACAGATGTTTGAATGGAGGAGCCCTGTTGGCATCGTGGTTACTTGATGGACTGCTCACTACAAGGTCAGCAGTTCAAAACCTCCAGCCACTCTGCTTGAGAAAGATGGGGCTTTCTCTTCCTGCAAACAATGACAGCCTTGGAATTCACAGGAGCACTTCTATCTGCTCTGTCCTGTAGGGTCATCGTGAGTTGACATCGTCCCGATGGCAGCGAGTTTGTCTAAGAGATGAAGTAAACTACTTTTCCACCATATTAAATTGTCCCCCATGTTCTTCTGCATTTATCATTTTCATGACTGTGTGGTATTCTATTATCTGGGTGCATGTAAAGCTCCTTAACCGTGCCAGGCAGGGCTTCTTTCTGCTGTACGTGGGGATGCTATGAGTCAGAACTGTCCAGATGGCACCTGACAGCAGCAAGGCATTCCTGAAGCGCTGGAGGTGGTCCAGCATTCCAAATCCACAGAGGAGGTGGCTGAAGGCAGAGACAACCATTCGTACTTTGGTCTCCTTACACTGTGGCTCTTTCCTTAGGTGGCCTTGCTGCGTAGAGATGGTCAAAATGAGAACTTCAACTGGTACAACAGTGTTGGCAAAAACCCTGTGAGTTTGGTTTCTTATTATTGGTGTGTCATTTGGAGTTGTAAAAGATTGGCTCAAATGGCAAAACATACTCCTGCTGAATGTTGAAATGAATGGTCAGGAGAAAAGGGGATGCAAAATACTCTTTCTTTCTGACTCCAAAAAGAAATGTTTCTTCCACCCTGTTGAGAAGACATCACGGAGAGCCCATGTTCACATAGGCATGTGGATCAGAGAGCCCGTGTTCACATAGGCATGTGCATCGGCGTGCGCTTCCTTTTTGGAATGTTTTTGTTAGCAGCATGATCCTACAGAACTTCAACAAATGCAGGGAAGAGTGACAGAATAGACCTCTCATTGGAAATTTTTTATAGGAGATCATTTCTTGGAAAAGCTGACACTTATCTTGGGGTAAGACCAAGGATAATATAAGCATGGAATTACTCACTGCTCTATCAATCCTTGCACATGCGCACCAAGGGGCATTAGAAGATACTTTCAATGAGCCTCTACCTAGTTAGACAGATTTGAAGTAAACCTTAGACTTCACGAGGTCACACTGTCCACCATGCTAGGGGTAATGCCAGTGACACACATTCCTTTTCAACTACCAAGAACTTTCATTTGTAACTCCAATTTACTAGAACAAACAAAAACAAATCAATCCCTGCTCACTCTCTTTCAAGTTCAAGATGCTATAATAATCTCACCTTCACTTCTATTCCTTATATCAGAAACAGAAAATAGTTTACCCAAACAGAAATGTCCATGTGTACAGTTTTTAACTTTGTTTCAATATGTCTTGAAATA
>NW_022111300.1:28964569-28978742 GCF_000313985.2 Echinops telfairi | reverse complement strand
AATTAAAAGGTAATGGAATTTCCCCATGAAAATTTTGAAGCTCTGTGTGTGTGTGTGTGTGTGTGTGTGTGTGAGAGAGAGAGAGAGAGAGAGATATGATTCCCAGGGCAAACACTCACACTCATACACAACTAGAGATCAGAATTGCTACAGATAGAAAGACCAACAAGTTAAGCCCTTTTCTCCAACAGGACGCTGCCATACTCCCAACAGACGCTTGTGCCCCCAACACAGGAATCACTTGTTAGAAGAAAAAGGAAAGTGCACAAAGTCACGCACTTGGAAGAGCAGGTGAAGACAAAGAAATCTGGAAGAATAAGGAGTAGCCTGTGTGGCAAAATCCAGATCGTTCCCTCCCTGGTAAACAATGAGCTCTTTAAGTTGAGGTTTAAGGAACAGAAATAAATGTCTTAGGAAGAATTTACCAAGTGCTTGCATATAAGTGAGATTTTTAATGAGAACCACAGAAATCTTCCTTAAGATGAGTCAGACTGATGTTCTTATTAACACTGGTAGAGGGACATTTTGCTGTTTTCTTTTTGGCTACAGTTTCTGGTGGGACCCGTGTACAAGGGAGCTTCCAAAGGTTCATGCAAAAAAACGGTGTCGTCTTTTAATTTCACTTTTTGACCCTCTTTGATATGCTGAAGATTTTATTTTAGATAATGATGCTAGACAAAAATAAAAGCAGAAAATGTTGCCAGTAGTTCTGGAAACTAACCAAAGCACTAAGATTCAGATTGTGAGAGAGAATTCCTGATGTGAACTTTTAGCATCCTGAGCACCACGTCTTCTCTGATGTAGTCAAGGTGGCACCGTGGTGAAGACCCCACTGCTAACTGCAATACTGGTTGGTTAAATCCACCAGTTGCATCATGGGAGAAGGAAGTGGCCTTCTGAATGCTGCAAAGATCACAGCCTTGGAAACCCAATGGGGCAGTTGAGCTCAGCCCAGCAGTGTTGCTAAGACACCGTGTTGCTCTTGACACAATCACAATGGATTTGGTTTAGTTTCTTTAAAGAACAAATTAATGCTCAATCCTTTTCTCCAGCATCCTGATTTCTATTTTTTACTCTTTGCAACAGCTATCTTCATTGTCTATCAATAGCATGTTTTTAGGTTTTGTTTGCTTCCCTGTTTACAGAGTCTCCAAGGGCCTCTGTGACGTGTTAAACCAAGCCGAACTCACTGCTATGGAGTCAAATCCAATTCGTAGGATCCTGTAGGTCAGAATAGAACTGCTCCTTTATGTTTCTGAGACAGAAGTAGAATAGCTCATCTTTCTCTCATGGAGTGGTTGCTGATTTTGAACCGCTGACTTTGGGGCTAGCAGTCCAACATGTAACTTACGATGTCCCAAGGCTCCTTTGCTCCACAGAGGCTATGAGTCTAACAGATGGAAAAGTGAGAAAAGGCAATTTAAAAAAGACAGATGGTCTTTTAGCTCAGAAGTTCTTAATTTGAAATTACTATCAGAAAGCATGCTCATTTCATACATTAGGAAAATTTGCTCTGTTTTCCCTCGCTTATGAATGGCAATGTGAAACAACAAATGGAAACAAAAACCAAATTGCTGCCATAGTGACTATGGGACAGGGTCAAACTTCCCTTGTGGGTGTCTGTGACTGTAACTGCTAATGGGAGTAGAAAGTCCCCCCTTTATCCTGCAGAGTGGCTGGTGGTTTAGAACTGTGGACCTTGCAGATCAAAATCCAACATGTAACCACTCTACCACCAGGGCTCCCTCCAGATCACAGTCGGACATGTAACCACCATACCACCAGGGCTCTTCATGGCAAAGAAGGTCTACACTTAAGGAGAAAAAAACCCAACAAGTCTAGTGTTTTACAAACTTATTTATTTTTCTAAGCCCATGGGGTAATTATTGAGTTTCTACAGCTGTCAGGAGGTAGGATGAGTCACATTACACATGAAAAAAAACAACAACAAAGAATCAGGAGACAAGATTACTACCTTCAGGAAATCAGCTATTTAGATATTAGTGGAAGAGATGCAGTATGGGCACCGGAACTGGATTGTAGCACGAAGTTTAAATCTGAGCAAGGCCTATGAAGGGCTGGCATGGAAGATGGGGACCATGAGGAGGCAGAACCCAAGCCAAGCCTTCTGGCATGGTTAAGGATGGAAATGGCAGGTGGCAGTCAAGGGAGCATGTGTTTCAGGCACTAAATATTAACATTGCCACAGGAAGAACCTAAGACTTCAGAGAACATTCATTTTATTCCTTACAATAGTTTTAATATTCTCATTTTAATCCATATGAATAACTTTGGGCAAGTCACTTAGCCACTCTTGTCTTCTGTCTCTTTAGCAGCAAGGAGGGAATAACAAAGCAAGGCAACATTACACGGGAAACTGGGAGGCATGGTGAATGCGAAACAGTATAAAGGGGTTTTATTCACATAAAGGGGAAGGAGAATATGTGCCACAAAATTCTACAGCCCAAATTTCAAAGCATCATTGTTGTCTAATGATGGTTTCAGCTTTGCCCTTGGTGGATATCGAGTTGGAGTTTTGAAACTGAAAAATATCTTTGTTGTGTTTTGCCTGGATCAAAGCACACATAAAGCCTGATCGAATGGTGGGGGGGGGAGCGGAAAGACACCTGCGAGTGCTTCAGCATGACAATTAATGGCTCTCAGGTTTGTGCTAATGCCCTAACCGGTTGAAATGTTTTGAACCTTTTGTACAGCAGAGACTGAGAAATCCAACACAATTATAAATGTATTTATGCATGTTCATGTGTCTATTACACACACACGTATATGAAAAGTTGGTGAAAAATTGAATTAAAAGGTAATGGAATTTCCCCATGAAAATTTTGAAGCTCTGTGTGTGTGTGTGTGTGTGTGTGTGTGTGAGAGAGAGAGAGAGAGAGAGATATGATTCCCAGGGCAAACACTCACACTCATACACAACTAGAGATCAGAATTGCTACAGATAGAAAGACCAACAAGTTAAGCCCTTTTCTCCAACAGGACGCTGCCATACTCCCAACAGACGCTTGTGCCCCCAACACAGGAATCACTTGTTAGAAGAAAAAGGAAAGTGCACAAAGTCACGCACTTGGAAGAGCAGGTGAAGACAAAGAAATCTGGAAGAATAAGGAGTAGCCTGTGTGGCAAAATCCAGATCGTTCCCTCCCTGGTAAACAATGAGCTCTTTAAGTTGAGGTTTAAGGAACAGAAATAAATGTCTTAGGAAGAATTTACCAAGTGCTTGCATATAAGTGAGATTTTTAATGAGAACCACAGAAATCTTCCTTAAGATGAGTCAGACTGATGTTCTTATTAACACTGGTAGAGGGACATTTTGCTGTTTTCTTTTTGGCTACAGTTTCTGGTGGGACCCGTGTACAAGGGAGCTTCCAAAGGTTCATGCAAAAAAACGGTGTCGTCTTTTAATTTCACTTTTTGACCCTCTTTGATATGCTGAAGATTTTATTTTAGATAATGATGCTAGACAAAAATAAAAGCAGAAAATGTTGCCAGTAGTTCTGGAAACTAACCAAAGCACTAAGATTCAGATTGTGAGAGAGAATTCCTGATGTGAACTTTTAGCATCCTGAGCACCACGTCTTCTCTGATGTAGTCAAGGTGGCACCGTGGTGAAGACCCCACTGCTAACTGCAATACTGGTTGGTTAAATCCACCAGTTGCATCATGGGAGAAGGAAGTGGCCTTCTGAATGCTGCAAAGATCACAGCCTTGGAAACCCAATGGGGCAGTTGAGCTCAGCCCAGCAGTGTTGCTAAGACACCGTGTTGCTCTTGACACAATCACAATGGATTTGGTTTAGTTTCTTTAAAGAACAAATTAATGCTCAATCCTTTTCTCCAGCATCCTGATTTCTATTTTTTACTCTTTGCAACAGCTATCTTCATTGTCTATCAATAGCATGTTTTTAGGTTTTGTTTGCTTCCCTGTTTACAGAGTCTCCAAGGGCCTCTGTGACGTGTTAAACCAAGCCGAACTCACTGCTATGGAGTCAAATCCAATTCGTAGGATCCTGTAGGTCAGAATAGAACTGCTCCTTTATGTTTCTGAGACAGAAGTAGAATAGCTCATCTTTCTCTCATGGAGTGGTTGCTGATTTTGAACCGCTGACTTTGGGGCTAGCAGTCCAACATGTAACTTACGATGTCCCAAGGCTCCTTTGCTCCACAGAGGCTATGAGTCTAACAGATGGAAAAGTGAGAAAAGGCAATTTAAAAAAGACAGATGGTCTTTTAGCTCAGAAGTTCGTATTTTTCCTTTTGTCTGGTTCTTTTTTACTTGCAGGGATCATAGTTCATATTAGACTATTAAATTTGACTTTAAATTTTTGAATGTTAGGAATAATGTAAAAATGTTTATTGTGATAAATATATATATACATGCATATACCTATAAATATCACTTAAACATTTTTACAGGTACAACAGTGATGCTAGTTACTTTCATCATGTTGTATATTTTATCAATCGTTTTATTGGGGGCTCGTACAGCTTTTATCACAATCCATACACCTATCCATTATGTCCAGCACACTTGTGCATATGTTGCCTTCATCATTTTAAACACATTTTCTTTCTACTTGAGCCCTTTGTATCAGTTCTTCATTTTCTCCCTCCCTCCCTCCCTCCCTCATGAACCCTTGATAATTTATAAATTATTATTCTTTTTTTTTCATATTGTTCACTGACCGATGTCTCCCTTCACCCACTTTTCTGTTGTCTGTCCCTTTGGGAGGGGACTATATATAGATCATTATGATCTGTTCCCTCTTTCTAACCCTGCCTTTCCCTTCCCCTCCTGGTATTGGTACTCTCATTATTGGTCCTGAGGGGTTTATCTGTCTTCGATTCCCTGTGTTTCCAACTCTTATCTGTACATGTTTTGATCTAGCTGGATTTGTAAGGTAAAATTGGGGTCATGATAGTGGGGGAGGAAGCATTAAAGAAATAAAGGGAAGTTGTATGTTTCATCAGTGCTATACTGCACCCTGACTGGCTCATCTCTTCCTGTGACCCTGTCTGCAGATGGGCTTTAGGTAGCCACTCCACTCTCCCACATTCACATGGATATGATTTTTTGTTTTGGGTCTTTGATGCCTGATACCTGACCCTATCGACACCTCATGATCACACAGGCTAGTGTGCTTTTTCCATGTGGACTTTGTTGCTTCTCCGCTAGATGGCTGCTTATTTATCTTCAAGCCTTAAGACCCCACATCATGTTGTATTTTAATTTCATAACAAAACTCGTTCCAGTCAAGTTAATTCTGCCTCATTGCACGCCCAGGGTGCCGGGCTAGAACTGTGCTCTGTAGCTTTTCCAGTGGCTGATTTTTCTGAAGTTGATCTCTAGACAGTTCTTTTGAGGCACCTCTGAATGAACTAGAACCCCCCACTCTTTTAGATAGCAGCTGACCGTGTTAACTATTTGTACCACCTGGGGATTCCTTAAGGAGCCCTGGTGGTGGAGTGGTTATGAGTTGGGCAGTAGTCTTCAGGTTGGTGGTTCAAAGCCACCAGCATCTCTGAGAGAGAAAAATGAGGCTTCCTATCCTGTAAACAGTTAGCCTCAAGGGCCACTCTGAGTTAGTATTGACTCAATGACAATAAGTTTGGTTTGTTTGTTTTGATTCCTTGGCTCAATGAATTAAGCATTGGGTTATGAATGGTTAACGGTTTACATTCACCGGGGAGAAGTATGAGGAGATTTGCTTTGATAAAGATTTACAGCCTTGGAAGCCCTGTGGAACAGCAAGTTCTACTCTGTAGGATGACTGTCACTCACAGCTGACTTCATGAGACTGACCTTGAACATATAGCAGGGAGTCATGTCTCCAGGATGATCAAGAGATTGTTTATGACCAGATTGTCATGGATAGTACATGGCTTCTTAGAGGAATTGCGAGTTTTCTGTCTAGACACAGGAAGCACGGCATGTTTATCTGCATCTTATTTTCATTGCTTAACTCCAGGATCTGCACAGGGTTTCCATCAGGGACAGTGTTTCTGTTTCTTGACTAATACTAGTTCCTGTTGTAGGGCAATTGGACCTGTCCCACAAGACTGAATTAAAAGACACAACCCAATTGTTGCTGTATGACTTGGCCTTTCAGCATTAAGAATCTTATAAGCTAATAAGAGGCTATTTCTTTCAGGGTTTATTATCTCTCTGGTCAGATGTTCATTGTACCACAAAAGGCAAGCTCCCTAGTGCTAAAAGGTTCCCTTTTATGGGGATTGGGGGAAAAAAATGAAAACCACTTACCTGGTCCACATTATTTAATAGGGTGTTGAGGAATAAATCAGGGCTGACATGACCTTCATTGAAATTTTAGATTTATTTACAGAGGTTTGTGCTGATCACTTTATCTACCGCAGGCTTCGTTTCCCCTTGGTAACCTAAGTAATGTGGTCTACGCAAACCCGGGTAAATAGAGCTAATATTTCAAGGGAGGTCATGCTATATACTCTTCCCCTGAGAATAGATGATCGCTGACTGCAGGGCTGATATGAAATTTATCTTTGTGAGGGCGAAGAGGGATTATGCAACCTAGAGGCCAAGATCCAGGGTTTATGAATCGGAAGAAGGGCTGAGGTACACAGGAATCTTACGTGTGCTTGTGTTGTATTTCTAACTTGGGGCAAAATGAACCAAACCAAACACAATAACTTACTTCAAGTCTTCCATAGTCTACCATTGATTTTTCTAATGTATGTACCACCACTCCCCCTTGACCTTGACTATTAACTTCAGAGGTCTTCTAGGAAGAGCTGAGACACTTTTTAGCCCTGCCCCCTGTAGGAGATATGTAAGCTGGTTCTATTTAATCGACTCCTTTTCTGTCCTTTCTCTGACTTTCAGTCTCTTACCTCAGCCCTCCTGGGGTATTCCCTCACTTGTGCTCACCAAGCACTTGCTGCTGCCTCACTGCATTTAAGTCATAGCTCCAAGCTACCTCCCCCACTAAATTATGGGCTTTTTCAAAGGGAATATCTTATATTTTATTCATGGTGGAATCCCTAGTGTCTCTTATGATACTAGAATGGTTTATGGGTGTTTTACGGGTGAATACATTCTCAGCAGATGGAAACAGTCTTATGAATGAATAGAGAAGGCAAACATTTTATGAGACCTCAAATAAACAAAAGAAACTCACTGCCATCAAGTCAATGATGACTCATGATGACCCTTTATGGAAGGACAGAACTGCCCCTGTGGGATTCTGAGAGTGTGACACTTTACAGGAGTAGAAAGCTTAATCTTTCTCCCAAGGAGTGGTTGGTGGCTTTGAACTGCTGACCCATGGCTAGCAGCCCAAAGAGTAAACCATTACTCTACAAACGTTCCTCATGAGAAGTAAGAACCATTAGACAGAGCCCCCTCACAACACCCACCCACCCATCACAATACCCATCTTTCCATCATGGTTGTAGCAAAAGCATCTTTTCCTACACCCTTGGACGAAGGTTGTTGTGGTCCTGATGCGGTGTCTGATGAATATTATTTACTCTTTGACCATAGCACCCTGCATCATCATTACCTGCTTTATTATCTTCAACAACAGCAGTGACAAGATACATTTGCTGAGTATCTGGGGAGGCTTGTGCCAGGACGTTGGGTACAGATCGTGTCTACCATAACTTAATATAGTAATGGGGAGGGTGGGGGAAGGGTGAGAAAGGTATATAAAATACAGAATTTTTCACGGAATGCAAGTATCTCAAAACATTGGAGTTACATAATGGACATTAACATGATAGAAGATTCTTGATGTTTTATGACAAAGATACCTGTTTAACTTACAGTGTTTGCCAAAGTGAGTGGTGTTGCCTGGGGGGGGGCGGGGTGCTGGAACAATCAGGGGACTGCAAAAGAGATACACTTTTTTCTGGATCATGGCTGGCTTACAAATGGTGTTTTTTTCTTTTGGCCAAGGGGGTGCTGACTAATTCTTTGGCGGAAAAGGGGGCCATAGGCCAAATTAGTTTGGAAAGCTACCATGTACCATCTTGGTAGTAAATCATTTTTACTTCTATTTTTCTACACATTTTAAATTTCTTCTCCTATAATTACATATAGGAAAATTCACTGTTTAATCAATAAATATACTCATAACCAGAACAAGATATTGAAAATTTCCACCACTCTAGAATTCTTCTCACAGTGTTTCTCTGCAACGTGCTCCTCAGATTTCTCATCCTTACACTTGACCACCATGGCTCTGATCTGCGGTCCCTCAATGTAGTTTGACCTGTTCTTCACTTATCAAAAATATTCTTTATGGAAATGCAAATTTTATTAATCTTCCAAAGATTTATTGTATTGTGGAATATGTCTTGGAAAAGTTTTCAGAATTTCTTAGCTCTGGTTTAATTCAAAATAGGAATAAGGGTATTTTGAGAAGTGAATGAGTCATTGATAAAGCGGTTGCTAAGGAAGTTTAAATGAAAAAGTAGTGACACATCCTTAATTTGCCTTAAGAAAGCTTCTCAATCATTATTAACAAGACTTCAAGTGGATTCTTCAATCATGTTCACTGTTAGCTACCAACCATTTGGCTCTTGACTCATGACAAATGTATGCACAAGAGAAATCTACCTGGGCTCGGCTCTCCCCATGAGGGGATGCAGAGAGGACTATTGTGATCCATAGGTTTTTTATTAGCTGTTTTGGGGAGTTTGATCACTAGGCCCTCCTTTCTCATCACTTTTAGTCCACAAGCTCCACTAAAATCTGTTCATTATGTGGCCACAAACAAGCCACCATTGCAGTTGGGTGATGTCTGTATATGAGGCATATTAATGGAGAGTCCATCCCAGATCTCTTGCCTGGAGGACAACTTTTCTGTTATGGAATCAATACATGTCCCTTAGGATCTGTAGGACTAAAAGGCAGGAGACAAGGAGAAAGAGTTGCAGAAGCAGGAAAAAAGGAGAAAGATGTACATTGTGCATCAGAAGGGTAACAATCGAAATCAAGTTCCATTCCCTAGACCTGAGCATACAATGGGTATTAAATGGGGTGCTGAGGTTTGAGCCCCTGGAGAAAAATGGGCACTTGCATCCCCGTGTCCTTGGCAAGGTTGCACAGATCTTTTTTCGAACTTGGCCTTGCCTAGTCTTTGTGTTCCAGGTTCCTTTTCACACCAGGAAGAGTATATGGCTATCATAAAAGTCCTCTTGATGTTCTTTTTCTTTCTCAAGGAAACATTATTAATGGGGAAAAGGCATTCAATGGCTTTGCACTTAAATGTTACCATGAGATAAATGGTTTACCAGGATTTCTGGTGTCTCCATGCTGATAAGAAAGTCTGAATAGTAGGGTGATTTCTCTCAAGCTGTTGTTGTGGTGAAGGGTTGTTGACTTTTCCCATGGATAGCAACTTTGTGCATCACGGAACAAAACCCTGCCAGTCCCGCACTGGCCTCGCCGTTGTTGCTAAGCTTGAGCTCCTTGTTGAATCTAATGGGTCCATCCATACCCTTGAGCCTCTTCCTCGCCCTTCTTCACTACCCTCCGACTTTAGAAAGCTTGATGTCCTTTCCTAGGGACTAGTCTCACCTAATGATATGTCCAGAGTACATGAGATGACGTCTCAGCAGACTGGCTTCTAAAGAATGAAGAGGATTTCAAGCACTTGCTGATGAAGATCAAGGATTGCAGCCTTCATCCTCACAGCAGGATTAACAGACAATATCATGTTAAGTGGAGCAAAGACTGATCATCAAGGGTTTCACTTTTTCAGATCAACCGTCAATGCTCATGGAGGCTACAGTCAAGAAATCAGATGACACATTGCATGGAGTAAATCTAACCCATAAGACCTCTTCAAAGGGTTGGAAAACAAGAATGTCACACTGAGGGCTAAGGTGTGCCTCAGCCAAGATGTAGTTTTTTTAATTGCTTTCGTATGCATGGAGTCTGGGTCTCAATGGGTAGCATTGACTCCGTGGCAATGATATTTTTTATTGGAGGCAGGGAGGGAGGAGTTTCCATATGCCTGTGAAATGTGGATATTGAATAAGGAAGAACAAGAAGAATCAGTAAATGTCCATTACGGTGTTGGTGAAGAACATGGAAAGTGCCATGGACTGACGAACGAACGAACAAATCCAGCCAGGATGCACTGGAGATGCTTGTGAGCGGTCTTCTTCTGCCATCCTTTTAGTTAGCTGCATGTGCTGACTGTTTGCACTACCAGGCACTTCGCAGTTAGGAGAAATTTAGTGCATTGGATGGGTAACCACGGCGAAGGATGAGAACCAGATTTGGAATAACAGAAGCAATCATGGCTGGGACAGTCTTAAAACAGGGGTCATGTCTACAAATTGTGAATTCTTACTGTTGAAAATCTCTCTGTCACCAGGAAGCTATTTCCCGTGTCAGAGAAGGGACATCCAATTAGGGTAAGGTGACTCAGATGTCAGCTCTCCGGACCCGCAGGGAAAGGATACATGCCACAGAATGAAAGGGGAGAAGTGATGAGGGGCTGAAGTAACAAAAAATGAAGGCAAAAATCCTTTTCATATCCATACCTATGAACTTCCCCAAGTTTCCCTTTCTTTTCATAGTCTCTGTTTGGTGTTCCCTGATCCTTTGAGTGCCTCCCAGACAGGGTATGTTTCTTTCTAATTTGCCTTTCTTAGGAGTCTTTAAGCATCATAGACCTGACATGTGGTTGACATGTGATAAGTGTTTTCAATGAATGAATAAATAAACCGATCAATCAATCACTCCATGATAAATTGAAGGCAATCATCACAGAGGACAAGCAATGCCAAAGACATCATGAGGTAAAGATGGACAATGAGAAGCAGAGCCTTCACCTTCAGATTCAATTTTCCAGTATTTTTCAAAACAATATTATAAAATTGATAGGGAAGTTATACTCCTTATGTTACTGATGAAGAAATTAGATCGCAAGATTGAAGGATTTATTCTGGGTCAAAAAACTAATTACTAGCAAAGCTGGGATCAGAATATAGGTCACCTGTCTATTACTCCAGTACTCAATATTATGGGTGAGTATTTTTTTTTTTCATTTTTGAAAATCAAAATGTTTGGTGATGGATGATAAGCCAGAGAGGAGTTTAGGATTTTTCAAGGGAACAAAAGAAACCTGAGGACATTTGAAAACCATCAGCAGTCCAGGAAATGAAGCTAATGAGAAGGACCATGTATGCATAGAGTAGGAGGGTGGAGCGGGCATTCTAAGTGTTTTTAAAGTAGAATATTTAGGTGGTGTTCTGTGTATATATTCACAAAGTGGAATACTCAGATTTTCTTGCACAAGGGACTGAATTAGGAAGCAAAGAAAGACTAATGTCATGGAATCTTCTAAAAGGTCCAGTTCTCATTGCTCCTATCCCTGGTAATGCATGGAACATTTCCCCCCCACCCCCTGCATTGTTATATTATAAGGACTAATCATTGAAATGTATGCTTTTTTTCTTTTTGTCACATAATATACCACCCTGCGAGGGGAAAAATGAGGACCTAATGCCGGGGGTTTAAGTGGAGAGAAAATATTTTGAGAATGATGAGGACAATGAATGTACAAATGCGCTTTACACAATGGATGTGTGTATGGATTGTGATAAGAGTTGTATGAGCCCCTAATAAAATGATTTAAAAAAAATATATCACCCCGCATGATTTTCTCTTTGGAACTTAAATCCAACAAAAGCTGAAACAAGAAACTTTGGTCTTTTGATGAAGAGGAAGACACGTTAAATATATATCAGGTATTTTAGATTAAATATTTATATGGTACATTATCACTGCTATGGGGTGAAACAACCCTTATTTAAATTTATGAATACCCTGAATATAGAAACAGGCCTTTGGAAAGCCCAGTATGCCCAGAGAGTAGTTTGGAATCTTACTGCTCCCCTGGATCGGTAATAATGTAGGTCACTTTCCTGGTAGTCCATGTATGTGGGTTCTCTCACTCCCTTTTGTTGTTTAGACAATGTCTGTGGTTGTGGAAGAATGACAGGTACAGCTCTATCCACTCCGGGCTTTGGTGGGTGAGTTAGTTAATTGTGCCAGCCTGGCCGATAATCACATGTGGGGCTGGTTGAAAGGCGGAGGGATAAATGGGTGGTGAAGCCTCACCTTTCTAGTTCTCGGATCTCTTGTTTTGTGATGGTTGCACCGGGTGCAGCTGCCTTAGCAGTTCCCTGCTTCAGCTTACAAGATTGACTTCCTACAAGACATCCCCAAGGAGAAGCCGCATGGATCTATCCCGATCCAGCCCTGGGTGCTGGAGCAGCCGTGTGGAGACCCCTGCTAGTGCTGAGATGCTTGTTCGTTCACTGACTCAGCTTTCCTCCTGCAGTCGGCATCATTGCCTCTGTTTTGTGAGGTGGAGGACTTTGTGGACTGGTGTTGGGTTAATGGGTTAATGTTGGACTTGTGAGCTTGGGCAGCATTGGGTTGGGATGTTTTCGTGATGCACCTTTTCTTTACATAAAACTCTCTGTTATACATGAGTCGCTGTGGATTTGTTTCTCTAAAGTACCTAGACTAATACAGTGGGCAATAACGAAAGAACTATAGTTCAACATTTCATTTTTGTGACAACTGATTCTCAATTCCTCATTTAGATTTGCCATTTCAAGGTTTAGATTGCTTTTCAGTTTACTGCTCGAGAGTCATATAAAATAGACACAGAAATAGGGTGGCTG
This sequence comes from Echinops telfairi, assembly GCF_000313985.2. Classification (NCBI taxonomy): domain Eukaryota; kingdom Metazoa; phylum Chordata; class Mammalia; order Afrosoricida; family Tenrecidae; genus Echinops; species Echinops telfairi. The sequence goes on along the minus strand of NW_022111300.1, from coordinate 28,966,035 downwards.
AGAAGTTCACCCAGTAGCTCCTTGATTGTCTCTGCCTGCAGTCGCGAACTAAGGCGATGCTGCTCTCAGTAACTTACCTTCTGCGTGTGAGAGAGAAAGGAGAAGGACTAGCAGAGGGCGAGCCCAGGAGCTGCGGTTGGCCCTCACTCTAGCTGTGTTAAACAACCAAGGGATAGCTCAGAGAAGATACGCCCTGGAAGCAAAAAGGTCAAGAGAGAGGGAAGAGAGAAAGAAGATCAGAAGGCAAATGGGGACCCTACCTGGAGGCAGATATGGCCTATTGATCACAGCCCTTGAAGGAAAAGGAAGTCAATGTCAGTCTCATGGTGAACTTCAAAAAACTCACATCCCAAAGATGTTCTCTTGAGCTTTGAGAGAGAAAGAGGATTCCTTGGTGGAAGCATTTTGATTATGTGAATGGTGGCGCTATTCAGATCTGTAGCTTTCAAATAATATGGTCAATCATGTTATCACTTGGAGGTTTGGCAACTAGAATAAAGTTGCCAAACTTTAAAACAAACAAAAACAATCTCACCTCTAGAAAGTGTTTGCTTTCCCCCAGTTTTTAGCTCCATTATTTGCGAAGTAGAAGGAGAGAGCAGTCTAGCCCAGCAACAAATGGAAAGCTCGCCAGGAAGAGCTCTCTTGTGCATGTCAATACTTTATTTTGGTGTAAAGACAGGAAGCTGGAAAATACACTGAATTTAAAATTTGCTTGGTTCCCCCTCTTGTGAAAACTCCCCTTAAAGCTAATCTGCTCAAACTCAAATCCTCAGAAATTACAGGAGCAAAACAAAGCAAGGAAAAGGGAGGTCCCGATGGGGAAGGCATCCTGGGTCAGTAGTGTCACTTGGTGTGAACAAGTGACCGAGACGCTGAACAGGAGCTTCTGTTTCGGCTTCTTTCTTTTCTTTCCTCCGTCTTCTGAAGCAGAAGGAGAGAGAAGTCCCACATCTCCTCAAAGTCTGGCAGGCCGTCAGTTTACGGAGGTGAGGTGTCTGAGATGTTTGTTTTTCTTTCTATAGAGAGCAAAAATTAGCCTTCAGTCTCCTTGCTACAGTCCCATTTTGATCTTTTGTTAATTGTCAGTGAAAAAGTAATGAAGAGCAATTCTAATTTAGCCACGAAGGTCCTACAAGTGATATATAAAAAAAGACTGAGCTGACAGGTGTGCTGGAAATGGTCATGTCTGTCCTTTCTCTTTGAGTCTAACTGCTGCTAATCACGGATTGAGTCAGCCTTTGAACTGCTCTGGGTGCCTGTCATGTGGAGAGTTCAAAGCCCTTTATAAACAATAAATAATTAGGTCTCACAAACGTTCTTCAAGTAGGAACATGAGTAATACACTGTGCCCATTTTACAGTTGAATAATGCATATCCACAGGCCCAGAGCAGGCCACGGAAGTCATCTCTCTGTCCGCTGTAGTTGTCCTGCGGTGCCGTTGAGTTGACTCTACGTCACAGTG
>NW_022111300.1:28960806-28963736 GCF_000313985.2 Echinops telfairi | reverse complement strand
AAAAAAAAAAAAAAATCTCATCAATAATGGAATCTGTTGTTTTCCCTTCTCTGCCCAGGGAGACTTTAGCTCCTCAGTTGCATTTCCAATATTTTAAGATAGGAATAATTTTCACAGTGGCAGGTACAGCTGTTGAGATGCGGTTTTAATACAGAGGGAAAATGCTAGAATAGAATTTAAGAATATTAAGAAGGGATTTGGTTCTGACAGAAATATTAGCTGTAAAGGCCGGTATGAAGATTCTAGAAAAATTTAATTAAAATTTAATCTTCTTTCTAATTAAAGTTTCCTTTAATTAAACTTAAAATTAAATTTGCTTTAATTGGAGGAATTTAAAGGGTATTACCTTTTGAGTGTCAATCATTTTGAAAGAAAAAAAGGCATTGCTTTGTCTAGTTTAACATGGGCATTGGTGTCAATGTTCTGAAAATAACAATATTGCATTTAAATATAAATCACTATCTTTTTTATAGTTGGCTCCTCATTTGTCTGGCCTAGAAATCTTTGGTGTTAATGGCTGTCTTCCTCTGGATGGGAGGCTAAGGTATAGGATAGATTTTGACCTCAGAGCCTCAGTGTGAGAATCTTACTTCTGTTCTTTATTTTTTCAGGCTCCGTCTGGGAACTGTCTGCTTTCTTTCTGGGCTGCTCTAGCTGTCTCTCATGGCTTTGGGGGAACCAGCTCCATTGAGCAGTCTGTGGAGACAGTTCGAAGTTCCTTCCTGCTGACTGCTACTTCTCTCTCTCAAGGAGCCCTGGTGGCACAGTGGCTCCTCTGGAGACAGATGAGGTTCACTCCTCCCATCAAGAGCGACAGCCTCAGAAGCTCTCAGGGATAAGTGCTTCCCTGACCTTTAGGCTCCCTTTGTGGGCACCAACTCCATCGCGGTGAGTTTGTTTTGATGTGTTTTCGCCCTCTCAAACTCTCCTCCAATGAGTCGATTCTGACTTATAATGACCCTCAGTGGGTTTCAGAGAATGTAACTTTTTTGAGAGTAGAAAGTCTCTTCTGTCTCTTGTGGAGCTGCTGACGGCTTCGAATTTCTGACCTTAGCAGTCCAATGTCGACTCACTACACTGCCAGAGTTCCTTCTGTTTCTACGTCTGAACTTTAAACATGGCAAATATGAGAATTGTTTCAAGGTTCACATGTGCATTTCATCAAGAACTGATATCACAAAGTATTTTGATTTCTTCTCCCAGTATCGGTCTCTCGTCTACTCTGTCTCTTCAGGGACAGCATCTCATTTCCTTAAGTCTCCCAGGCTCAAAAAAAGAAGTGCTTAGCTTGCCCTTATATCACCCTCAGGTAAAAATGAGGTTGCCTTCCTTCAGAGTAACCAGTATAGGTAAAACTTCATTTTAGACCCTTATCCCTTTCCTATATGGATGAAAGCAACAGCTTCTAATTGGTTCTGTCTGCTTCCTTCTTCTCTCTGATTCCTCCTTATAACCATGGACAAACCATTAGTCCAAAGATAATGCATCTTGCCCCCTGAGTGGATGCTCAAGTCCTAACCCTGGCATTCAAGACTTCCAATAGTGTGGCTTCAACTTACCGTTTCCACTCTCACCTCCCCCAACTCTGGTAAGAGTTGCTAGGTTGGTCTGCTCAGCCATACTAGTTTACTCACTGCCCCATGATCGTTTTGTTCCAATGCTTTTTCCCTGCCCGCATTACTCATCCAGTTTACAATGTTGTCTCTTTTCCTCTCTTTTGTGACCCTGAAGAAATTCCAAGTTGTTCATGAAGCAACTCCTTTTGGGTCTGGACATGGCAATTGCTCATTCTCCAGCAGTATTGTCACATTGTTCTGCATATTAACACTGACATTCTTTAGTCACCTCTATGCCATATTTGATATGTTCTCAAGTCCAGCTATGCATAACTTCTCATTTGACCTACACAGAAAGTTCGGTGTGTTTGTCAGTGTTATAATTCACGTTCCAATGATGACCAATATGAAGATTAGGGGGGCTTTCACTTGCTCAACATCTCCTTGCTAGCGAGTGATCGTGTGATGAGGAGAATCACTGTTCTCTCTGGATGAGTTCTGCAGGTCTGAAAACCTCTTTCTCAACATTTGTGAGGCTTCCCGAAAACGGGGTTTTTTTTTTTTCTTTCTATTAACTGTTCTGTTCAAATAGCTTAAATGCTTGAGAAAAAGAAAGGATAGGATCAAGACCCTTTAAGAACGGTATTTCAAAATAGTTGAGACAAACTTGCTAAGCTGGCTAAAAAAATCATCTTTTCTTCATTTTTATTAAAAGTAAGTATGACACGAATAAAGCTCTTCAAAGGATGATAAATATCTGACTGCTTACTTGCTCATCATCATTAATGATGATATTCATGGTTGGGGGCATCTCTTTCTCCCTTCCTCTCTTTCTTCCCTCCTTTCCCCTCTGTTTCCTTTCAATTCTTTCTTTTCTCATTTTGGCAAAGATCAAAAGAGTTCATGCCAGCACTCTGAAGGGAAAATAAGTTGTTTGTAGGATATAACCGTACACTTGCGATGTGGAGCTTCTTCTATTTCCCTTTCTATGTTTCTAACAAACACATGTGGAGTAATGGTAAAGTCCCGAGTTGGGTATCCAGAGCATGAGGCTGCCCTGAAGTCAAGTGGTTAGATCTTGAGAGGTAGTCTAAGGGTTCCTTGAGGGTGATGGTCTTTTTAAATGGATAATGATGGGGAGGAATCCTTAAAATACTAATCTGCAACTGTGTTTACATCTCCTTTGAAAGGAAAGTGCGTTTACATAGAAAGTTCTCCTGTGATGTGGCAACTCCTTTGCTTGTTAACTGAAACAGAATCTGTTGCTTCCCAGTTATCTAGACGAAGAAAGGGTCTAAATTGAGGGTCACCATGGACAGACTGGACACAGATCAGCTGCTGAAAAAAGTATTTTACATATTGAATACTTGATGG
>NW_022111300.1:28952271-28958739 GCF_000313985.2 Echinops telfairi | reverse complement strand
GTATTCAGTTTCTTCATTTTGGGCATCAGTGGTTAAGGCAGAACATTTAACAAGAGTATTTACTGATTTTCCTTGTAGGCTTATAGACATTATCCAATCACTGACATAATTGTGCTTCAGACGAAAATTGTCAAATACATTTTTTGGCCAGGAATGTGATGACATTCCTCTCCATTTGTCAGTCTTGGCATAATAGATCATATGACTGTGCAATTCACAATGTACAGTCCTTTTTAGCTCACTAAGGCCTAGGGTAAAGAAAAGTTGATGCATTTGCATTATGCTACTGGTGAAAATATTGAAAGTATCATAGACTGCTTAAAGAACAAATAAATCTGTCCTGGAAGCCATATAGTTTGAATGCTCTTTAGATACATGGATAATGAGACCTCATCTCACATATTTTGGAGGGACCATATCAGGAGAGACCATCTGTAGAAAAGGACATCGCGCTTGGTAAAGTAGAGAGGCAGACCCACAACACGATGGATTGACATGGTGGCTGCAACAATGGGTTCAAGCATAACAAAACATGTGAGGATGGTGCAGGACTAGGCAGTGTTCACTCTGCTGTAGTTACGTAATCTGGTGTCAATTTGGGACTTGAGAGGATGAAGAGTGAAGGGGTGGAGTCTAGCCTGTCAGTTGGGTTGCAGCCAATGAGGCCTCTGTATGGGTATGGCCTTCCACTGAGGATTATGGGAATTCCTGGATTTTCCTTCTTGGAGGCAGGAGAGACACTTTCTCATGGCTCACTCCCTGAGAGACACTCTACTGACAAGACATGTGGTGCTACGCCTTGGGAGCTGGAGAAGGCAGATGGACCTATCCTGAAGCAACCAGACCTCTGGAGCTGGAGAAGCCACATGGAGACCCCTTCCAGCACTGAGATGCTTACAACGCCACTGGATCCAAGAGACTTTCAACCCACTGGCCTGTGATCTTCCAGCATTCGTCATCAAATATAGCAATGATTGTGAAGATGGCCTCAAACCAGCATGCTTCATTCTGTTGGACATAGGCTCATTACAATTGGAGCAACTGCAATGGCAACCGACAAAACATATGGTACACTGATAAATCAATGGGGATGGTTTTGGGTTTTGTCTTTTTTTAGAGGAATGAATGCTGTGGGAGTGTCTGTGGATTCCCTTGGGTTCACAATGAGTACAAGAGTAGATAATTTGCTTTTCTTGAGGCTTGGAAGTTCTGGAACCAAGAATGGCTATACTTCCTCTGAGCCAATTTTCTTGCTGCCTTGCTTTCCTGTGTAAACTTATAATATATGATCACTACAGAAGGCATCCAGGAATATCCTTTCCTTGAAATTTGATATTCTGATTTTATTGCTTTACTTTCAGAATTCTCTGGTACTTCCCAAGTCATGTATAATCAAACCTGGCTTTCAAAATTATCTGGCTTTTACCTAGCCTTCAATTTTGACCTTATTAATTCTTTACTTCAAGAGAATTTTTCCTCTGTAAATGGCCAGATAGTGAATATTTAAGGCATTTTGTATTCTGCCATCTATGTTGCATGTGTATGTTTCAGTAATGGTACTTATATACAATGTCACCATTTGTTTGTCAGTTTGTTGTACTGAGGTAGCTTGCGTGCTGTTATGATGTAAGATCAGGAAGGGTGTATCAGAATTGTATCCTTTCACTACACTTATTTAATATGTATGCTGAGCAAATAATCTGAGAAGGTGGAACCCATGAAGACAAACATGGCATCAGGATCAAAGGAAGGCTTATTAATAGCCTGGGATACACACATGACACAACCTTGATTACTGAAAGAAAGGAAAGCTTGAAGGACTTGCTGATGAAGATCACAGGGAATCCAGGACAGATGATCCCCTCAGGACCAGTGGTGAGAATGGGTGGAGGGAGGAAGGGGTGGAAAGGGGGAATGGATTACAAGGATCTATCTACAGATAACATCCTCCCTGGGGGATAGACAACCAAAAAGTGGGTGAAGGGAGACGTCAGGCTGTGTAAGATATGACAAAATAATAATAATTTATAAATCATCAAGGTTCATGGCGGGAGGGGAGGGAGGGGGGGAAGGGGAAAAATGAGGAGCTGATACCAAGGGCTCAAGTAGAAAGAAAATGTTTTGAGAATGATGATGGCAACAAATATACAAATGGGCTTGACACAATGGATGTATGTATGGATTGGTATAAGAGCTGTATGAGCCCCCAATAAAATGTTAAAAACAAAGAAACCCAAACTAACCAAAACTGCAGCCTTTGGTATGTATTAGAACTCAATGCAAAGCAAACAAAGATCCTCACAACGGGACTCATAGAAAATATCATGATAAATAGCGAAATAACTGTGGTTGTGAAGATTTCATGTCACTTGGATCCACAATCAATGCTCATGGAAGTAGCAGCCAAGACATGAAATAACTTATCACATTGGACAAATCTGCTGCATAATATGACTTTAAAGTGTGGAAAAGCAAGGCTGTGCCTAACCCAAGTCATAGTATTTTCAATCATTTCAGATGTATGTGGAAGCAGAATGATGAGCTAGGGAGACTGAAGCAGAACGGACGCATATGAATTACGGTGTTGGCGAAGAATAGTGAGAGCACCATGGTCTGTGAGACCCAGCAAAGCGTGTTTGGAAAGAAGTACAAATAGAATGTTCTTAGAAGTAAGGATGGCGAAAGTTCCTCTCACATATTTTGGTTGTCTTCTCAGGAGGTACCATCTGCGAACAAGGACATTACACTTGGTAGTGCAGAAAGTCAAAGAAAAAGAGAAAGACTTTTGAGGAAATGGATCGACACAGTGGCTCCCACAATGAGCTCACACATTACCAGGCAGAGCCTCGTTCTGTGGTAAGTAGGGACGCTCTGGGTAGCAACCACCTCCATGAAAGCTATCAGCAACAAACAGTGACATTTCCTAATTTCAAATAACGTCACACTATTGCATAGTCTTCTTCTTTAAACTTTGAAATATGTATTTTAAAAAATCTTAAATCAAGAAACATATGAAAACAAGTGGTGGTCCAATTTTGACCAACGAGCCAAAGTGTAGGAGACATGGATCTCTTGTGTATTTGCTCCACTGAGACCCTCATTCTGAGTCTCTGGGGATACTTTTTGTTTTCTCCGTCTCCACATCGTTGTTGATATTGGTCAACAAAACTGGCCAATCTTATCCTCAGAGCAGGTTAGTCAAAATTCTTTCTAATGTTAAAAATCTAGATGAAACATTGAGTTGAGATTACAGACCAGATTTTGTATTCTCTACCATACTAAGAAGAGGAAGTGGTTAGAACTTTGAAATCAGATTACACGGGTCTGAATCCTGACTGCACTGCTTACTAGTTCTGTCGCCTTGGGCAACCTAATCTTATTAAGCCTCATCTGGAAAATGGTGATAATAATAGTACTCAATTCACAGCTCATAGGATTATTGTAAGGATAAACTATAAGACACTTAAGGAGCTTAGCACACTACCTGACTGGGAGGAAGTGATCTGTCCATGCTAGCAGTTTACCTACCAGTTCTTGTCTGAGGCTCTGTTCTGAATGTGTACTATCTGTTGGCACTTTAGAGAACAACTTGACAATAAAAGGAAATTCAATGCAATACCCCTGATGTTAGCAAAAGTGTAAATTCTTATATGAAAATTCTAATTCTTTCTCTTAGAAATCACTTGAAGGAACAAATGCATTTTTTCACTCCCTTGTATATGTTCTATCTCACAAAGCAACTGGTATTATTTCCATTCTTTCTGCTTTCTTATATGTGTGATAGAAGTAATGCAGTTTTTCTCTTTAACAAAAATTTATGTTCTCAGAGCCTTATCCTACTACACCATCTTTGTTTGGAGTAGTAAAACCATCAATTTATATTAAGCCTGTTCTTGGAATAAGGTTGGCTTATTAATTATTTCAGTAGGGTATAGAAACAAAGCTGGATAACTGCCAAATGGATTTATTTTCTTTCACTTCTCTTTTGATAAAGCATAAAGAACATCAGGTAATTAGGGGTAGGAGAGTAAGGTTTTTCGGTTTTGTTTTTTAACTTTAAATTCATTTTAAACCATGTCAGGTACAAGTGGGAAACCAGTTGAAACTTATGGACTTCAAGTATTGTTTTTCAAAATCAAAGGTATTTGCCTTCTATGGTCACTTTTCTATCATTTCGCTCATACAACATGCTTAACAAACACAAAGCTTTATTAGACTGTGTATGGAAAAGACAATAAACAAGGGATAGTCATAATGCTCAAGTAGCTTATGGCGGGCAATAGTGCATAGCGGTACACATGATTATTTAAGGCGAGGCAGAGTAAGATGCCCTGGTTGAGACACACAGCCCCCGTGCACGCAATGGGGAAGAATGGCTCAAATGCATGGTGTGATAGGAAAAGCAACAAGGGTGGGCCCAGGAGAGATCAAAAGCCCTTCTAGAAGCAGAGGGACCTGGACACAAGAGGTGTGACTAACTCAAGAAAAAAAAAGAAACAAAAAGCAATGCTTGTGCTTGACTAAACTGTGGCACCTGACCCCTTGTCATCAAGTGCATTCTTACTCTTAGGCACCCTACAGGACATTGTCCTCTGGGACTTCTGAGAGTAAATCTTTTCGGGATCAGATAGCCTCACCTTTCTTTCTCTGATTGGCTGGTAGCTCCCAACTGCAGACCTCATCATCTGAGCTCCAGGCATAACCAGAGCCCCTTGACAAATGTGGTAAGGGGGCACGTGGTGTGTGGGTTTAAAGGAAGATGGAACTGAGACATCAACCTCCGTCACTGAAAATTATATCCTTTCAAAAGACCTAGTTACCCTGAAAAAGATGAGGACATTCACTTCAAAATAATCATTTTTTTTCAGTTCAGAGAATTTTCAGAAATCATGAATAAATGTCTGAAGACAATCGTCAAGGGAGTTCCGCTTCCCCGACTGGTTCAATTTTCAGTCTAAAATAATAGACTGATCTTTAAGTGGAACAGTATTGCTAGTGAAGTACACATGCCTTAAAATCATCCCTCCCCACCCCCCCCTTTTTTCCCCTCAATCAAAATGGCAGCATTTACCTAAGGACACACTTCAGAAGGGTTTGGAAGGAAAACAGATTGGAAACAGGTTCCACAATGAGAAATGCAATCAATGATATGAAACAAAAGGTTCATGAATTATTGACTAGAAAACAGATCTTCTCTGTTAACCTTCACCCAATTCATCATAAACAGTTTTAGAAATAAAAAAATTGAGTTATGCTTGATGTATAAACTGAAAAAAGTTAGCTATTGCATTGTTTCAATGATAGGATTAAGAAAAAAGTAATGTCAGTGTTTTAGCATAATGCTTTACTCCTGGTAGGTGGCCAATGGCATGTATTAATTTTAATTTATAAAGTCCAGACCCACTGCCATCTAGTCACTGCTGACTCATGGGGAACCTGTAAGATAGGGGAGAACTGTCCTGTGAATTCAGAGGCTTTAACTCTTTAGGGAATCAGAAAGTCCTGTCTGTCTCCTGTGGAGCTGCTGGTGGTTTCAAACTGCTCACCTAGCAGTTAGCAGCCTAGTGCATAACCACTTCGGCACCAGGGCTCTTCAATATATAATAGCATTTAATTATTGTGATCTGGAGGCATGTTTATAATTGACTGCTATGTGGATGGTCCTATGCTAAATATACAGAGGTCTAAGTTGTCCTGCATCCTTAAAGAACTTACTAGCTGCTTAGGGAATGAAAACTTACATATAGCTAACAATAATAATAAAAATACTAAACTATATCTCAAATAAAAGATGGTCTAAGATAGGAGATTATTAACTGTCAAATGTCCTGGATGCCTGGTGGAATCCGTGATAGACTCAGATTTTATCATAGATCTGCACTTTTGAAAGATGGGAGCAGGCAGCACAGTGTCTCACAAGGTTGAGGAATTCTTCATCCATGTACGACAGAGGGAATAGCAGTTTTCCCCTGGTGAGAATTGGTGAATGACAGATATCTGCAATGAGAAATCTGCCATTCCCACGTGCTGACCACATGGGTCCCTCCATTGAGAATGTGACTTGCAGTTCCCTTCATGCACTTGGCGGGTCTTCTTTTCAACGACGCTGCTTTGCATGTTTTGCCGTTTCCCCACCGCACCTGTCTTAGGTGTCATTTACTCTGGTTCAGGAATTTGTCTCTTGCCCTGTGTCATATTTGTACTTTTCCTTAATGTCATTTTATTTTACTGACTGTGTCCCACCTCTTTGGGCACTTATGATCTTTTAAGATTTGCTCATGGTTTGCCCTGCACCCACCTACCTCCTCTAATACACGATCACTTCATCTCAAAAGCTTATCTTGGGTATCAGTGTAAACGTTCCCTGTTTAAATCCTAAATCCCTAGGTTGCTTTTGGCGTGTGTTCGTGCGTGCGTGTATGTGCGTGCGTGTGTGTGTGTGTGTGTGTGTGTGTGTGTGTGTGTGTT
>NW_022111300.1:28948480-28951701 GCF_000313985.2 Echinops telfairi | reverse complement strand
ACCAAAAGGAGCAACACGGTTAGGAGAAAAAGGGAAAAGATATACAAACGACAAACACACACGCATGCACAGGAGCATAATCACTGCCATGCTCGGGACAGTTGGCTGAAGTTTGGTGCAACAGAATTTACAGGCTCTTGTGCATCCTTTTCTTTGCCCTCCTGAATCTGTCAAGCAGGCAGTGAGAAGACACTTTACAGAGAGGACAGAATTAATGGTTAAGGTCTTTCTTGTTAAGTTTAACTTTCCTGACAATGTGGTATTACCACAATTAAATATGCAAACGTCCCTCCTGCCCTTTAAACTATGATTCAAGGAGATGAGTTTTCCTCTCGCCGGCGGCCTTCTGTCTCTTTTGCCATCACTTCCCTTGAAACCCTCCCTTCAAGTTCTGCTGGATTCAGGATTTTGTTTTCCAAAAATGTTCCCTGTTTCCTCAGTTCCACTTACCAGAATATATGTGTCATCACTGGGTCTAGATATTTCTTAGCCTGGCCAAGATATCTACTGTGACATGTGACATGTGTGCTGGGCTCAGAGAGAATATTAAGCCAGGTCACTTCTGTATGTTCTTAAGTTACATGCCTTGCCTTCTCAGGTCTCAGTCTCCTGCTTAATTAGTCTTTTCTTGTGACTCAATTGAATAGACATTTTATAGCATAGATTAAGATGGCTAATACTATAATTTTAAAACAAGCATTTAAGTGACCAAAAATATGGAAGAGGCTATTATCATCTTATAATTGCCCTACTCTTCAGACTTATTTCTGAGAACTTTAGAGCATGATCTGTTAGATAGAATAGGGATCATTTCTATGGAGCCTAAATATTCTTGATTCCTGGAGTTTGCTAATTGTAGTGGTCTGCTTTCACTGAGTGTAGCCCAGCTTTACCCTTTCTTAAGGATCATATCAAGGTCCACTTCTTCTAGAAAGCTCTACCTGTATACTTGTAATGTAGATATTAGATTTCCCCATGAGATAGTTAGTTTATTGTGCCAGCTTGGCTGATAAACACATGTGGGATTACTTGAAGGGCGGAGAGATAAATGGCTCGGCAAGCCTCACCTTTCTTGTCTCTTGCTCTTTGATCATCAGACCAGTGTGTGGCTGCCTTGCTTGTTCTGTGCCTCAATTTGCAAGCTACCTAACCTGTGGACTGTGTTGCTGTAATTTGGCGTTCCCTTAAGACCTGCTTCGCCACACCATTGGAATTTACGTCTCTTGAGCTGGGGACTGTCGGACCCTGTCATCTGGCTGTCTGTTGGTGACCTACCTTGCTGTTTGCTGCCTGTGCCCAGAGAACCTGAATTGCTCTACAGAGGACAACCTGGCGACCCTCAAGACTTGAAGGACTGCCAGTGTCTCACAACTGTCTCACAGGAGTGAGTTGCACTGAGCCATTTGTACTTCTTTATAATTTAATGAACTGTTTATTTCTTATGTTATATATCTACTTGTATAAATATATATAAAATTATTAGCATTCTGGTTTTGTTTCTATAGAGAACCTTGTCTAGCACACCCCACTTATTAATCATTTGTTAAAGATTTGGTTTATTTTGAGATACTTTGTATTTGGAAGTCTTATCTTACCCTTGGAGAGGGTAGGGGTCTTATCTTCTCCCTGAGTGCTCAGTGTGATACAAGAGCCAAACAGGCTGATAAGTGTTCAAAATGACGTGTTGGTTCATAGTACTATTGTTTTTGTGTAGTCTCATAAAATGTAAAAATGTAGGGTAAAGTTTTTGTCTTGTAGCTTGACTTCTAATATTGCTCTTATTGTTGATATTTTCAGTACTAAATGATTAGGATACACGTAATATGCTATATCTCTATTCCTACTTAAGCTCACGTCAGGCATGGACCCTGAACCTGGTTAATCATTTGAAATATACTGCTGTTTGCCAGGAGAGAATCCTGCAACAAGAGAACCTGGGGTGGGTCTTCTGCATAGTCATCCTTTCCCAATTTCTGGAAAAGGAATCTCAGCTACGTTCCACTGCTGTAGAGAAATCTCTTTGTATATCAATTATGACAAATGAAATGAAGAATTTCAAAAAAAAAACTTGTGATCTATGCTTCCTCCCTTGAACAGACAGCTTATTTTTAATCTATTTATGCAGCGGGGAGGAAAACACATTTGCATAAGAATCTATAACTAAGGACAATGAAAGAAATCACATATGATTTGCTCCCAAAGATAGGTTCCAAAATTAATTAATTAAAAAAATTAGGCATACTCTACACACACACGCACACACACACATATCCCTAGGACCTATATATATATTGCGTATATGTATATATATATACGCAATATGTATGTATATATATACATACATATATATGTATGTGTGTGTGTGTGTATGCAGACATCTATATCCTGGGGGTGTATATGTGTGTATACACACACACACACACACACACACATAGATATGTCTAGGAGCCCTGGTCGTTATGTGTTGGACTGTGAACCACATGGTCAGCACTTTGAAACCACCAGCAGCTCAGAAGAAGAAAGATGGGCTTTCTATTCTAGTAAAGAGTCACAGTCTCAGAAACCCACCGGGGGTCGCTATGAGTCAGCATTGACTCAGTTTTAATGAGTTTTGGGTTATAGACATCTCTATCCTTTCTGAGTTTTTATGAAGTAAATCCTCAGAATCATGTCAGTTCACCTTACGTGATGGGAAGGAGAGGTGACTTCTGAAGCAGGGTGATTGAAATGGAAATGCATTCAAATAAATGGACTCTGGAGTTCCACTTTGTTCTAAATAACCTCTACTGCGAGTGATCAGCTTATTTAAAAGTATGATGGGTGGGCTATCGGGGAAAGGCTGTATCTGATTTTTTTTTTTAATCATTTGACTATCTTCTCTTTTTTATTCAACCTTTGGAATAAGGTCTTACATTCAGGGAAGAACAGGGGGTGGGGCGTGCTGCATGTGTTTCAAATGGATTTTCAAATGCATCTTTCTCCCCTTGTCCTATGTCTCTATTGGAACACCCAGATTTGAACTTTGATGTATTATGGCTAGGTGGCAAGAAACCAAGGCATGTCATTGGTACTGAGTTGTACGTGAAAGGAAGAGAAATGTGAGAGTTTCTTTCCTTCAACCAGGAAGTCAAGTGCTATGCACCCTGCAGCACAAACAGTGACATCTTGTGTCACACTCCTGTACCCTCTGGTTGGGCACTGATGAGTCACATGGTTAGAAA
>NW_022111300.1:28945012-28946985 GCF_000313985.2 Echinops telfairi | reverse complement strand
TTTGTCCCCCTAGGGGTGTGTGTTATACATTTATCATAGCGATAGGTTCCGCCTTTCTCCATCTTCTCCCCCTCACCACCCACCTTCCCCCAACCCTCATGGTATCGGTACTGCCATTACTGTTCCTGAGGCATTTATCTGTCCTGGATTCCGTGTGCCAAGGGCTCTTATCTACACCAATGTATATGCTCTGGGATAGCTGGATTTGTAATGTAGAACTGGGTCATAAGGGTGGGAGGGAGGAAGTATTAAAAACTAGTGGAATGTTGTGGGCTTCATAGGTGCTATACTGCACCCTGGCTGAATCATTCCTTCCTTGTGACCCTTCTGTGAGGGGATGTCCAATTGTTTACAGATGGACCCTGCATCTACACTCGAACCCTCCACATTCGCATCTACGTTATTATTTATTTTGGCTCTTCCAAAATCTGATACCTGATTTCATCAACACCTTTTGATCACACAGGCTGGTGTACTTCTCCCATGTGGGCTTTGTTGCTTCCCTGCTGGATGATCGTGTCGGGAAGGTGAGCATCACAGAATGCCAGGTTATAAGAACAAGGAGTTCTTACATTGAGGGAGGACTTGAGTAGAGGTCCAATGTCCGTTGCTACCTTAATACTTAATATATAAATATGTGTAGACTTATACCCCTATCATTATGTATTAATATATTTACATATATACATGCCTATATTTTTACCTCTATAAATGTCTTTTACCTCCTAATTCTTTCCTCTCTTTCCTTTTATTTTCCTCCTGTCCCATTGTCATGTTAGATCTTCATTTGTTTCTCCATAATTCTTCTCAAGTACATGGCATTTGATCAAACCCACCAGCCATTCTATGCCCTCCTTTTCATCATAGATTTTAGATCTCTTGATGTTCCTTTTTTGCTGAGCTTGCTGTATCCACCCCTCCCTTTCTCTTGCCTCCTCCTCTCTTATGTCCCCCATCATTTCAATTGTTTTCTCCCTGGGGTTGTTTACCCAGCCTATTATAAATATTTAGAAAAGGAGGGGAGCAGGGAGGAGGTGACGGGAGGGGAGGGAAGGGAAGGGGATAGGAGAGGAGAGGAAAAGAGAAGAGAGGAGAGGAGAAAAGATAAGGAAAACACATGCCTGTACATCATTCCAGGCCTGTTTGCTGACCTTTATGAAAGTGTTCTGATCTGGTCTGATGAGGTGCCAAGAACTGCCCCTGAATCAGAAGGCTATTTTGGGGACTTTGGTAACTTTGTTCTTTTTCTCCCCTTGCTGCTCTGTTGTGCTCTCTTCGTCTTTTGTCCCAATTTGAGGGATCAGACCAGGATAATTCCCGCACTGTGTCTCCAGTGGTGCTGTCCCCCTTGCTCCGTGGGTCAGTGAGGGGACCTCATATCTCATGGTGGGGCCAGCCCTGTGGTCCTCTGTGTGCATTGGCTGCTCTGAGCAGGAATGCCCTCTTCGAGGGATGGTAGACCAGGATGCATAGACCAACCTTTATTGGGAACAACAATGGTGACCATTTGAGATTAAAAGAGCAACAGTTACCCAAGGTCAAAGCTCAGGAAAGAAGGAAGAATGCAAACAGAAAACATAGGAAGGAGGTGGGCAAGTGATGTTACTTTGTGGGAACTGCAATCAATATCATAAAGTAAGTTGTGTATAAATTGATCAACTCTGTAAAGCTTCACTCAGTTACCAATAAAACGTTTTCAAATAGTCTGCTCCCATGATTTCACTGTAAGTGACCTTTGGCGCCTTTTCATGGAGTGGATTCTGGCACAAGGTGATTTTTCTCTAGCTTGTTGGAGACTGTAGGTCTTTATGGGAGCAGACTATCTCATCTTTCTCTTGGTGCAGCTGCTGTGTTTGAACTCACGATCTTGTGGTCATCAGTCCAAAGCCTAACCCACTGCATCACTGAACTCAAAGGAAACAAAACTCATTTCCATGGAGTCCGTTCGAACTCACAGCGACCCTACAGGGCAG
>NW_022111300.1:28938373-28944091 GCF_000313985.2 Echinops telfairi | reverse complement strand
TACAGTTGCTCTTGTATATAAAGCTCTTTCTTATACACAAATGAGTCTCTATGAATTTGTTTCTCTAATCTACCTAGACTAACACATCCTTCACCCTCATTTTCTTTTGTTCGTCTCCCGTGGTAGTGATGGTGGTGATGTGTGGATCATTGTGATCAGTTCGCGTTTCCTCCTCTCCTCTTATATGTATATGTTCGTGGTTTTTGTGAATCAAAAATGTAGAAAGGATACAGTATAGAAGGTGTGTCTCTATTTTCTACTAACGAACCTGAGGAATCAAACCTATAAACTCATTTACTCAAGTGTCTGAAGCTGATTATGAATTTTGATTTGGACCCTCAGTTGTTGCTGTTTTTTTCCATGTGCGCTTTTCCATCTGGTCTCATTGTGTGGACATAGTTGAGCTTTATTACAGAATGTAGCGGCTTTTCCCAGAGTGTTGCTCTTAGATGCCATAGTATTAGCTGCGACCCATAGCAACCTTGCATACAGCAGAAGTCAGCGCTGAACAGTCCTGGGGCATCCTCACAATTGTTCCTGTGTCTGAGCCTATTGATGAGCCACCGTGTCAGTCCATCTTGTCATGAGTCTTCCTCTTTATCACAGCCTTTCCTCTTTACCTTAGGATATCCTTCTCCAGGGACTGGTCTCTTATGACAGTATGTCCTATGTAGGTAAGACAAAGTCTTGCCATCCTTGCCTCTCAGGTGCATTCTGCCCTTACTTTGTCCAATACATATTGGTTTGTCCGTGGTACTATCAATATTCTTCTCCAGCACTGCAAGTCAAATGCATTTTCAGAATGAGGATACCCAAAATGAGAGAGAGGCAGGCCGATGCTTTTCTTTTATCATTTGCTTTTGGAGGTGATATAAAATCACTTCCACCAAACCTTATTAGTGAAACAATGACAATCTTAACTCATGTGGTAGTTACATAATCTGCTGTCAGTTTGAGACTTGAATGAAGGGGTGGAGTCTAGCCTGTCAATCAGTTGGCAGCTTAATGACCTCATTTGGAGGTGGCATGGAGAGAAATAGCTGACTGGAGGCCAGGTACACACAGATACTCCCTGTGAGACATTCCTCTTGAGAAGACACATGAAGCTATGTTAAAGCCCTGTAGCTGAAGGAGTCATGTGGAAACCCCTGCCAGCGCTGAGATCCTTCCACTGCCACTGGATCCATAAGACTTTCCACCCACTGGCCTGTGATCTTCCTGCACTTGGTGTCATTGTATGTGTTGTGTGAGTCTGAAGAGGACTTAAGAGATTGGTAACAGGTACATGGGTTAATATCGAACTTATGGACTTGATTTGGACTGGGTTGGGATGTTTTCTCAATATTCAATTGCTCTTGTATATAAACCTTTTTCTTATACACATATGAGTGTCCATGAATTTGTTTCCCTGATCTCCCCAGACTCACACAACTCACATTCCAGAAGAGGGCATATAGGCCCTATTTTAAGTAGGAGGGATGTTAAAGTTTGAATAAAAGAGAGTGTTGCCTTCCTTTGGGGGTGCGGGAATAACTGTCACACCATTTTATAGACACAATTTTGTATCATTTCAGGTCCTGTAGAGTGTTTTTAAATGCCCATGCTTATTTGACCTGTTCTCTACTAACTAGTAGACAATGATATTTTCTGAATTTATTTTTATTGTAATACATGCTACAATAAATGCATTTGTTCATGTACTTTTTAGTACACATGCATTTCTGTACCTTAGCCTTTTGAAATGGAGATTCTGGGCTAGAAGGCTCACATATTGTCAAATGTTGTGCGACTCATCTTTCAATGAGGAGCTATGAGCGGAGCATGGGACTTGCTTGTTTCCCCGTGGCCTTCCCAGCACCATTAGCTTTTGATATTTGCATATGTGGTGCACAAATTATAGATAGTACTATTGATTTTGAATTTCCTTTCTCTGACTGTAATTCTTTTATCTTGAGTTTATTGTGCACTTATTTGTCTCTGTATGTTTGTTAGTTTTTATTTCTGCTCACATGCCTACACGTGAATGATCTATTAACTAATTTTGGTCATTATTGGGTTGTTTCTTTTTGTTGTAAATGGGAAAGAGCTTTTATACATACTAGAGATATTGCTTCTTGTTACTTGTGCTTTCCCTGTTTCCTGTCTTTGGCCTTATCTTACAGAAGATTAAAATGTGTGATACAGTCGCATCCACCAACGTTTATCGGCATGCTTTCAAGGTTTCGTGTTTGCTGTCAGGATATCTTTCTACCTCAACACTCTCTTACATATTTTTTCAGTGTTATTTATGATTTTTATATTTATATCTAGCTCTTTAATTAATTTACATCATATAAAAGTTGAGTTATAGTTAATAGAGCCCTTCTAGCTTTTGTGAGGTATTATAATTGTGGACTCTATGCCGGTGACTATAATCCATTTTGGATTATGATTATTTGGACAGGATTAGGGAAGGATTAACACCTGACTTCAGTTGTGGGTATAAATCAAGTCACACACTTACTTTCTTTGGGGACATCTACTTTACTAGACTCTACCAGAGCTTGTGGTGACTAAGGACTCTGCTTAGTCTCATTGGGTGTATGAGCTGCTAACAGACAAAAACCACATTTTCATAAAAGTCCTTCTTCTGCTTCCTGACTGAGCTGTGGCAGAATCAAGAAGATTTGCGCTGACTTTCAGACAATTTGATTTCTGACTCTGGAACCTACTTTTGACTCGCCTCTGCCTGACCTTTGGATTTGGGGCGTTACAGCACCCACCAGCACGTCAGGTCGTTCCTTACTAGTGCATGACTTTCTGTGGGATGGTGTGATGAATCCCAGAGTCCAGGGACATGAGGACATATACTGAAGAGGGGAGGAGGGGGACAAGTGGAGCAGAAGGACATCTTCAATGTCCAACTCCTTGAGATTGGTATTAATTCTAAAAGAAATTATTACTGCCAAGTGAGACAAGCAGATGGAGTGAAATGACCTCAAGTTCATTTTCATTGCTCCATGGTTTCTCTCTAGCTCTACTTGATTAAGTGCTTCATAAAACATTTTTCTAAAGATGCTTTTTAAAATTACAATCACATCCACTAAATCAGATACTTGTTTTCCTGATTAGAAACTATTTAAAAAGTCCTAGTGCTCCTGAATGATGCGTACAAACACTTCAACACACAGCTAGTAGCCAAAAGACTTGTGACTGAAACATCCAGAAGTTACTTAAAAAAAAAAAAACGCTTGCAACCTGCTTTCAAAAAGTCATGACCTTAAAACCCTCTGCATCAATTCTATTCTGTGCTGATAGGACCACCAAGAGTTGGAATCACCTCATTGCCACCAAAACGAACAAGGTCAATACAGAGCATAGCTCTGAGTCTCTGTAGGATTTCCTGCTATCACTAGAAAAAAAGCGAAAGGGTAAGTCAGAACAGTAATAATTAGAGTACAGACTAGAGATTGGGCATTTCATTCCCAGTACTGACCAGGTCAATGACAATGTAGCCCTGGAGTGTATGGGTGATGGACAGAAGTCACCCTGCAGTGTGAGCAACTCCCTTTCTCACTGGGGCACCATGTCTTTATTTAGGCTTCTTCAAAGTAGGTATGCCGACATTTCTAACCTTTACAGATATCAGTGTAAGTCACATCATTTTAACTATTAAATTGAATTGCTGAAATCAC
Organism: Echinops telfairi; assembly: GCF_000313985.2. Taxonomy (NCBI): domain Eukaryota; kingdom Metazoa; phylum Chordata; class Mammalia; order Afrosoricida; family Tenrecidae; genus Echinops; species Echinops telfairi. The sequence goes on along the minus strand of NW_022111300.1, from coordinate 28,940,417 downwards.
ACAAACAAATATGATATTAGATATGAATGTCACCATCTCTCTCTGGCCTGTTGAAGACAGCATTGGCAGAGCTGAGAACGAGCTCTGACCTGGGGAAAAAGGCAGGGATAATGTTGGTTTGAAGGCCCATAGAAGTTTTGGTGAACATTATAGGAGAAGGGAATTGATCATTTTTATGTTTCTCCATCCCCAAAGCACATGTGCCATTTAATAAGGTAGAGGACCCTGCATGGGAAAGGCTCAGTCCTTAGCCCTGGTCCTGCTACACAGCAGCTTGCAAGGTGAGCTTCCAAGGAGTCCCTGCAAGATGATTCTGGGCAAATACCCCCCAACTGTGCATATCTGGCTCTAGGAGAAAATGGGCGAGTTGAAGGGTGAGAGCTATCATTGCTTGGTGACCTTAGTCTCATCCTTAGAATTTAGCCTTTCAAAGATGGGGAGCCAAAATCTAGAATTCTCTACTCCTCACCCCTACAATTTTATAGAAAAGAATCCAGAGGCTGAAAATACGAATAAACTGCAGGAGTTTATTCCAGAAGTAGGAGGGAAAATCAGACATGAAAACCAGCTGGTGCCTGGTAAGTACTTGATGAGACTGTATGTCTTTCATAACTGCAGAGTGTAGGATAAAATCTGTTTATCCACCATTCTTTATTAAGATAAAAACATTAGGATAATGTAAGATTATTGATATTTGGAATCATAGCTGTGCTATAACAAGGCTATGAAATGTTTTCTGATTTGTTAAAGATTAAATTATATCCAGGGAAACATCAGATTGAAAATACATTATTTTTTTCAGAAGGTTTTTAGTCCTTAGAAGACCACAAAAGAACTCACTTAATCAGAAAATTTGATTAACTAGATGATCTAGTTCAGGCAAATTGTGTACACAATGAAAAGTAAACGTTGGTGAAATTCTAAAGATATGCCTGCCATCTTCTTTCAGATGGAATATGGATTGTTATCGTTAGACATTGTCAACTTGGTTCTGACTCATAGTTAATTAACTCATAGCAATGATAGAATAAAACTCTGCCTGTTCTTGTGCCATCCTTACAATATTTCCTCTATTTGTAATTCTCATTGCATCCACTGTATCAATCAATTGCATTAAAAGTCTTCCTCTTTGTCACTCTTTCAATACTTTACGTAGCTTCGTGTTCTTCTTTACAGACTGTTCCCTCCTGAATACATGTCCAAAGCACAGGAGACAATGTCTGTCCATCCTCAGTGCTAAGAAATTTTCTGGCTGGAATCCCAAGATATATTTGTTTGTTCTTTTGACAGTCCATGGTATATACAATATTCTTTGCCAACGTTAAAATATGAATTCATGAATTTATCCTTCATCTTTCTTATTCATTGTCTAGCTTTCATATGCACATAAAGCATTTGAAAATGCCATAGTTTGTGTTAGACATACCTGAGTCCCCAAGGTCACATCTTTACATTTTAATACTTCAGAGCAATGATTCTCAACCTTCTTAATGCCGTGACCCTTTCATACACTTCCTCATGTGGTGATTCCCCAACCATAAAATTATTTTCGTTGCTACTTCATAACTGTAATTTTACTACCGTTATGAATCGGGCGACCCCTGTGAAAGGGTCGTTCAACCCCAAAGGGGTCACAACCCACAGGTTGAGAACCGCTGCTTTAGAGAGATCAATTTGTCCAATGCAATATGTCTTGATTTATTGATTGTTGCTTCCATGGGCATTGATTGTGAACCCAAGTAAAATAAAACCTTTGAAAACAATATTTTCTCCATTTACCATGATGCTACTTAATGATCTAGTTGTGAGGGTTTTCGTTTTCTTGAGTTTTAGGTGTAATCTATACTGAAGGCTGTAGTCTTTGATCTTCATTGGTAAGTACATCAAGATTTCTTTGCTTGCAGCAAACAAAATTGTGTTGTCTGTGTAGGTTGTTGATGAGTCTTCTTCCCATGCCCATGTTGTATTCTTCTTCATGTAATCCAACTTCTGGAATTATTTGTGCTGCATGCAGAGTGAATAAATATGATGAAAGGTTCCAACC
>NW_022111300.1:28930339-28934411 GCF_000313985.2 Echinops telfairi | reverse complement strand
TGGTTTTTAGTCTGGTATAGATATTTTTGATAGTGATGACATCTGAACTCAGTGTTAATACATCAGAATTATACTAACATTGGTAGGTTTTCATCAATGAATTTTCACTGAGAGAGCATTTTTTTGAGAGTGAACTCAATTAAGCCAATTTAATACCAACTAGAAAGTCTAGTTAAGCCATTTACTATTTTAGTTTCTTCCATTTCTGTTTTATTTTATTAAAATTACTTTAGTCAGGATCAATTCTTTGCATATAAAAATTGTAGTAGCAGTTTGAGTCATCAATCATCTCTATAAAATGCTACAATGATGCTTATACTAGTCTGGCTGTTCTTTTCCGGCAGCTATTTCTAGCATTTCCAATTGTCCTGGATCAGATTCGCCAGATCAAAATTTGGGCAAGAAGATTAGATTCTTCTGTCAATTTTCAGTCAATAATACATTTTTCCTGATGCAATTTTAACCATTGTCAGTTTTATTATGTCTACTAAGTCTAATTTTCCTGGGTCAATTTTTTTTAGTTTGGGAAGTTATTACCACAATGGGATTCTTCAGTCAATTTTTCATTTAATTTTGCTGTGTGCCTTTTTCAATTTAACTTTTTTTGATTATTTTCCCCAATATTTATCTATCTCTAGCAACAAAAAGTACTTGGTCAGAAACCTTGCATGATCGAGTCAAATGGCAGAATCTACCTCACTTAGAAGGACCTCTTTTAAACTGCTCACGGAGAGCTAGGCAAAATCTTCCTTAAAGAAAGTTCATGCTTATTATTTCTTTGTGGACTTATATTCAATTATTTCTGAAGACAGAATTAGGACCAGTAGGAACCAGGAAGTGATTCAATCTTTAAATAAGTAAAAGTGTCTATCAACTAAAATAGCCCACCTTGGAAATGGAGTTAGGGAGCTTCAAACTGGTCTTCAAATTTGGGTGAAAATATGTCAGAGAGTCCATTGTATTTTTCAAAGACTTTCTTGAAAATGTTCATGTCAAGTGAGAGTTTGTTTTTAAATTAATTTTTCACCTCATTCCAAATGATAACCTGAGGGCAGGTTTGATTCCATTCTCCTGTTAGTCTTCATCTTTCTAAATTATAGAGAACTAATTGGCTTAATCTTTTCTATTTTTAGGTCTCTCATCCCAGGCCTTTGCCTCCTCCCCAGCTTCATGGTCTCAGATGAGATCGGGTGTGTTCAGTGGGTTTTGCTGTAGACGTGCTCCACGATCTCTTTCCTCAAACAAACATGTAGGTCCCTTCTTGGTGACGCAGGTTGCCCTCTCCTGCCTCCTTCCATTCTGTTGTTCTAGCTTCTCCCTCCTTGGCCTTGGGAATTCCACTTAGGTTTCCCTACTCTGAGAAGTTTATCCTGTTAGATAAAAGGCAGGCCTGGTCTCTATGGAGGGTTGAACAGATGTTTGGCCATAGCAGCATGGAGTCACATATATGATTAATTAATTCTAAATGCTATATAATATAGACGTGTTGATGATAAACACGCAGAACTATATGATCCACTTTGCCAAAATTGTTCAAAGGATTGTGTGTGCCAGTAATGAAGTATAATATGTTATCCTGAAGCAAAATACATCCTTCTAAACAGGAAAAAGTGCAAGACACTACTAAGCATAATAGAGACACTTGCTCCATAGATATTTAGGAAATACAGCTCTACAAGAGTGGGAGTTATCAAAGAAGGATAATGGAAAAGATAAAATTATTGTTTAGGCAGCTTTGATAATTTGGACTTAATTATCACAAAGAGAATGATTGTTCAGGAAATTCAACCAGGGTTTTGATTTAAAATTTGTCTGTTCGTCCTAATAGGGTAGGCTGGTAAGTTCTCATCTGACTTTTGGGGTGAGTGGCAGATGCAGAAGAGTCCTAATTTACTAAGGGATTATCTTAAAGCCTGGATTGTGAAGAAGCACATTGGGAAATGTTACAGCTAAAACTCCATCAGAGAGAGAGTGAGAATACAGAATTTCTTTCCAGTCCTGAAAGAACACCATTGAGGGAAAGACCAGGCAGCATGGAGGGGGTTCCTTCCTGCCTGCCTGCTTGCCTGCCTTCCTGTTACAAATCTTTACTGAGCATCTTTAATGCATCAGATGCTTGGCTGATTATCAGGGAGGCAAATGTGATTAGATAGATACAGTTGGGTTGTCAGGAATTTACATGGGAGAAACAGCTATACTGTCTGCTGATTGTCCTCACTACTTTCCTCCAGCTCTATTTTCCCATATAAATGTGATTTTGCCATGAAAACATGAGTGAAGTGGTTTAGACAAAGGGGAAGGGAGCTAATAGCCTTGACTCTTCATTCCAGTGCGGGGAAGCCACAATGCTCTCGGGCCCTGGGTGAGCCATGTATCCTGTGGAGCTCTCCTTGCCCTGGTCTTCTTCAACTCCGTGCTGTGGCCAGGGCTGCTCCCTGCAAGGCTTGCATTAGACAATTATTCACATACTGCTCCTTTGCACTGAATTTGGGATTGCTCACTGTAAAAAGAATGGATCTGGAAACCCTTATGAGGGATGATTATCACATTACATGTATATTTTCCCTTGAAGGTGGCAACATATGGAGCCATGATTACAGCAAGCTTTTCTCTATCATTATCATATTTAACATATTTTTTTCCACATGGAATATTCATTTTCTAATTCCTTGGCCCAAACTCAATGTTGTCCTTTCTAATGACTAAATTGTTGCTGAATTCTCATGCACTGCATCATACAGGCTCAGCTAATCAGCCCCACCCAGCTCATTTATCATAGAAAAGGGTTCTCAGATCAGCTCTATCTGGTGGCAATGGTGAAGAAACTATTGAATTTAATGAGTTCATTTTAGATTTATCCTTTCAAGCAATAGCTTTGTTATCTGTAATACAAATATATATATATCTATACATATATATTTATCCTTCTCCTTTCCTCCCTTCATCTTCTCTTTCTCTTAAGCACTCTTTCTCTTCCCTCTGCACTCCCCGCCCCCCCTTCCTGCCCTCTCTTCTACTCCTATTCCTCCTCCCTGCTCTGTGCTTGGACAAACAGCAGGCCGTGTCTGAATCTTTGAGGATGACTGTCTCTAATCTACAATCCATGGAAAACAATGTGGGATCCTTCCTCATTCTGGCTGTCTGAATTTCCCTAATATTGAATGTTAGTCCCCCTTTCAAAAGGAGGCTGAGACAACAGTGGGTTAGCTGTCTTCACTTCTGATGGTATTCCTGTTTAACTTCCATAAACATTGAGAATGCTGTTGTTGACAGCCCAAATAGACTGGGACTCTTACATTCTACAGCTCTGACTTTCCTGCGTTGTTTATCTGGCCTTGGCCATGTTCTGCATTGCAGAATGATTAAATACTCTGTAGGTAAAATTTAATCTGCCTGGGGATGACATCTTACTGTTTTGATCCTCTAGCATATCCTCTAGCATATGTCAGTAACCATACATATTATCACTTTTAATCCTAACAACAACCAAGAGAGGTGGGCTTCCTTATCCACTCTCTGAATTGAGAAAACCGAGGTTCAGCAAGGTTTGAGACATTTGTTTAGATTTTAAATAGGATCTATTGACTCCAAAGCAAATCATTTGTTCCCCATTTGCCCTAAACAAGCTTATTTACAGCCATTTTGCATGTGCATGAGGACAAGGAATGTTTTCCTTCAGAATGTTTGTATTGAACATAGCATCTCGAATTTAAGAAGAATTCAAACATTCTAGTTTTCTGTTTCTTTTTTTCCAGTACCCCATGTAGTCTCCAAAGAGTTCCTCCTCCCTGAATTAATATTGATTAATTAATCCATTAATTGATTTTTCTGAATAACCTTTAACTATTCTAAGATATCATAAATTTTTAAGATGCATACATAGACTTTCCATAACTTTATCATATCCTATTATTGATAATATAGTATTATCATTCTTCTTTCTGGGCTTTGGATAATATCCTTAAATATGCATCTTAGATTTGATGTCTTCATTTATTTGTTAACTTCAGGCTTGTGTTTTAGAACCCTAGCTGCCGATCTTATCACTCTTAGGGATTTCACAGTGGTTTTT
>NW_022111300.1:28928347-28930239 GCF_000313985.2 Echinops telfairi | reverse complement strand
CTCTCCTTTCCTTTCTTCCACCCTCCTCCCTATCTGCTTATCTGCCTTTCAAAACCAAAATTGAAGGCAATATATGATTCTATTGAGAATTAGGCTGCTAAACTTCAATGCAATGTTCTAAGAAAGGCTGCAGCCTTTGCATCTTCCCCCTCTCCCCTGAATGTCAAATGAACACATCTTCCTGGACAAGTTTGAACACAGGATAGTCCCAACCAGTTCCTTTGCTTTGATTGTACCAAATGCCACAAAGGAAGTAAGAGAACCGGAAAGCCTATTTCCATGAAGGACTCCACTCATCTAGCTGCTTAGCTCACCCCATGGAGCAAGTCAGAAAGGATAGGAAGGGATAAGATGGCTGAGCGTGTCCTGAAGATAGGAGAGTTAGCATATGGGGTTGGAAATGGAGATGCTCTTTTGTATCAGTGCCCATACTCGCTGCGTTTTGTACAGTGACTTTGCCCACTAGGGGAAAACAAGTGGCTTTACGTCTCAGACTCTTACCAATCAGATTGAGTCCCTCTCTTCCCTTGTGAGAAATCAGTAGAGAGGATGGGCAGAAACCTGAGTCAATGTTTCCTTTATTGTTTCTTTCAGATGCCTCCTCTATGCCCACTGCAGATCCATACAAGAGTTAGATACATCAAAGTCCAGCTGGCCTTTCCCTGTTCAATTCCAGAGTGACACGCACTTACTTCTTTCTATCTTCCTGCTGTGAGTAAAAGGGATAGAGCAGAGGTTATCTGCTGATCCTTCAGGTAGGGCAGCATAGGGAGCTGAAAGCCAGAGGATTTCCTTTCTGGTATCAGGCAGGTCATTCTAATCTACTGCCCTTTATCACAGCCCAATGGACTCATTCTTGTTGGTACGTTTCATTGTAATTCTTCATAATACATGGGAAAATAATAAGTGTTATTGCACTGCACCTAGGTCAAACAGTGAAAGTCGTGAGTTCAGGATAATTTTGGCACTGTGACTTCAACAACTTGTGGCAAGCTGAGCGTCCGGGCAGCCATTCTTGAATTTTCTCTGGTTTCTAGATGTTGGCCTGTGCCATTTGCCTTGTGCTCCCTGTCCATTCAACAGGCTACGTTTAACTCATTTGCCCACATGGTTCCTTAGAAATTTCCTGACTTGATCTGTTTCTCTATTTTTTGCTCTTCCAGGCTCTCACAGGAAGCATTTCCCTGTGCCCCGTTTGATCCCCAGCAGGTGATTTGGTCAGTCCTTGTTTCAACTCTAACCCTCGATGCTCCTTGGGTTAAGTGCCTCCAAGGCAGTGCCTGGACCGGGGAGCGAGGTTCACTGAACACGTCCCAATTGTCAGACATGGTACTACATGGGTCATTTCCCTGACCTCAATACATTTCTCCACTTATTTTGTGAGTTCCGTTTTATTATCTTTATTTTGTAGGTGGGTAAATGATGGCTTAGAGATATTAAGTAGCTTGCTTAAGGCCATTTTTTAAGTGGTAGGACTGGGATTTGAAATTAGTTTTCTCTGACATGCCAACCCTGGCTTTCCTCTTCGTGTTGGCTTTCAGACCCTCTGGAATCAACCATGGCCAATCCTGACTCTCACATTCATGAACACTGGTATCTTCATTTTATTTTCTTGGCCTTTTATTCAGAACACTGCCAGCTACCACTGAGCAGTTCACTTCCCCTTGCCCTGGGTTTCAGCTTCTAGCTCTTTCCTGCTAACTACAAGATTTGCAATTCAAGCGACAGAGAGTGACTGATCTCATCCCCACTCATTTCACTGTCAGGGGGTGGACCTGTCAGCCTCTGGTGAATACTGTGTAGGTGATGGGCACTGATCATCCATTGTTCCCCATTAGCAGGTGCAGCCAAACTCACCTCTCCAAGTTGTGAAGTTCCACACGGCCACATTT
>NW_022111300.1:28925383-28928247 GCF_000313985.2 Echinops telfairi | reverse complement strand
GTGTAGGTGATGGGCACTGATCATCCATTGTTCCCCATTAGCAGGTGCAGCCAAACTCACCTCTCCAAGTTGTGAAGTTCCACACGGCCACATTTTGCTCTCTTGTGTAACAGAAAGCTTTGCTATTTGGTCATTTCCTTTTCAATGAATCAGAAGTCTCTCTGATTCTCTAGCAGTCTGCATTTCTGAATTCTAAGAGGAAAATATGGATCATTAAAGATGGAAAACATATTCCTTTCTATGCTTATTGTCAATGGATATTTATCAGGTTAGTAAAGCAATTAGCAATTTTATTCTCTGTCCTCTTGAAAGCTATCAGAGCAGACATTCTTTTGTTGTTGTTATTCTTGCTAGCCTCTACTTTCTCCTACTCCTCACCATTCGCTAGCCAAGTCTGCTGTAACAATGACTTGTGCTCATTTAACATGTTTATCCAGGGGCAGCCTCAGTTCCACATCCATACTTTACAGGGTTCAATTCACGTTGAGGTCATCGCTGTAGGCAGTGGGTCAGTCCATCTTGTCTAAGGCCCTCCTCTGTTTCTATGTTACCATGTACCAGCTCCTTCTCCCAAGAGTGGTTTCTCATGTTCAGAGTACTTGAGAGAAATTCTCATCATCCTCCATTCTCAGAACCATGCTGGCTGTACTTCTAAGCCAGATTTTTTTTTGGCAGTCCTTGGTACTTTTAATATTCTTTGCCAATACCATAATTCAAATGTGTCAATTCTCTTTCAGTCTTCCTTATTCGTGCCCAAGCTTTCTCATGTATATGAGGCGATGGAAAGCACCATGACTTGAATGAAGTGTACCTTAGTCCTCCAAGTAACATCCTTTGAGGACTTTCAACCTTTTAAAGAGGTCTTTAAATTACATCAGGTTTACCCAATTCAACATAGTCTTTAATTCCATGTCTACTGCTTCCATCAGCACAGACTATGGGTTCATGTAAGTGAAATTCTTGAAAACGTCAATCTTTGTTTCATTTCTTATCATCTTGATCCAGTGCTGAGGATATATGCTTTATTTACATTATTGAAGGCTTTAGTCTTTGATCTTCCAGGAAAGAGCTTCAAGTCCTCCTCACTTTCAGCAAAACAGGTTGTGTTGCCTGAATAATACAGATTGTTAATATGCTTTTCTCCCATCCAAATGCCACATTTTTCTTCCTGTATTCTATCTTCTCTGATTATTTGCTCAGCATACAACTTGAATAAAAATTTTATCCATAGTTTGTTATAATTCACACAGTTAAATGCCTCTGCATAGTCAATAAAACACAAGTAAACACCTTCCTGATTTTCTCTGCTTTAGTCAAGATCCATATGATATTAGCAATACCAATTCATTGTAAAACCTGGAAAAGATGGAGTGTGTTTGCTTAGGTAATCTAGAATTTTGGTTAGGAAGTTTGCTTGGTTAGGTAACAAAAAATGATAGAACTTTCTTTTAATAAATTTGCTTGGAAAACTAGTTTGCAATGTCTCTGTCATTTTGTCTGCTCTAAATAAACAAGTCCTGAATTAGTTCTGTTTTAAAATATTAAGTAGGAATCCTGTAAGTTCACGAGATCACCATTCTGAAACTTAATTCTAATCTCACAGGACTTTCTAGATAGATGGAGAAAGTGTCGGGGATGAGAAGAGTCTGCTCTGAATGCCGTATCTTGCTTCAGACTTCAGACTGTAAAATGAATTTCTCCTCTCAATGCGTAGGACCCACTGGATCAACTGAAGTGTGGACTTACTTATTTTGACTGTCATACTAGCTTAGAGCTGATCCCTGGATTGATTTGACAGGACTTTAATCCATATCACTTTTCAGAGTAAGTCAAATAAGCGCATGTACTGTGATGAGGGAAGTAATGTTGAGTTATCCCTTGATTATTGCTTCCCAGGAGACTTACATGTCATAAATTTCAACCCAAATTAAAAATCAGTTTACTGCTTTTGTGGGTTTAAAAAAGAATTAAGTCTCTGCTTTGAAGTCTTTATGAACAGGGGGCATACCTCCTCTAAAGACAGCTGTGGTCCATCGTAGGGCATTCATTTAGCTTCACTGGTTGGCTGGTTACTAGTGAGACTGTTAGGCCCAGACAAGCGGGGGAACCACTCTCAAAGGCCGGCCTTTTAGCTTATAACTGAGCTCTTTACCAACTGGGACACCCGGGCCCTATGGACTTTACAGGCCTGACAAAGCACAGATGTACAGAAAAAAAAATAGTACAGTTGCTTAACATTTCTTGGATGCACTTGTTGGTTAGTTTTTTTAAATTTTTAACAGTTTATTGACACTTCATCCACATGCCATGGAAGGATCTTTGTTTTTCTTTCCTGTGCTCATGCAGCATGACCTGTAATTATAAATATTAAAGTTAATAAATAGCACTACTTGCGCTACAACTAGAGTCGTCTTCATTTCTCTAGTCTCCAGTTTTTTCAAACCTAATTTTGAATATGTAGCTTTGCTTTTGTTGATATATATTTATTAATTGGGATTAATGCTTATATCAAATTATTCCATATTTCAATTATGTCCAGCAGAATTGTACATTTGCTACTATAATCGTTTCCAAACACTCTTTTTCTATATGGATCCCTTGATATTAACCCCTTCCCTTTCCCATGCCATCAAAAAACACAAAGCACCTATTTGTGAGTGCGATGAAGGCTTGTCGTTTGATCATTATGGAAAATTGCTTTAGAGGACTGGAGGGATTTGAGCTAAAGAAGCACATGGTTGGATGAAAGACAAATGAGTGGACTTGTTGATTCCTTTCTCTTAGATAGCATGGAGGCAATCAATTCTATCACAGAATTGGAGTCAACTTTTGTCAGATTGGTTAAGGAACTTAATTTTTTTTTT
>NW_022111300.1:28921898-28923583 GCF_000313985.2 Echinops telfairi | reverse complement strand
GAAGATGAGCACCTCATGTTGAAAGACATTTAAAGAATGGGGAAAGCCTTTTGGAAAGAATTGACCTTCATATCATAGATGGAATAAACTTCAGGCATGCTTCTAATTATTAGGAGGGATAGTCCACCACATGGAAGAACCACTGGACCCAAATACTCATAAGGTTCAAGATAAAACACTCTAGCTAAGACAAAGTCGCACTCATCTGTCAGTTTATCATACATACAGTGGTGGCTTTGCACGTTGCTGTGACACTAGAAGCCATGGGACTATTTGGAAAGCACTCAAAATATGATTGCGGAGAAAGATCTACCTTCTTAAAGTAGAATAGACCTTATTTAGGTGGATGGAAGAAATCCTTCAGCTCATTTGCCAATGGGGAAAGACTCACAATGAGAAGAAATAGCTGCAAACATTCATTAAAAAATCAGAATGTAGAATGTACCAATTAACAAGAAATTGAGGCAAATTGGAAGTCCTCAAAATGAATTGAGACAAGAAATTATTGATACCCATAGCATTAGTGAGCCAAAATAGATTGGTATTGGCCATTTAAAATGGGACACTTCTATTTGTTAATAAGCCAGAAATCATCACAATGAACACTTCAATATTTATTCTGAATTACAATATTGTCAGTGATAGGATAATACCCATATGCCCGCAAGGAAGACCATTTAATAGCACTATTATTCTAATATACATACCGACAACTAAAGACAAAATTGGGGAGACAGATGTATTCTACCACTTTATTCAATCTGAACTTGACCAAACTGGCAATTAATATGCATATATATTTATTGATGATCAGAATTTGAAACAACTTTGTGAATAAATAGCAATGATCAGTAGCTTGAAAATATGGCCTTGTTGACCAACATGATCCTGGATAACACCTGATAATCCAGATTATTGCAAGGCCAGTGACTTATTCCTTTCAAGTACCCCTTTAACAACACAAATACCCCTTTCACAACACAAATACCCCTTTCACAACACAAATAACCCTTTCACAACACAATTAACCTTTAACTACACAAATACCCCTATAACCACACAAACACACCTTTAACCACAAAAATAACCCTGTAACAACACAAATACCCCTTTAACAACCCAAATGCTCCTTTAACCACACAAATACCCCTTTAACTGCACAAATGCCCTCTTAACAACACAAAGTTTCCTTTAACAACACAAATATGTCTTTAACAACACAAATGAGAAACCTGGAACTCATCAGCTGGAACACACAGCAATCCACTGGCTGCATCTATGGAAAGAGATGAATGGAAAAGCTCAGTATCATAAACCAGAACATGATCAAGGCCTGACTGGAGAACAGAATAATTGGTCATGTAGAAGTTCAAGTTGAACTGAAGAAAATGTAACCAAATCTGAGGGCCAAGGTATGACCTTGAGTAGATCTCACCTCAATTTAGATCTCGCTTCTAGAATAATTTTGACACATTGTACACTGACAATGAAAGACAGGCAGAGTTGTGACATGGCATCAAGAATAGTCCAGGGGACTCTTGGGAAACACTCATAAAAGTCAACGGGAAGACCTGGAACTGTTTGAGGGCTTCTCTGGTTTTGCTATTGGATATTTGTTTGTTTGTTCTGTTGTATTAGCATTTGTCGGTTTATTTTTGTCTTCTTTTGTATTATGTTTTGCTTTG
>NW_022111300.1:28915942-28920863 GCF_000313985.2 Echinops telfairi | reverse complement strand
AGAGGGTAAGTCAGGGGGAGCTAATCACAATAATCTACCTATGGACACCCCCAGGGGGATGGACAGCAGAAAAATGGGTTAAGGGAGATAACAATCAGTGTAAGACAAGAAAAAAAAGAATAATTTATAAATTATCAAGGGGACACGGGGAAGGGAAAGTGGGGGAGGGAAATAAATAAATTAGGAGCTGATACCAAGTGCTCAAGTAGAAAGAAAATGTTTTGAAGAAGATGACAACATATGTACAGATGTGTTAGACACAATGGATATATGCATGGATTGTGATAAGAGCTGTAAGATTCTCCATAAAAAATCATGTCATATGGTACCATTAAAAGTTTGTGTTTAATAGGAGTTGAAAGATAATGGAAAAGTTCCACAAACTTTTGAAGCCTGCTCATACATGAAGAAAGCAAAAGATTATTCAAAGGGCAGGAGAAAAAGAAAAGGCCAAAGTGAATGTTGAAGAGATGCTCAAACTTGCTCCTGAAAGCAGGGAAGCAAATAAAAATGGAAGAAATTATCAAACACCTGAGCCGAAAATCTCAAAGGGTAGTAAAAAAGGGCAAAGCAAAGCATTTTAATAAAATGTGTGAAGACCTGTAGTTAGAAAATCAAAAGGAAAGGATGTGTTCACCAGGTCTCAAACTAATAAAACAGAAGAAAAACTAAGCCCTTGAATTGGACTATTGAAATATTCTATGGGAAAAAACATTGAGTAATGCATCCATGTCAAAAGAAGATGGAGACACACCGAGTTATCGTATCAACAAGTGGGTCAACATTCCATCGCTTCAGTAGGTAGCAGATGCTTATGAAGGGAAGAAATTCAAGCTGCGGTGAGCGCATTGGCCAGAAAAAACAGGCTCCAGGAATTGGCGGAATACCAATTAAAAGGTTTCAAACAAAGGATGAAACACTACAGTTTCTCACTCTTTTATGCCAAATATTGGAAGACAAAAGCTGACCAACTGAATGGAAGAGAATTGTGCTTATAGCATTTCCAAAAAAAGAACCAACGGAAGCATATATTAAGCAGTATCATATGGAAGGAAAATTTTGCTTAAAATAGTTTAAAAATCATTTCAGCATCACACTGACAGGGAACTGACAGAAGTTCAAGACATTTTCAGAGAATGAGGTGAAATGGGATATCATTGTTGATGTCAGCTGGATCATGTCTGAAACAGGGAATATCAGAAAAATGTTTACTTGTGTTTTATTTACGATGCAATGACATTGAGCTATGTGGATTAAAGTAACGTGTGGATAACATTAAGAAGAATTGGAATTCCAGAACATTTCACTGTGATCACACAAAACCTAACCATAGATCAAGAGACAGCCATTAGAACCGAACAAGGATACAGTGAGTGGTTTACAAAAGCAGAAAGGGTGTGTTTCTGGGTTGCATCTTTTCACCATATTTATTCAATCTGTATGCTATGCAAATAGTCCAAGAGTCTAACTATATGAAGAGGAATCTCGCATTAGGATTGGAAGAAGGCTTAATAAAAACATGCACTATGTGGATGACACAACTTTGCATGCTGGAAGTGAAGAGAAGTTGAAGCACCTAGTGATGAAGAATAAAGACCGCAGTCTTCGGTGTATTTAATCACCTCCTATGCATATGAAAAATAGAAACGATTAAAGAGCGCAGAGTAATGGATCCATTTGCATTATGGTATTTGTGACTCTAGGGGCCATGGGTGATCTGCTGTGGCTCTGCTAGCAGAGTCTCTGTAACGCTTAACAAATGATCTTTTCTTGAATTGGTTTCAGTAGGAAGCTGGGAAAGGACACTGAGAGGATTCACCTGTGATTAATTGTTCACAGGATTCATTGTGATTACACACCTGTCAGGTATAAAATGAGCCCTTAGAGAAGGAGTGCAGGTGATCTCACTACCAACAAGAGTCGGAAGTGGAGAGTGTCCTTTTTAATTGACCCTCTACTTTGCCAAGTATGATGTCCTTCTCCAGAGACTGGTCTCTCATGATAACATGTCCAAAGTCTGTGGGATACTTTCCTCATTCTGCTGGATTGTTTTCCTTTAAATAGGCACAAATATGGGTCCCTTCCAATTGGTTGGCAAGATAACTTTCTCCACTTTTCTTGGCATAGATAAGTGAATGTTATCTCTATATAAGTTTTTTGAAGCATTTTGATTGATATTTTGTCAATTCCTGGGGCCTTTTTCCCTGATAACGCCTTTGGTGAAGCTTGGCCTTGATCATATGCTATCTCTTGAAATGGCTGCACGTGGACCAATTCTTGTTTGTACAGTGACCATATATTCCTCCCATCTTCTCTTAGTGCTTTCTGCATAATTCAATATTTTGTCCATAGAATCGTTCAATATTGTTTAAGTCTTCAATTTTTTTCTTCATTTCCCTCAACTTGAGATATTCTGAGTACTTTCTTATTTTTAGGCTTCCTAACCCTAGGTCTCTGAACATTTTTTTATGACTCTTGGTTTTAGTGAGCTACCTTTTGAAACCTTCTGTTCAGCTGTATTTCTTTATAATTTCTTCCATTTGATTTCATTCTCTACATCCCATTTCTTCTCACATCTACTTTGCTTTTTCCTTCTTTCTTTTCTTTTTAATAATATTTTCTTTTTTTCATATATGTTGTTCTCCATCCCATCCACAACTAATCTGGTCTTAGTTGATCAATGTTTAGTGAATCAAATCTGGTTTTTGAGATAGTCTCTAAAGTTTGAAGTGGGATATACTCCTGGTCATATATGGACTCTGCTGGACTGGGTTTAACTTTCTCTAACTCTATATGAACTCACATATGAGCAATTGATGATGCCGGGCCTTATTTTCACCAAAGATATTGAACTTCTCTATCCTCTCTTCCCACAGAGGTAGCCAATTTCATTCCTGTCTGTCTATTCAATCTTGGGAGGCCCATGTGTGGAGTCACCATTTATGTTTTTTGTACTGAAGGATATTTGTACTGAAGAACTAGTTGGATTTACAAAATTTTACCATGAAATCCCCAGCTTCATTACAGCAAGATGGTATTTGGTGTTTGGTCAATTTCAGATGGAAGAAACTAATAGAATTCCACTTATCACTAGCTTTAGGTGTTAATGAGCAGATTTAATAAGAATTGTAGGCATATAGATATTATCCTATCAGGGAGATATTAAAATGTTTTCTTCACTATGAATAGCAAGCCATTCCTCTTAAATTTATTATTCTCACAAGAGTAAAATTATATAATGGTCCAATTAAAAATGGCCTTTAAGCTCACCAGGGTATCTATCTTAATGTGTTTCTTTTTTTAAAAAAAATTGTTTTATTAGGGGCTCTTACTACTCATCACAATCCATACATCATACATCAATTGTGTAAAGCACATTTGTGCATTCATTGCCCTCATCATTCTCAAAACATTTGCTCTCCACTTAAGCCCCTGGCAACAGGTCCTCATTTTCCCCCTCCCTCCCGACTCCCCCCCCTCCTTCATGAACCCTTGATAATTTATAAATTATTATTTTGTTATATCTTGCCCTGTCCAATGTCTCCCTTCACCCACTTTTCTGTTGCCCATCCTCCAGGGAGAAGGTCACATGTAGATCCTTGTAATCGGTTCCCCCTTTCCAAACCACTCTCCCTCTACACTCCCAGTATCGCCACTCACAGAACTTCTAATTGTTAGGAGTTACATGTTAGTAACATAAAATGGTAATTTTGGAAGAAATGGTTTCGAAGGTTGGAGGATTAGACCTAGTTTATGTAACAGTCTGTGAGTTTGACATGTTTTAAATATTTAAACAGGTGTATGAGGCTCCAAAGGAACCCAGGTAAGGCTATGGGAGACAAAATAGACTGCTAAAGGCAAGGTCAGCGGTGCAAACCCACAGCTTCTTTGAAGGAGAAAAATAAGGCTATCTGCTCCCATGAGATTTTAGAAAGGCTAAAAAGCTCTAAGAAGCCCTTGTGGTTCAGTGCGTTGTGAATTGGACTGCTAACCAGAGGGTCAGCACTTCAAAACCGCCAGCCACCCCACTTTTTGAAAGCTGAGGCTTCCTATTTCCATAAAGAGTTAGAGTCTAGGAAGCCCACAGGGCCAGTTCTGCTCTGCTGTATAGGGTCACTGTGAGTTCGATTTGATTCAAGCAGAGATTGTCTAGGGTGGGCAGGAAACTCTATTCAGGATTGCTCTGGGAGAGAACTGACTGTGCCAATGGGATATGAACTTCCATTTGTACCCTTGTCTCAAATCCTCCAAATGTGGAACTGTATGGCCTCCCATGGCAGGAGTTTAAAGAAAAGTTGGTGAGGTGTACTCGCTTCTCCCGCTGCCTTTCTTGCATGTTATCAAGTGATGGATCATTTGGTGTCAAAAGAAAACCCTATTGAATTTGTGTAACCAACTTAGGGTTGTGCTAGAATGAACTATACCTTCTTCTGCTTCGGACAATGGTTTAAACTCTCTGGCGCTCTCTTGCTCATGTATGAACTGGGTAGCTTCATCTCCTAGCGCTGTGCTGACAGTGTATTGTGGATACCCAAGCACGATGAATATGAGAAGGCAGTGCCCCAGTTGTAAGCTCTGGTGTACTATCCCTACAATTCTTTTTTTAAAACTTAGAATGTTGAATGGACTTTCTTTTTCATATACCTTAGAATAAGAGAATTTTCAAATCGAAAGGAACTTTACAGATAATATAAATCACTTCTCTTTTCTCTCCCCTGCATGTTCTCCAACAGCCCATTTTCTTCTTTGATTGCTCAGTTGTTATGAGATTTGAAATGCGCCCTCCTTCCTCCTTTGTAACCTGTCCTTCTCAGAGGCATCATTATGGCTACACTTGTTTTTCAGTTGTTACCTTTCTTGGCCTCCCTTAAAGTTGAGATAATTTTCAAAGACATAATAAACTGCCATTGAAAGACACTCT
>NW_022111300.1:28893396-28914963 GCF_000313985.2 Echinops telfairi | reverse complement strand
CCTTTCAATTAGCCCCACATGTGATTATCGGCCAGGTTGGCACAATTAACTAACTCAGGGATATTTTAAAATATTTTTTTAGAAACATTTCTATCTAAACCTTAAAACGTTGCCCCCCACCCCTTTCCTACAGAAAATTGTATTCGAAGATCTACATGGAATAAAGAAAAGTACAATTGTATTATCGAACTGACAGGGCGTGTATATAACATTAACTGCGTGGGGTACCATGGCAGCAGTTTAGAGGAAAGTTATAGAGGCTCACACCCTTCTCCTGCTGCCTCCATTCCGTGTTATCAAGTGATGGATCATATGTAAACCCTGTTGAGTTTCTATATCTAACTTAGGGTGGTACCAGAATTAATTATACCTTCTGCTACTTTGCAAAGGATCGTCACCAATAAATTCTAATAAACAGGAGTAGAAAGATTTTATTCATGCCATTCCAAAGAAATTAGAACATAGTAGTGTTATTTAGCAATGCAGATGTTATATTATTGTGTTGTTTATATGAAAATGGATATGACATGGAGAAGTATGTCAAATGAGCAGGAGAAAGAGATGAGCTGGGCTCCACGTTTGATTATGCATATTTATTCAGAATACGGAAGTCTCTCTATAGAACCTCTTCTAAGATGGATTACCTATTTTTGGAAGTCTTATTCTGTTTCTTTTAATATTTAGATGTGTCAATATCACCCTGGTACAATATTTATGAGTGCCTTGTTTAAATCATAGCATAATTGGTTTAGTCTCCAGAGTGGTAAGACATGATGCTCATACCCAGTAGCCAAGTGAGAGGGGGGAGATAATGATGCGGCTGGCACCATGGCATGCTGCTAGGGAGCAAGCCTGCTGCACATGGACTGAAAACAGTAATTGCACTGTGACTCAGATGTTCCAGACATGGTGTTGTTTTATCAGTAGATCACCTCATTTTCTGTTATGATTACTCTGCCAGGACAGTACCCTTGTACTCATCATTCATTTCATGGACCCCAAAAAAGTAGGCTTGAGAAAGATCGATGTTAGCCAATGAATTAAAGAATTAAAACAATTAGTTAGATGGCTCATATGCATATATATGTATATATGTATATATGTATATATGTATATATATATACACAAGACCCATACATGCCCTCTTTCTTTTTATCTCCATGTAATTCTTGCTTGGACAAGGTGATTTGGGGAGTAATTTTCAGCAGCTATAAGCCTCGAAGTGGTAGTCAGGTAACCTTACTGGGTTGCTAACCACCAGGTTGGGAATCAAGTCCACCACTGACTCCACACTCAAAAGATAAGACTGTCTGCTGCAGTAAGGATTTATAGTCTGCGAATCTCCGGGGAGCAGTTCTACTCTGTCTGGAGGATGCAGATGAGGAGAAATTGACTCAGTCACAGTGAGAGTTGTGTGTGTGTGTGTGTGTGTGTGTGTGACTTTTCAATGGTCAATACCACGATCCAGCCCATTTGGGGGTGTGATTGTCACCCTTGGGTTTTTCACACTTTCTAGAAAGAAGGATAAAGATAATACATGATTATAGAATAAATTATTTTGTAGTATTTTCAATGTCAAAATCCTATCTAGGGCAGTCTAGACCAGTCAGGAAAAGGAAGGGACACAACCATAACATTGAATATGTTTTTGCTTTTTAACTTGGTGCAGTAATTAATTATGTCCCTCTTCAAATTTGGATGTGCCCCGGCAGTCTTTCCCAGGGCCTCACTTGCAAACTCCAGTCTCATTTCTTATCCCTCACTAGCTCATCAAGCTCAGAACACAGCAGATCAACTCCAAGGGTTTGCTATCTGAATGTTCCTGTGCGTCCAATTTGCTAATCTTTCAAATCTTTTCAATTTACTGTTTGATGTCATACTTACTCTTGTTTGGTTATGGTGTTCAAGCATTCTGAATAGCTGGAAAATCCACTTGTTGTTCTCCCTTCAATTCTTTCCACTACTGATTAGTCCTAACAGTGGGACAAACAAATGTAGAATAACATATTGTGCATCAAACAGGTTGGCTGTGGTGGTGGTTTTCCACTATCCCTTGGTAAGAAAAGAAGAGATTCTAGTTGAAAAACATATTTTACAATTTCAATCCACTGGTGTAGCTGCAATCAGTCACCAGACTCTAAATTCAGTGCCATCAAGTCAATATGGACTCATCACAACCCTACAAGGTAGGGCAGAACTGCCTCTGTGAGTTCCCGAGACTGAATAGTTACGGGAATAGAAAATCTCCTCTTTCTCCGGTGGTATCGTGGCAGTGACAGCTTCACAAACCTGTGTGTTTTTGTACAATGATCCGTGCAGCTCCAGATCCCAATCTATAGCACTTTGAACACAGTTCAAAGTTTCCTTTAGTGGCATGGCTTTTCTCTGCCTCTGGGGAGCACTGCCAGAGTACTATCAGCACTTTATATAGGCTCTGTGGTGTTCTTCGAGATCTAAGAGTCCGCATGGAATGCAATGAAAGGTATATGAGAATTTTTAGTGATATACAGTTTTAACTGTGATGCACATTTTGCTGGAAGGAAGAATTGGTTTTGTGGTTATGATTAGTGTTAGATGGTAGGGCTGTTTTGTTGTTGCTGTTTGTTTGTAATAAAGCTTTATATAAGTGGATCCATGCAATTCAAGCCTGTGTTGTTCAAAAGTCAATTGTCCTTGGATACCTAAATGCACCTTTGCATTTTTCTTATACACAGAAGATTAGTTGCTTGAATGCAGAAAATGTACCAATATTTGTCATAACTTTTAGGCTTTCCTCAACTCTGAATATAGTTGTTTTCTATAGTCGCAGACTCCCCCGGGGTAGTTCTACTTTGTCCTAATGGGTGGCCGTAAGTCAAAAATTGACTCAATGGTAGTGTTTGTTGTTGTTGCTGTTTTTGTTTGGTAGCAATTGCTCAATAAACGTTCGCTCAATAATGGGGTTATTGCATTAACAATTACAAAACCAGCGATCAAGAACTGAGTTTAATTCTTTTTCTTTTCTTGTAGTGTACTTCCCAAGATGCTGGAAGGGAGGCATGTAGTGAGGATGCTCAGAGGTGGTCTGTATTCAAATCTTCCTTTTGCCACTCTGACCCCCTCGATGATATGGGACTTCAGTTCAATATCATAAAACCCAAACTCATTCATAGAAAACCCAAACCAAAGTCACTGCCATCAAGTTGGTGCCAACTCATAGTGACCATCTAGGACAGAGTTGACCTTCCGCAGTGAATTTCTGTGACTGGAACTTGATGGGAGTAGAAAGCCCTGTGTCTTTCTTCTGCAGAACAACTGATGGTTTCGAACTGTTGACCTTGAAGTTCTCTGCTCAAACCATAGCCACTAGCCACCAGGGATACTTCATTCCAAAACAGAAGATACTAATTGTATTGATCTCAGAGAATTGTTTTAAGGGCTCAGTGAGTTAATATTTGGAAATAACATAGGAAGGACCCAGCACAGAGTAAGTGCTGTATGCTATTTTAAAAGTAAATAAAAACCAATATCATGTTCTGAAAACCAATAGTTAATATATTTAAAAATAAGATTTCAACACATTGCCTTCATCATAAGGAGGCTAGGAGAACACCATTAAAATGGTGTTGTGAAATATAAACTTACTAAAATGCAAACGAATACTATGATTCCTTTGTATGCAGGTCTGACAGTTTTCAAAACTGGGGCCTGGCCTTTCGGGTCTGTCCTCACACTACTCTGAAACTTGTACTTGGTGGTTCACCCAGTATGTGGACAGGTAGCAATTTTGTTGTGACTTTCTCACACTTAATGTCTTTGAATGAGCTAACAGAGCTCACTGTGGCACTGCCAGGAAATAACCATTTAGGGTGGAACTGTATACATTTCTCCCCTTTTCCACCAATCATCAGGTTGTAACTTAAGATAAAAATGAGGCCCCTGAGTTCATGCTGGAAATGGGGGGGAAAGTAAGAAATGATAGGTTGTCAGCTTCCCTGAAAAGGTGCAACGCATCAGAACTGAAAATAAAGACTTTATTGCCTTGCAAAGAAGGCTTGGTAGCATTCCGATATTACCTACATCTGCTTTAATGATTCCATTTAAGCTGTCATTTTCTGCATTTACCTTGGAGCATTCAAAAGCAACTATACTTACATGTTCACAGCCAACGCACTGCCAGCATTACAAAGAGGGGGAGTTGGGGGGAAGAAAATGGTATATGATGTATTTCAAAGAACAGTTTCCT
The DNA here is from genome assembly GCF_000313985.2 of Echinops telfairi. Classification (NCBI taxonomy): domain Eukaryota; kingdom Metazoa; phylum Chordata; class Mammalia; order Afrosoricida; family Tenrecidae; genus Echinops; species Echinops telfairi. The sequence goes on along the minus strand of NW_022111300.1, from coordinate 28,910,738 downwards.
TGCAGAAAATTAGCAGCAATTTTGAGGCCACTTCTAAAGGGAAATAAAGTTTCTTTGGTGCTAAAAAGTGCTGACATGGAATAAAGTGAAATGGAAAGTGGGGAGGGATATGCAGACAATTCAATCATCTGTCCTTTCTCTCCTGAGACCCTTGTTATTTCTGGAAGACCTTGGTCAAACACTTCGGTGGGGGCTGCAAGAAAACTAGGAATGAAATCACCCTGAATTCCTTCCCAGAATAACCCGTCCCTTTGGATAACCAAAGCCAGATCCAAAGAGTCAATCCCCACTGATGCCGAGTTTTCCAAGGGTGCCTCTGTCTGGACGCACGTGGTCACGTCTTTCTTCCACGGAACAGTGGTTCTTCTGGCCCTGGACCCTGACAATCTCAGTCAGGAGGCAAGCCCCACCCCCCCCACCCCCCCATGCTGACCCAGCTCCTTTCCTGGATGGAGAAAGGAGCAAATCAACACGGTTTATGCCTCTGCTCGTGGAATAGGGGTGACAGTGGCTGCTGTTTCAAAGGATGTTGAGGAAGGTCCCACCGTTTTCTCTGAGCTTCTTGGAACTCCACAATGAATCATATCGAGAAATGCCAGCACTTTGAAGATGGCTAATCTGGGCAGGCTGGTCAAATACTTTGAACCAGTTGCTGCAATTTATTCTCTATGTAAATTTATTTCATTTCTCTAGTTTCAGCTTCCTTCATTGTCTCTGACCTTTCCAGCCTGCAAGAATCTCCTGGTGACCTAGCCTCCTGGCTCACACTTTACCTGTCAAACTAAAGCATGTGTTTGCTAATTTCTCGATCAATGTTTATTTTCTTATCTCATTGCCATCAACTCACCAGAGACTCATAATGACTCAGTAGGACAGGGTAGAACTATCCCTGTGAGCTTTCCAGACTCCTCACTGTTGTGTGGGTGCAGAAAGCCCATTTTTCTCTCACAGGTGGTTTCAAACTATTGACCCTGAGATTCAGTCCAATGAATAACCACTACACCACCAGGGTTCCTTTGCCTCCAAAAAAAAAATTAAGTGCTGGCAATTCAGAGTTATAGTTCTTGGGGCCACTCATGAATTCTGAACTGTGTGCTGCAGAGAGTAGCAGTTTGAAGCAGTAATAGGCTGTCTGCTAATTTTTACTAAAGGTGAATTCCAAATGCACACATTGTATGACAAAGGCTATGCTTTTTAAAATGTTTAACTCGTCTCTTCCTTGTTTTGTCAATGTGTTGTATTATAATTTCACTTTGCTTAGATCCATAATCAGTGCTCGTGGAGGCAGGAGGCAGGAACTCAAAGAACGACTGACATTGGAGAAATCTGCTTCACAAGATCTCGTTAACATGTTGAAAATGAAGATGCCCCTGACGAATGCCATGCTGTTTGCAATGGCCTCATATGCATGTGGAAGTCGGATAATGAAGAAGGAGGATTGAAGAAGAATTGATGCATTTGAATGATGCTGTGGACAAAGAATAGTGAAAGTACCAGAGATTGCCAAAGAACACATAACCCTGTCTTGGGAGAAGGACAGCCAAAATACACTTTAGAAGCAAGGATGGTATGGCTTCATCTTGCTACTTTGGAGATGTTATCAGGAGATACAAGCCACTGGATTTGGACATCATGGTTCGTAAATAAGTCAGTGAAAAAGAGGAAGGCCCTCCCCCCAATTGGTTGGCACAGTGGCTGTAACAACAGGACCAAACAGAAGATCAGTGGTGAGTGTGGCACAGAATCAGACAGTGTTTCCTGTGTGTACATAGCACTGACTCAACAGCTCCCAACCACGACTCTATATTCTCAAATGGTTTCAATGCCATTCTGTTAATGAGCTGAAAATTCCAATCAAGAAAATTTGGCTTCATGAAATAAATACCGTCTGTAAATAACCAGACTTGCATCTACCTGTAATTCCCAACTAGAAGTCTCTTCAAGAAAAGGTAGGTAAAGAGCAAGTCTTCTTTATGGTTTTTGATACCAAGAACACAGACTACTTATTGTTACATAAAATGGGACTTCATGAGTCACTTTCTAATATGTTAAAACTAATCGATTAATCAAAATTGAATCTCTTTGAAAATTCAGTTCACTACTATTAAACTTCTTGCACACCTGGAGATGATTCCTTGAGTTCTTTCTGACTCACAGTGTAATTCAGCAGACATAGACTCAACGTTCAAGGGAAACCATCTCCAATCGTCGACTGTGTGAAGAACTACTTCAAAAGAGGAAAAGAATTGAGGTTTCTGAAAGAGCTGGTCACACTAGTGGCAGAAGTATAGGGAAGAAATATGAATTAGCATGACGTCTATAGTTCTTTATTTCCCAGAGGGGAGGGGCCCAAGGTAAGCCTGAGTTAGAGGTAAAATTTAGGTTTAAATTATTTTTCTCTTTGGGATGAGGTAAACAGACCTTATGTTACTATTGTTATCATGATTGCATTCAGATTCTAAGTATATTTCCTAAAATACGGTAGTTGTGCAATAATTCCTTTTCTGGGCCTCTCTTTCTCATTGTGTAATAAAACATTGGCCATTTCAACAGCCTTCACGAATACCTTTCAGTGACATGCTTATGTTCATGCTGCTGGTCATCTGATGTCCTGGCTTGTTCCTGTTGAAAATGGACTTTGAACGCATGAAGGGGAAGCACAAAGATAACCCTGGCAGACGTGGAGGCCATCTGGATGGAAGAGAAAAGGTCTGTGGAGAATAGTTTATCTGTCTTTCTGCCTCTTTCCTTTTCCAGGTACTTGTTCACACAGGCTGAGAAGGAAGAAGGGAGGAGAGGGATCTGGCAGGTTACAAAGAATATAACCCCCAAATCCCAAGCAGTCTGATTCATGAAGACCCTATGTGTGTCAGAGTAGAGCCATGGAGTAGTTGTGACTGCTTGGGAGTAGACAGCCAGCCCTTTCTTCCAAGGGGCTTGTGAGTATAGATGTCCACCTTTACACTAACAACAAAGTATTTCACAGTTTGTGGCACCAGGGGACTCCTCTGATAGGTCTAGCAGAGGACTTCTTGCTCTTACCATCATTTTCCCAGTAGTTCTACCAGGCCCACGCTCAAATCTCATGTATCTGGAATTCAGAAGGGTGCCTGCATACTTCACCCCACGGCCACTTTCTCATGTCATGTTAACTCAGCTGCTCTGTTGGAGAGAATTTGAAAAAATAATTGCTGTGGTGTTGGTAATAATCGAGTGAAGAATGTTTTACTTTTCACAAACATTTGACTTTATCAGGAAACAAATTCTGACACCAAGGATCTTGTGTCTAATAAAGTCTGGGGAAGATTTCCCAACGGGGTTGCTTATTCAATAATTAAAGATATAGCCATATTTGTGTATTTTCTGGGGTCAAATTAGTTTGAAATGGGTAGCTTAAACAGAGCCAGTTGGATTTACATTTTTTTTTTTAATCTTTGACATATATGAATCCATTGTGAATCTCCACATTTCTGAAAGTCATTTTTCCCACGGAATTAAGAGAAAACATTAAATTATATTTTGAGAGAAGAGAATCCTATACAAATTTCTTGGGAATTTGGAAATAAACCACCTTCAAGAAATTCATTATAGAGTGAGAGTCACAAGTCTCACTCCTGAAAATGAGTGGGAGTGGGATAGGCGATTTTCTGATTCCTTTCTTTTGTTTTTCAGTTCCAGGATTCACACAGCATTATTCACCTCAAGCTACAAGAATGTTGAGCACTACTTCCCCTCCACCAAACAAAAGAAAGAATATATTTTAAAGGTGTGCCAGAAACTTTGCAATCAAATCACCTCCCTTGCCTAATGACTGACATAGTTATTGATAACAAAGAGGGCAATAACTCTCTAAAATCTATGCTGCAGCATTTCTTGTAAGTCACATCTCCAATATTTTACAGCTGCTCCAACACCGTTAATTAGTGAAGAACGTGTCCCAGAATGCGATCATTTCCCAATAAACTCCAAAGGTATCACACAGAAGGGATGCGGGCGATCAAAATGTAATGTTATGCTTGTTTCCCACAGTCATGACAGATCCGTTGGTTATTACAGAAACTTAGACTTTCATTTCATCCGCCAGCAAAGGAAATTTCTACAAGGTGCAGCAGAGACTCTGAAGGCGCCGCGCTCCACAGGTGTTAAACCATCAGGGATGTTCGTGGGGAAGAGCATAGCCGGCTGGCCAGGCCGGCATCTCCAGATGGGGAAAAACTAGTAGTGGGGAGAGCCAGGTTAGGAGAGTATCCAAACCTGGACCGGCTCCAAAGAAAATCTCATCTCTCATTTCACACCTTGGCTATTTGCTGTCAGTCTCTCCCCAGAAAGCGTTATTACTTTGCAGAGCTCGGCAGGGGTTGATGGGCAACGTGGACGTTTCTCCTCAGGTTCACTGCCTCATGAATGGACTTCTTCATTCAAGACCACACGGCAGTTCTCCATCTTAATGGGCATGGACAGAGCTACTCCAAGAAGGGAAAGACACACTTGTCCATGAAAACATTACATCCAAGAGACGAAAGGCAAGCCTGCTAATTGAGAATCGCACTTTGCTTTAATTACACAGATGCTAAAATAATGTAACTGAAGAGCCTTAAAAATATAATGATGCACTGCACAATGCTTGAGAGCACGCTTTATCTTTTTCAGGGTTTAATGTACATGATCAAGAAATAGCCAACAAAAGAATCACTTCTGGGAAATTTGGGACCTGGGGCAGGTGTGGGGCTGACAAATGGTTCTGAAATCGCCTTGCATTTGGAAGCAGTCATCAAAAGTCTTTTCTGAACAACTACCCATACAACCTTTCTTCTTTACCTGCATGTTCTTCAGCGGCCCCTGAGATTAAAATAAGTAATATGCTTTAGAGGAGCTTGAAACCCTACCCAATTATCATCCCCAGGGCCATTAAGCGTGAAGACAGATGTACATTTGCATAGAAAGATATACTGTGTTTACGTTGTAGCTCGCAGAAGGTTTGGAGAGCTCCCTCTACTGATTCGATTTTCCTTCCACCCCTGACTTTTTCACTCTTAAGCCCTGTCCTGTTGAATTTATTATTCATACGATACTGGTTTATTATGAAGTTTAAAATTTGCATAGGATGCTAATCTTTCAAAACACCCTTTAAAAGAAAATCAAAGGATATATTGCTTCCTATTGTTAATCACTTCGTGTTTTCCTGTGTGGTCCATCCTTGTTTTCCCCGTGGATTTCTCCTATTTCTCTGAGTAGAGTTTACCAGAGGTGCATACTGACTGCTTGATGCTAGCACTAGTTAGGCACAGTATTTATGATTAATTTGGTGGAAAGGGGGTACCACTGATGTTCTGAGAAAGGCCCAGCAAAACAAGTATAATGAGGTAGCAGAATGAAGGCTTATAAAGTCTAAGTCCACGTAACCATTAAGAACTTCAACTATTATATTCAAGACATCTCAACAGATTAAGAAATGTGGGCACTGGAAAGGGTAAAGTGTGTCCACAAGAGAAGGAGGAGTGAAACAAGAAATGGAATAGCCGAGGAGCGAAGACCAAGATAAGGAGGAGTCCACTGGATTATGACATGCATGCACATAACTTCTTACTTAGTGTTGTTTGCCAGGGCATGTGGCAGCGTGAAATGGAGCTGATTCAAAAAGATTCCAACTGAGGAAGGTATCGCTTCCCATTAATTAACTTCCTGGTTCCCCAGAAAGGGAACATAGACTACTGAGGGAAAGCTGAAATATTAAAGCCCAGTATCTAAAGTCAGAATTCTTGGGTCTTAATCTTGACTCAAATTCTTAATCTTGACTCAAATTCAAGTAGGACTCAGAAGACTGTGTGTGAGAAGAGCTGTCATTGCTGACATCAGATGCATATTGGCTTAAAGAGAATAACAGAAACATGCTTAATTGTGTTTCACTGACTATGCAAAGGCATTCAGTTGAATAGATACATTATAGCTATTATTGTGAAGCATGGGAATTCCTTAACAATTATTGCATGGTTTAAAATAAGGAAAAGTGTATGTCAGCATTCCATACTTTTTCAATTTGTGTGCTGATCAAATGTGAGGAGTTGGATGATATGAATAAGACAGAGACATTTGGGCTTAGAGGAAGATCCATCAACAATCTGTGATATGAAGATAACACAACTTGGCTGAAAGCATGAGAACCTGGGATGAAGCACTTACTGATGTTGATCAGAAACTACAGCCTTCGGGAGGAATTCTCACTTAATGAAAGGAAAACAAAACTATTTAGACTGGACCAATAAGCAACACTCCAATAAACAGAGAAAAGATTGAAGGTGTCAAGGACTTGGATCCATGGAAGCAGCTGTCAGGAAACCAAATTATGTTCTGCATTGGGAATATCTGCTGCAAAGGACGTCTCTCAGTGCTAAACAGCAGAGATGTAACTCTGAAGGCTAGTTGTGCCTGATGGTGTGAGGTGGTCAATGGCCTCATATGGATGAAAAAGCTGAACAGTAAATAAGAAAGACCAAACAAAAATGGATGCCTTTGAATTATACTATTGGTGAAAAGTATTAACTATGTATATTACAATATTAAAAGTACATTAAAATATACTATGGACTGCCAAAAGAAACAACACACCTGTGTTAGGAGGACAAGAGAAATTAGGGGGACAAGAATTTACTTTATGTGTTTTGGTCATGCAATCAGGAGGGAACAGGTCCTGGAGAAAGACTTCATCCTCAAGAGTGAGGATCAGTGAAAAAGAGGAAGACCTTCAATGAGGTGGAGTGACGCAGTGGTTGTAAACCATTGTTACGCCGTCGGAGTGACTGTAAGAAGGTCACAAGACAAGGCATTGTGTTTCATTCTGTTGTCCATGAGATCATTATCCGTCTGAAAAGACTCAATGACATCTAACAACAAATGTCAATTCTGACTCCACCTGGCCTTGGCTTTGAAGCTGTAGAAAATTCACCAACCTGTTTAACATCCAGCTTCTTCCTTCGTAAAATAAAATAGACAATAGCATTCATCTTTTTAGCTACAGTAATCAAATGAAGTAATCCAAGCGACACCTTTAGAAGAGAGCCGAGCCTGGTGTGAACAGTTAGCTGCTTCCGGTTATCTGAAGCTGTTTGATGTTACTTTGCCAAACGACGTTTGCTTTCAAACGCTCTGATGTGTGAACACATACGTTTGTCAGATGTGCTTTGGAGAAGGAGGAAAATCTGATAAACTTAAGAAATCCTGAATTTTAACCCAATTCCCAGCTCCTCTGCATCCTCCCCATTATTTCACCTAGGAGAGGAAAAGCATTATGGCTAACCATTGTCAGAGCTTCACTGAGCAGTTCCCAGGTTATGCAGGTACAGATGTGTTTACATTCATGTCTAGAGTACATAACTCATTACTTTAAGGTGAGAGGCTACTGGGGGTACATGTGCATCTGCTAATGAATCTGGACCTGCCCCAGCTAACTGCTTAGACAATTACTTTTTTTTTTTTTTTCATGTAGCATGTGTTTGGAATGGAATGAGAAAAGGAGAAAAATAGACGACTTTTGCTAATTGCTAACAATCAGGAACAATGCTTATAGTTAATGTTCTTTCATATTATTACTGATAAAATAGAAATAATAGCCAACAGTTACAGAATATTATGTGTTTGTATTATCTTTATGTATGTACTATGCCTGTATAATGCTTTAATTATTATCACATTTTTTTAAGGAAAGAGATCAGGAATTTTAATGACATCTTTGAAAATAGTGCATTTATAATCAAATGTTAAGGTTATTTGGTCCTTGTTAGAAATAGGATGTTTCTCAGAATGTTTTCTTGCTAAGTGTGATGGGTGCCTATTGAGTGCTGAACTGAATGAGAATCTGTGGTAAAGAGGGATGTACTATAGCATGAGAAATTTGGGAATCAGGTGACTTGGGTTGAATTTTAGGGTCATTACTTATTAACTCTGTGTTCATGAATAAATTAGTTTCTCAATTTTCTCCTCTCTGAAACAGTCATACCACTACCCATCTCTCAGTTTGTCTTATTATGGTGGTCTGTATGTTGCGTTGATTCTGGAAGCTCCACCCCTGGCATTTCAAATGGAAGCAGTGCCATCAGAGGTGGACAGATTTCAGCAAAGCTTCCAGATCAAGACAGACTATGGAAGAGACCCTAACATTTCCTTTCTGAAAATGTAGGTCAGTGAAAACCTTATGAACAGCCATGGACTAGTGTCTGATAAAGTGCCAAAAGGTGAATGTCTCAGGTTGGAAGACACGCATAATACAACCAGGGAAGAGCAGCCTCCTCCAAGTAGAGCTAACCCTCATGACACGGGTGGAAAGATGCTTTCAGCACAGTCATATGCTCACGTGGCACGACTCAAAATGAGAAAAAATACCTGCAGGCATCCATTGATAATCAAAAGTGGAGTGTACCGGTATGCATCTAGAAACATGAAAATTTATCAAAATGAAATGCAACACATAAAGATCAACATCCTTGACATTAGCCAACGCTATTGGCCACTCTAAATTGACGACAGATGCTCTGCTATGTGGTGACCAGGTGAAAGATGCTTCCCTGATGTAAATTTCACTTTCTTCATGTCGGTTGTTGCAGGTAAACTTGAAGCTTTCCGGTTAAGAGATTCTAGAATTCCACTCTGAGGTTTTCAATCATTAAAGTCAGGTGGCCAGAGATTAGATCATCACATTCTTATTAGTACCTGTGATTAATTCTAGCTGCTATAAAAAACATGTCTAATTATCAAGGCTATGTTGTTAAATATTTAACAACTCTTTCAAAAGGGAGCTTGGCTAGGAGAAAGCCTTGATTTGGAGCATGGCTCATTTTTGTCTCATATATGCTCCCACCATGACAGTCTTTAGTTAACAGTGTCCCGTTACTGACCATAGAATTGGGAAGATATACACGCAATAAACTCTTGGGAGCCAATATGAGGTCCCGCTAGCCCCACAGGAGTAATTCAGTAGTTCTCTCTTTGTGTCAGTCTTATGTGATCAGGGAGGTATGAGTGCTCTGCTGCTCCAAATCACACAATGAGCCAGGGTGATAGAGGGTCTGCCACATTTAGTATGTTACTGTCATGGTCATGTAGAGTGTGGACATCCTGTAATATGATGGAGAATATGGAGATCATTGAAAATTATCTCCTTCTGAGATGAGAAACCAGAAATGGTAATAATGCAGCACACACACACACACACCTTGCCACCCCAGTTTTCTAAAACGGACTAGAAGTCAATCAGATAACCACAAACTACTGAGAAAATAGAGAAATGCCCTCTAATTCTGTACCTAGAAGTCAAGGGACAAATCATACCATCTCTGATAGAGACTGGCCTTCTCATAATCACTCTTGCTAGAGAGCTCATTCTTTCTCCCACTCTAAAACAGCCCTCCTAGCTGAAGAGGCAGGGCAAACTGATTTACGGCTAATACCCTATTGGCTAGCTTCACCCCAAAATATATTGACCTTTCTCAAATCTCCGTGGATTTGCTGTAAATCTGTTAACCCCAGGGCTTGATCCCAGGATTTCACTCAAACCACTAAATCCAAACTAGTAGGAAAAATCTGAGACCAATTTTCTGCAATTTCACATTGAAATGATTTCCTTCCCACTGCTGGTAAAGGGGAAAGTCTTGTATTTCCAGCATCAATATCTTGTCCTACTAGATGTCTGTGCATTGTCCATGTATGATCAGACCATAGGGTATGTGCAGACCTACTGTGGACAACATCTCTGAAAGATCTCCCCCAGTGAGTGCTGCTTCATGGAACAGCAGGAGGGCAGCATGGCTATGACCCTTTAACAATGACCTCCAAAAGGAGGCAACTCAATGTTCCATCTAATCAGTGCCACCAGATCTACACGAATTCTCAGATCTACACACCTCCTCCCTCTGATCAAGGCATAATGATAGAGGAAGAATAGGCTTATATACTGGTGAAATTTCTATTTGGAGAAGGAAGCACTAAACTATTACCCAGAAGTCACTGGTCCATCCAAAAACCCAAACCAAACTTAGTGCCATCAAGATAATTCCAACTCATCACCACTCTAAAGGATAGAGTAGAACAGCCTGAGGATTTCTGTGACTGCTGATCTTTTTGAATGTAGAAAGTTTTGTCTTTCTCCCTTGGAGCAGCTGGTGGTTTTGAACTGGGACCAGGGTTCCTTCATTAGTCCCCAATCAACTGAAGTACTGTGGTTCAGTCACTAGCAAATTTTTGCCCTGGCAATAGGAAGTTCCCTAAGGAGACTCTAGGTCTGCCTATTGGGAATGGTTCCATTGTCCATTCTTGGAACCACTTCCTTAGGGAGGGCTTCTTCCTGTTTATTCCACATCTGAGGAGGCTTTGGAAGTGTGTGTGTCCTTCTGGGGGCTGTGGAATTCACATAGAAGTATCTTCCTTGTGGAAGGCTGGAGGGGCACAGACTGTTTAAATCTTGAATAGTCAAGGAATTCCTTTAATCCTAGACAATTTCCCTGAAAGCTTTGTAAGCTTCTGTTCCATTTGCATAGAGAGAGTTCTACACTGCAGTCGCCACCCAAATTTCTTTTCTGCTTTCTTTCCATTATGTCTCCTTTTTGTTAGTTCAATGATAGTGATGTTGAGACTATGAGGCTCCCTGACCCTTCAGACAAATTCAGTCATATTGGAACTGTTTTGCTCAAAGGCCTCCTTGGTCGTTTTTTGTCCCCCTCTTCTTTGGTGTCTAGAGGCAATTGATATTTATAATATTTCATTGATTCGTACTCCAGGTTTCACCCTACTTTCTTTCATTTCTTCTCACAGACTAGTCAATTTTGTGTAAGTTCATTACTTTATTAAAATACTTAACAAAATTAACCAATGATTGTAAATACATACTATTATTAAAACATACTAATTTTTCTCCAACCACTTCTCCTAGAAGTGCTTTTGAAGATCTGAGGTCTTCTGTACAGATTGTTGCATCCAGTTCGATCTTCCCAACCACTACTAGCGAGAAGCTCCTAAGTGTGCTCCACCAGATGGCTTCGTCAATCCCACAAACAATGCGTGGTCGCTGGTTGCCATTGAGTTAACTTAGACTCTGGTGACCTCATGTTTTACAGATTCGAATTGTGCTTCATACAGTTATTAAAGGTCGGACTAGGCTCAAAGGCAGTGAGTTGGGTCTTGAGGACTTTTCAGAAAAGGAATATGAGGATGTCTTCCCAAGGAACTTGTGAAAGGATTGTCAGATCACCAGCCTGTCGGCTGATATCTGAGGGCATAGCCATCAGTGCCCACCAGGTGCTCAAACTCAAAACTCAAACTCATTGCCATCGAGTCAGTGCCAAATCAGCGAACCTGATAGAACAGGATAGAACTGCCCCAGTGTTCCAAGACTGTAACTGTTACGTAAAAGCCCCATCTTTCTCCCACAGAGAGATGGTTGGTTTCAAACTGTTGACCTTGCAGATTACAGCCTAATACCTAACCACTAGGTCACCAGGATTATTTTACCAGGTATTACAGCATATACTATATTTTTATATTTTGACAAGACAACACTGAACTCAAAGCACCAATTTCCATACTCTGGCAATTAATGCTAGCTGTAGTATCCTCTCTTATGCCTGAATCTTAGTCGCTTAACACATTAAAAGTTTTGTCCCTGCTTGGTAGGGGAAGTTAGCTACAGGGTCTGCTTCACATGGTGAATCAGAAACTCAGGATTCTCCGTCTTTGGTCAGAGCTTTCAGCGTGCATCCTTAAGCGCACCACTGCAAGAGGAAGAGAAGTGACTGATGCTTTTAGCCACCTCCTGGGAAGAAGATTTCTACTGGAAGCCTCGGTCTTGCAATGATGGATTCATTCTCTTCAGTTTACTGTGGCCCCACTGAGATTCAGGGTGCTGGGAAATGTAGTTTGGCTGGGTGTACAGAATGGGGAAGTGGACTTGGTGAATGTCTACAAGGGTCTCTGCCAGGGATCTAATGGCTTATTTCACGTATGCAAAGAGTCATTTTCCATTAGGTCATTTCTGAGAAGTTTTTTTCTTGATGAAAAGAACAGTAGGCAGACAATCTAAAAGAACTGAGAAGATTCTGAATTGGCACCATCACAATTCAATCCCAGCAGCCTGTACTGAGCACTGTGTTCCTAACTCTGGCCTGCTTGGTCTTGGTTTCACCAATGGCTCTTCGGCCACAGATTTGATAAATGTAAACCAGAAGCAAAATCTACCATGCCATCCTGTAATTTTCCCACTTGATGATCTTCTGTTTCAGTCAGAGAAATATATCTCATTAGAGGGTTATGATCATGCCTCATGAAACTCAATCTTGTCCCACCACAGAGTCTCTATTCTCCATTTCACTCACCGACAACCCCACGTGTCAAAGAAAAAGGTACCATTATTTCTTCATTGAATCCACTTTGGGGTCTGCTATATTCATGTCTTGTCCCAAGGATATAGCCATATAGAGGCTGGAGACTGAGGTATTACGATCACTGACGGAAGGTGAACTGTACAAGGCCTGGGTCCAGCATCACTCCAGCGCTCCCTGCTCTCACTGAGGGAAGTGCTTTGGTTTGTAGAACCTCCTCTGGGAGGCTTCACAAACAACCGAGATGCTAACAATGACAGACAAAGGCTTTTTCCTGGAGGTATAGGTCTTTTACCTTCTGATTCTGAAAATCTCATTATCTGCAGCCCCCCTCCCCACCACCACCCAGCATGTGGCCCTGTCTAAAATCAAACAAAAATCAGAGATATTCAAATCCGGATGAAAAAGAATTGAGAGTCTCACAAAACTCAAATTAATTTTGACCTCGACTAACAGAACACATAAAGCAATATTCTTATTAGCAGGCACATTTGAGTCATTTGGATTTGAGGACTTTGCTTTGCTGATTTTGAAAGGGAAAAAGAAAAAGACAAATAAATGCAGTCAGCTGCCCTAGATTCTACTTGGACACCAGAGTATTTACTCAGCACAGAGCCGCTTGGAGCTAATGGTTCTGAGTGCCTCTAATGGGCCTCCAGGTCGAGCAGGGCCGGGTTTGGCATGAGCAGGGAAGTACTCCAGACTGGGAGTGTGCAGATCTCCTCAGCCGGGACTCTCACCACCACCATGTTCCCTCCAGCTCTCTCCTTGGGAGCGTTTGGTTCCCCCCTGCAGCGTGTATGGACGTGCTTTAGAAGCTCAAGAGCTTGGATCAATACCTAAAAGTTTGGAGGCTTATGAAATCTTCCAAATTGGAATGAAAACATCTCCCCGGGTATTCTGCATTGCTAGTAAATGGAAATGAAACATCCGAGTGAAGGCAAAGCATTCCCCAGACCTTCATTTTATTTCCACTCAGATGTAATCCAAAATTAACACTTGCTCTAGACACCCAGCCTATTAGCGCCCGGAACGATTCCTCAGCTTCAACGAGTAGGGCAGTGGCTGGGGGCCTGGCCAAATGTTGTGGGGCTCCCCTACTTGGAATTCCACCCTGGTAACCCAACAAGAGACACCCATTACCATTTAATTATAATGACTGAGCAGATGTGATAACAAGGTTGTCTTCTCTGGCTCTGGTCCTGATGTCACCACAAGGGTTTCCAGTTGTTGCTCTTTCTCATTTTGCTCTTCCTCATTAATCTCGGCTCCTCCAGCTGTCTCCTGCTTGCTTCCCTGACATGTCGGACCGGCCTTTTGTGCTAGGCGACCATGGCCTTGCAGAGAAGTGGCTGCGTGCGGTTAGGGCTTGGCGTAGTCTGGTTCTGGCCATCTGTGCTGTCCTGCGGGCCCGCCATGCTTCTCTTGAAGCCCTGTAGCTTCATCTCCACTAAATTGGTGCATTCAAAACAAATAGAAAGATGAAACCCAAACAAGTCCTCCGTCATACCCATGAAAGGTCATTTGCTTTTGTGTCTATGTTCTTTGGCATTTGATCCTTAGATTTAATTATTTAATTGTGCCCCATGTTTAGGCCTACTAGACCCCCAACTTCAGAACAAAGTAATGGTGTCATTAGTTTGACAAAAGGCAGAATTCTGTCCCTCTTAGAATTAAAACTGAAGATGCAGTTGGCTTTGGTGAAGTCTGGGGTAAATCTGAATTCTTAAGATGTGTCATGCTTGAGATTTTGAGCACGACTGAGCACATGTGTTTGTTTCCGTTTTTCGTCATCTATCCTTTGTGGGACAGACAAGTGTGGTGAGGTCTATGTAAGCTCCCTGATGAGAGAGCACATGTCTTTGTTGTGCTACTCCCCACACTGGATGTACAAGGACCGGTTTGTCTGTGAAGAGTAATGATCTCTTTCACTTTTTGAAGTAGTTTGTACTAGGGAGTTTCAAAATGTTTGTGGAAAATAGATAATGGAATTTTAAAAATGAAATTTCTGTAGCCCCTTTGTATCCATCTGATATTCTTCTGAGCTTTTAATATAAAGTATCTCATGGTAGCTATGCAAAGCATGGACTATGATTATGTCAAAAATCCCTGGTGGGGTAGTGGTTAAGCATGTGGATATTAATCACAAGATCAGTGGTTTGACTCCACCATCCTCCCCCAGGAGAAACAGAGGGCCCCCTGCTTCTGTAAACATGAATGGACTTAGAAACCCAATGAGGTCATTATACTGTGTCCTGCAGGGTGGCTATGAGTTGGAATACATTTCATAGCAAGTGGACTTGGTTTGGGGTATTATCCCATCTCCATTTCAGCAACAAACAAACAAACAAACCAAACCAAAGTACGGGGATTTCAAAAACTTCGACAAAATTATAGAGCAGGTAGTTGTGCTGAGGCTAGCTGAGAACTCAGACAAGTTATTCTGGGGCCTTCCGTTTATTCATTACACTCTACCACTTCCAGAGAAATGGAATAACTCTTCTCAGAAATCTTACAATCTATGCCTGGAAACAAAACTGAAGCCCAGCAGCTGGGAAGCATGTATGTGTGTGAGACTGGGGGTGGTTTCCGAGCTCTTAGGAATGATGGATGGGCTGGGCAGCAGGTTCTGTAAAGTGAGGCGACACTGGAAGCCAGCACAGCCTGAAGAAGACGGGAACAGAGCCACAGGTCCACCTCTCCCCTGTGATTCTGCAGTGGGCGTTACAGACTTTCTAAAGACATACTTTAAAAACACCTTCTGCTTGCTCCAGATGTCATACTTGTGTGTTGTCCAAACATGATTTTGACAAATAAAAGGACTCCTCTAATGAACCCCTGGTGGCACAGGGCGCATGCCATGAACTACTAACACAGAGGTCAGCAGCTAGAACCCACTAGCTGCTCAGCAGGAGAAAGATGGCGCTTCCCACTCTCGTAGAGAGGTACAGGCTCCGAACCCCCCTGGGGCAGTTCTCTTCTGCCCTTTCAGGTTGCTATGTATCGGAATCAACTAGATGGCAGTTGATATTGGAGTTTTCTTGCTTTTGTTTTAATAGTGACCCCATGTTATCATTATCAAAGTGCATGATGTTCTGGTGGGCACTATACCTGGTTCTAATTACAAAAACAAATGAGTGAAGAGGACTCCCATAGTCTTTTATGTAGTGGTAATGTCAGAACAAGGCTGTTCACATCTCTGGTCACTGACATGAGGGAGGTTTAATCTTTTCGGGAACGCTACAAATGGATTTGGGGTGTTTACTGTTATCCATAGCCTTCTTTCGGTGAACTGGGAGTTCAGAACTTAAGTTCTAGTGCAGTTCTCTTCTTTGATTTGCAATCCTTTGATCACCTGGGCTGGTATGGACTTAGCTGACACCTCACTCAGATGGTTGCTTGTTTAATGATGACCCCTCTGGACTCTAGACATTCTTATTTCTGATAACTGGACCCCATCCACATTCTTCACCAGACTCTGCGACAGCACTCGTGTCTTCAGCGATCGCTTCAAGAGGGCAAGGACTGTGGTGCTGCCGTTTTAAGAATTTTGTTGCATTCCTCTTCCCAAAGAATTCTGACAACTAGACACCAACACACACAATGAAACTACAATATACTCTTCTGAACACATTGCATTCTGACCCCTAGTGTATTGGATTGATCCTTTTTGAAATGATTCTTGGTCACCACTTTGTTTCAAGCTCCACAAACCATTTCATGAAATAACGTTTGGAATGTGTTGCAGCCCTCTGGTTGGGGAATGAAACCTAACAAATCTGCCCGTTTCACTGGAGCTTATCCCAACAGAGAGATGAAAACCTTTCCTGAGTTCTCGGCCACTTTGACCCTCCTTTTCCTCCAGATCCAAAGGGGTTTAAAATATTTGTGGAAAATATGTCAATACTTTTTTTCCCCATGAGTTTTATTTAACTCCCTGCCTATATTCCTGAGATTGTGTCTGTAAAACTAACAGGCTTTCATAACTCTACTAGACCTGAAGTTCCTGAAGGCAGCCTCTGTTTTTAAGAGAAGGCTTTCTACCCCTGTAAAGGTTCACTGTCTTGGAAAGGGCACTTCTACACTGGACTAGAGGTTCCTTATGAACCATAATTGATTCAGTGACAGTGATGGTTTTAAGGAGTAAAAATCTTAATATGCCACAAATTTGGCATGATAAACTCCCCAATCTTCTATTATACATAGATTGCAAAATAAATTCAGCCTTGTCAGTAATGTACTTGGACTGAGTTATTATTTGTTCTTGGGAAGCAGATGGAACATTGGTAGGAAGGTACTTGTGAGGGTCTATTAAGTATTCATATTTAGATTTAAATGTAATCACAATTGAATGTATTGTGAGAGCCCATTAAGGATCTATTATGTATTGATATTCAGTACTGTATATACATTGTCCATGCATTTCTCACAACAGTGCACCAAGGTAGGTATTAGTTGAGTGTTTCAGTTTTCAGATAAGGAATCAGAAGTTGAGAATGAAGACTCTACTGGCCCAGGATCGCCAGAGTCATGGTGGTGCTCAACTGTAGTCCTGCGCTTTTTCAGTCTGTTCTCTCCCTTTTCTCTATTTAGGTGGTTCACTTTTAATATACATCATCTATTCCAATTATCCTTCTCAATATCTAAAAGGCAATGCTTGCTGTAAGTTCTGTGCTTCTGGAAGGTCGAATTTCAAAGGAATTCTCTGAAAGGAAAACAGGTGTTCCTTGAAGTGACTCCTTTATTTGCTGCCCAATCAAATGGCGCTTATTTTCCAAGTAAATTCTTTGATCAGGACTGTGATGACAAGAGATAATGCAATAAGGAAAGCTACAGATCTGAAATATAGATCCAAATTTAGAGACCTCGTTTTTTAAAATTTCATTTTATTGGGGGCTCATACATCTCTTATCACAATCCATACATCCACCCATTGTGTCAAGCACATTTGTACATTTGTTGCCCTCATCATTCTCAAAA
>NW_022111300.1:28891598-28892998 GCF_000313985.2 Echinops telfairi | reverse complement strand
GGAAGGAAGCATTTAAGAACTAGAGGAAAGTTGTATGTTTCATCGTTGCTACCCTGCACCCTGACTGGCTCCAAGAGACCTCATTTTTGTTGGCCATTTTTTACAGCAATAGTGTGTATGTACAGCAAGGCTCTGAATGCAGAAATGCATCTTAAACACAGGGAGCAGACCAAGGAGAGTGGCTAGAAATCTTTGGCATTTACAAGTGAGCTTTCCTTCCTCAACTCCAAGGCTTGCTCTTGAAGCTAGAGTTGCAGTTGTATCCAGCAGGCACACTGGGGTGCCACGTCACTGAGCTGATTCCAGCTGTCTTCTTGATCGATCCCAACTCCATCAATACAGAATACTCATACCAGAGGTCATTCCTTCAAGTTGTAAATTTAGATCAAATAAAAGAAAATATTATTATATATAAACTGGAGACATTATAGATTTTTAGAACCAGTTACATCATTGCAGAGGTGAACAAGCTGAATAAATTCAAGGAGCGAAATGTATTTGTAGATATGCTTACACTGTTGCAGCATTAATATCCACCCCTTCAAAGGAATTTCAGCCAAGGATGCAATCAATTTGCCGACTGAAGATCAAGTTGAGATGTGATGGTGTTTGTGGGCTTGGGCTTCAGGTGTTCAAGTATCAGTGATTACATATTCTTAAAGCTGTACGGTTACAGGATGGTCTGCAGAGAGATGCGTGGGAGAGCCCGGAACAGAACCACTTAGCCCACTTCAAGTTTATTATTGCTCTTGCGGTGTGACTTTCAGTAATTTATGAGACTGTCTGTTGGGTTCAGGAGCTCTTGAGACCTTCTGTCTAAGAAAATAGCCATGCTGGGTTTTTTTTTTCTGAATGGAGGGACTGACATAGATCAAGCAGTGCAATTTGTTGGATATCCTTTTGTACAGGCAAAGGAAAGGTTGTGGCATTTGTAGCTTAGTAGAAAGAGGGAGGAAGTTGAGGTCTAGAGGTATGTCGAAAGGAACCTTGTAGTTGAGAGTACATAAAGGTCATTTTTTATTTAACATCTTGGGGGCATAGGACAACTCTACTAAGAATACTAAAGTTTCAAATTGCAACTGTCATTTAGAGACTTACATGTAGCAAACCACATGTTCTTTCAGGGCTTAAAGATATCAGAATAGCTCTCTCTTTCTATTAAACAGTTAAAACACCCTCAACTTGAACAGACACGTCATTCTTCCTTCCCTGGTTACATAAAAGCGGGATCCCTGATTATGAAAGTCGATTTTGTGACTCTTTGTTCCCAAGTGAGCAGCATGCCTTTTATAATGGATTTTCCAAAGAGAGGTTTTATAATTGCATATTGCATCGTTTGGTCCAGAGGATAGCTCCCTAAGTGAGTGCCCTAGAATGAGTTCTCTAGAGGAGAAAAACCA
>NW_022111300.1:28881559-28891498 GCF_000313985.2 Echinops telfairi | reverse complement strand
TATTTATATATATAAATCTAGAAATGCTTATATATATATTTGTATATTATATATATCTATAAATCTAGAAATGTTTATGTGGAAGATGTGGAAATGCTTATGTGGAAGATGCTTATATATATAAATCTAGAAATGCTTATGCGGAAGATGGCAGTGTTGTTGAAATAGGCATATTCCAAGTCCACGGATTAGGTGTCAGGCTGGAGGCTTCTCCCAACTCAGGTAACTGCAGAGACTGTTGAACCCAAGGCTGCCAAGTTCGATACCAGGCTTTTGGTTTCAGAGGCACATTAATCCAAAGTCAACAGGTCAGATGGCAGGCTAACGGCTTCCAGGAGTGGTAGGCAATATGGCAAGCCACTGACTCAAGTCCAAAGAGCTGCAGGTTGGAGGCTGGAGGGCTAAGCAAATGCAGGATCCAAACCCAGCAGAAGGAAAGCCAGTGTTTTCTACAGTGACCATTTATGCTGCAGGCAGGCCACACCTCCAGGTGAAACTATGTTTCAATCAAGTGGATTCACATAGAAGACCTCTTAAGGAGATAATTGCATAATATTAGATTTCATCGTGAGGCGTGGTGACTAGGTCTTAAATGCCTAACTACTGGGAATCTTGGCTCAGCAAAGTTGACATAAAACAATCACAGGGACCAACCAGATTTCCCATAGTGATATCATAGGAATTGAAGAGTCATTTAAATCCCTTGATGAAACTACAAAATTGTGAGTTTTACTGACATATGGTCAACTCCTTCTATAAAAATTAAACAGATAAATATGGAATTACTCATGATTGCAGGCAATGCATTGGCTTGGGTTGGTTCCTGTAAGATACATAACGAGAAAGTTATCTGTGTATGTTCACTGTGTGTGCTCCCATGTAAGCCCACCCAAGAATGGGTGCACAAGATGGTGGGGTCATCAAGCGAAGGACTTAAAGCAGATCCACTGACATTGGAGTTAGCAGTTCAGAAGGGATTCTAATTAAGATAGTTGATATTATCTGACACTGGGAATTTCTTGATGGCAGGACATAACTGTACAAATAAATCTGGATTGAATCATGGGGTTTAATAGTTGCTTGTTGGTGATAATTGTAGCATGCATTCAAAACGTATTTATCCAGATTATAAGATAAATTTTGTCTCTGACTGGAGCTAACATCGATAATACTGGAGTTTGGTTAAAACACAAGTCAGAGGAAAAAGTCCTAATTGTTTACAACATCTTTCTTTTCCAGTAGAAATCATATATCTGATTCCTTCCTGGAGGTTCCTGCTAATAGTAATGTAGAATTATTGGGATGCAGTTATGGGTTTAGGCCAAGATTTTATTTTCTTTGTGGGTCCCTACGCAGGGGGATCCTTGGCTGGCAAAACGCTGGCCCATAACTTACGTGAAGCTCAGACAACTTTGTAGTAATTCTTCCAACTGTCGGACTCAATAGCAGCCTTCAGAAGGGTATTTTTTATCTCTGACAGTTGCAGCTTTCAATCCTAGATTGGATTTCTTACTGTCCTCCCAGAAGATGTTTTAGTGATGTACCCGCTTTAGCATATGATTGGGAAGACCTTGAAATAAATCCCAGCTAGCAAAATGGTATGGTGGAGTGGGGTGGAAAGAGTGTTAATATTCACTAGTAAATCTAATACCCAGCTAACTCTCTTTTTGAGAAAGAAGGCACTTGTTCTTCATTTCTGCATCCTTTCTAAGTTTTGAAACTCTCTTTCTTACCTTTTATGGGCATTTATTTGGGCAATCATTTAATCTATTCAACCGCTACTATAAAGGAATCTGTGATGTATAGTTGTTGCCATGACTTTTTTGTTTTTTCAAATGAGAAGGATCGTCAGACCAAACAGAGACATGAATATGGAATGTGGGCGTCCTCATAAGCACTGACTTACTGTGGTCTTGGATTAGTGCCTTTTCTGCCAGGGTCTTAATTTTATTTTTCCTAAAACACTAAGCAAAACAACAACAGTACAAACTCTTAATCCTAAGCTACCTAAAAGGCAGAGTGGAGGCTGAGGCTGCAACCGAAGAGAGTGAAGGCACCGAATAATGATCTACTTGATCCATGCGCTGCACAGGACCAGACAACACTACTTTGGCTAGTACATCATTTGACTGCACTCCGTGCCAACCAAGTCTACTTTTTCCAGATTTTTTCCCAGGCGCGTCCTTGACTTTCTCATCATTTCAATGGATGCATCAGTTAAGGCAAAGGCAGTGTCTCCTGAAGGCTCTGTGAAAACTTACATAATCTACCCAAGACAAAACAAACTTCCATTGAGTTGATTCTGACTCATAGTAACCCTATTGGGCAGGGTAGAGCTGCCCCTATAGGTTTCTGAGGTTGTCACTCTTTCCAGGAGTCTAAATTGTGTTGTTCTCCCTCAAAAAGACTTGTGGTTGTGATCGGCTGACACCCTCATGGGTAACCGCTGTGCCAACAGGGTTCCTAATTTACCTAGGAGGGCTCCTTAAACCATTCTTCTTAGCACTTTGGCGTAGCTCCAACAATAAGCCTAGCTTTAGGAAGGTGGAGGGATGAAGGAGATCATGGAACCTACCTTTCCAGAGTTTCAATTTTGTAAAAACAAACTTGAATGTGTGGTAAAAAGTGTGCGTGTGTGTGTGTGTGTGTGTGTGTGTGTGCTTTTAATTTCAATGGTTTAAAAGCAAAATGGAGAACACATTTACAGACAAGAAAAGTAAACGGTATCTTTAGGGAAGAGATAGAATAGGAGAAAGTGGGATTTCCTCCTTGTGAAAAAAGGTGGTGAAAAATTATGACATGAATAGGTGACAATTATAAAACCCTGCTTATATCCAACCAGAGCAGATCCATTCAGATGAAGACAAGCCTTGGGCACCCGGATAAAGGGTTGGCATCACAAACACACATATAAAAACAATCTGTGATTTAGCACTGAATTTAAAGCTATAGGCCTTGCCGTTAGTCCGATTTAGTCCAAATTAGTCCAATTTACTTTGCACTTTAAAAACATTGTTTCATTCATTTCTTTAAGTGTAGAAAGATGTCTAGTTCTCATTTAGAGATTACAATTAGTTCTATTACAATGCTTTTGAGAGTTATAGGTGATCACCAGACTCAACATTGTGATTTTTAAAAAGATTTGGACAATGATACTGCATTATTGAAGGATGTACCCAGCTTCAAGTAATGTAACACTTGATTCTAGAAGCTTGTATGTGAGCACAGGAGCCCTGCTCATGGAGTGGCTACGTCGCATGGAAGGAAGATGTGGCTGTCAGCTTTCGAAGATTCACAGTCCTGGAAACCCGATGGTGCTCTTCTACCGGTATGACAGAAGGGTTTGTTTTTGTTTGTTTGTGGTGTGTTTGCTTTTATTACGTATGTGGGGCTCTCTTTTCCCAGCTCCACCTAATATCCAGAAGGATGTGGTTAAAGTTGTTTTGGGGTCAGTAGTTAGGTGATGAATTCTTTTTATTTTCTTTACCTTTTCCTAATAGCTCAAGATGCCTCTATCTGTTATATTTACAACCAAGAGAGGAGGGAAAGAGAAAGAAGGCCAGAAAGGGGTTTCCCAGCCTTCCTCACTCCTTGGAAAGCTGGCCAAGGTGGTTCTATACTTTCCAGCCACTTCCAGAAGATGCCCATTTTGTTGTTATTGAGACGGAATGGGAAGAGCTTTTTGTTGTTGCAAATACTTGCCTGGGTCATCTAGGTATTTATCTAGAATTAAAATCTCAAAACCCATTCCTGTTGAGTTGATTCCAACCCGTTGGGAACTTCCAGGGCAGAGTAGAGCTGCCCCCTGTGGGTTCCTGAGCCTGCCACTTGGAGGAGTCGGAAATTCCATTTTTCTGACCTTGTGGTTAGCAGCCCAATATGCAGCCGCTGCACCACCAGGACTGCTTACTATGAAAAGATAGGTTAGGTTTTAAATATGGAAACACCTGTAGAGATAAAGCCTATTCTGGCTTCCAAGTATCCAGATTTTGGTACAATGTAGTAATCAACTATATCATTGGATTCTTCACCTTTCATCCAAGTACTATTATTATCTCAAATTGCTTTATAAATATTAGTCATAGTTCCTCTGTGTATCTATAATTCTGGTAAACATTTGCATTGCTATGTGTAAGCTGTCTTCCATGAAGCTAAGCACTTTGCCAAACACCAAGTAACTTTGCCAGAAGTTTTCTATTTTCAGTCATAATCAGGAGCCTCATGACTTCCCTCATTGTCACTATTTTTGTGTGTCCTTAGCACGTTTGGTTTTTAAGATTTGTTGTCTCTTCTTTGTTGTTTTCCATGTTTTAAAAATAAGGAAAACCAATGTTCAGAGCAAAATTAAGTGACTTGCTTAAGGCCAAGAGGCTGGAAGGTAGCAGATTAGACTCAAACCTAAGTCTTAAACCTGTTTTCTTGAGACTCTGCTTCCCGCTTTGTGTCATTTGAAGTGTAGTCTCGATCTGAATAAGAGCCAATGTGATGAAGTCAGAGAATACTCTTTTAACTCCAACTCAGTTTTGGGTAATGATTACCTGGTGTTCAGATGCAAACGCACAACTATAAGGATTACAAAAGTCAGCACTATAATAGAAACTATTACTTCATCCATGAAGCAGAAGATAATGATTAGATTGCTAATAACTAATGTCTCCCTATTTCCTGTTCTTATCTGATTCATTTTGAAGGTACACTTTTTGCTTTATTGTGATTCAACAGGTCAGTCTTTGCTTTGGCTCTTGGGTGAAAGAGACAAGTCAAATGTGTTCACATCCATGTGGATTATGATGGCGTGTCTAGAGCAGTGGTTTCTCAACACTGACTATGCAGTAGAATTGTCAGGGCAGCTTAGAAAATTCTAACTCAAAGCGCACTGCCTGGGGCCGATTATAATTCATAGCAACTATAGGAAACCATTCCATAGAGCCTCCAAAGCTAAAAATTTTTGGTGGGTTTGGGGAAGGGGGCTTTTAAATTATTATTTACATAGATGTTTACAGAGCAAACTAATTTTCCACTCAACAGTTTATAACTTACTTCATGATCTCAGTAGCAATCCTCTCAGAATACAATATCCTCATCTCCAACTCCTCCCTGGCTCCTCAGTTTCATCCCCTTCTCTCCTGCTGGTTTGGAGCTACCTTTTTGGATGCCAAGTCAGTAGTTCTGTGGAGTGTGTTCCTCACAGGCTCACTTTACAGGCCTACCAACTCTTTAGCTGCTCCACACCTTTCTTTATTTTAAACTAGGAAGCGCAGCCAGAATGCTCCGTGGAATCAAAGATGGCGAAACTTTGTCTCGCGTATTTTGGACCTGTTCTCAGGAGAGGCCCTGGAGAAGAATGAGTAGGAGGGTCCAGAAATTGAAGAGGACTCTCAACAAGATGATGGACACAGTGGCTGCAACAGTGGACTCCAACCCAAGAATAATTGTGAAGATGGGGCAGGACCGCCCGGTGGTTCATTCTATTGTGCGTTGGGTCACTATGCACACACCTGACTCAATGACACCTCTCAACAATGCCATGGCTTGGCTAAAGATTGGTCTCTGGGTGGGTTTAGTTCCAGGCTTGAAGAGCATCCAACGGTCAAGGTCTCCTTAATTGGGATTTTGCTTTTTGTTTGACCTGCTTCCCCTCCCCTCCTCTGGTTAGGATTTTCTATTGTGATCCTAATCTGAGTGGTTGGTGATGATAGCCCGACGCCACCTGCTGCTCCTGGTCTCCCTCTTCTGAGTGGAAACAGTAGCTTTTTTAGTCCATCACACTTTTCAGCAAATTACTTCCATGAGCCTTTGGCTTTCTTTATCCTTCTTTGCTATAAACAGGGAGAGGCAGATCAGTGCATCTCAGGTGGCTCCGCCCCAAGTTTTTGAAGGCTCTGAATCTGAGGAAACAGACAGCCACACACGGAACCCAGGAAGCCACTGATGGGTTCAAATGACTGGCTTTGGGGTTAGCAGCCAAGGGCTTTACCCGCTGTCCATCAGGGCTCCGATAGAACACCGATGCTAATGCCAGTCCTCAGATCTTCTGATTCAAGTAGTGGGGATCGAGACCAGGCATGTGCTTTGTTCTTTCTGTTATGCTGTGCTCTATGTCTTAGTTCCCCAGGTGATTCCAACACTCAGCTTGAGAAGAAAACCACGGGCCTAGATGATTAATAGAGGTGCTAATGGCAGGGAGCGAAGATAGCGCCTGGGTGAGTGGTCCTCAAACCTCTGGGTCTATAGACCGTTTTATGGGGATATTGAAGGAAATAGGTCTCTTCAGAATTCATAGAGATAATTGCACTGCTTTTGACGAGACACCAATGAGTGAAAGGAACAGCAAATGACTAACGAGAGAGGAATTATGTGCAGAGACTAACTTTATTGTGTGTTTTCGTGGCACTTTTATAGTTTTTTAAGTGCTATCATCTGAATTTGCCAGAGGGAGAAAAAACATGAGACCTTGTGGGAATGAGTACCTTAATGAGACTATAGTTTGCGTTCATAACTAAACTTGAAGCACAACTTTGGCCTGCTGGGACCTAGTTCGGAGTCCTTCCCATTGTTTCGGCTGGCCCCTCCGCTTCCCTAGATCACTGCCCGGCAGCCCAGGAGTCAGTTCTCACTCTGTTGGCCCCACGTGAGTCCCAGTAGAACGTGATCCATAGAATGTGTGATAGCCGTGTTTTCAAACAGAGTGCCACATCTTTCCTCCAAGGCACCCCTGAGTGGAATCAAATCGCATTCAGTAACTGAATAACATTTGGTTAGTAGCCAAACGTGTTACCCATTTGCACCACCCTGAGACTCTGGAGAGGCTGGCCCTAAGCATGTCGGAGGGGTCTTAGGGCGGGCACAGGTTTGTTTTCTGGATGGGAGAATAATAGAGTTGATTTGGTCCCCAGATTTCATTTTGCGGGAGCTCTGCTTGAGCAATTTTCTCACAGCAGTGGGAGAAGCCTGGTGTGTACTTTAGCACAACACTGTGTCAGCCTAGATGTTTGCCTTGGCTATTTTCAATTCCCTGAGCCTAATGTACTTCCTATTTGTATTGGGGCAGATGCTGGTTTGTCTCCCAAAGTCCATTTCTTATGCTTTGTTCCCACCCCCCTACCCCTGTTTTAAAGTTTGATCCAACTGAAATCTATACATTATTTCACAGACATCAGTGGGTTTTTTCCAGGTTAAATTATTTAAAGGCATTGTTTTATTGAAGGGTTCAGATTAGCTGCTGACACTTATTGGCAGAAAGAAACACTTTCTCCCATTGGGATAAATCATATTTTTTATTAGAGAAATGAGAGACTAAATTGAGTTTCTGCCTTTTAAGTTCTAGCTGTGTCCAATGACATCTGGCACTTTAAATGACAACTGACCTTAATATCAAGCTCAGACATCAGTCACCCAAGGTATATTCTCCCACCAGTCTCCCTTCTTCTTCTTGTATCTCCCCTTTCTGTTGCTCATTCTCTTACTTCTCCCTGTTCACTCTCTCTCCCCTCTGGACCTTTTTACCTCCCCTTCCCCCCACAGCTTCTCTTCTAGCTTCCCAAATGCTCCTCCCCTCCCTCTCTCATCTCATTCATGTTCTCTTCTCTCTGCCCTGGCTCTCCTCTTTTCTAACTGACTAGACTGGGTTGGCTTATCTTCTCATCTTCCTACTCTTTATTCCTATGGGTTTAGAGGGTTCAATTTCAAATGCCACTCATCTCCTGGAGTGAATAAGTAAACAAATCTGAAAGCAAAGTGAGAGAAAGAGGGAAAAAAAAGTTTGATTTTCGCTTTCTTTCTTATTTTTTTCCCCTGCTTTCTTCATCCCCATGCCAAGCTTATTCCTTGGGAATTTTACACATACACATGAACGAATCTAAACTTTGCCTGTCTTCCTCTCTGGCTGAAGAGCTGTGGGTAGGGAGACAAGCAGTTCTATGGGTGCTCCTGTTCCCCAGGGTGACTCATGGCTGAGAAGCATGCCACTGTGATTGAATACCTGTTTTCCCATCCTTCCTTAGATACGTTTTATCTCCCCAGAATTTCATGTGCAGCACTGGTACAGCACACTTTCATATATTTTCCAAATTCCACAGGGACTCGGTAACCTTTGTTATCACCAGTAACCTCCCGGGAGAGCCTGTGTCCATGCTCCCGATGACGCCCTCGATGGCCTCAGCACTGGCAGGCGGAGTCCGAGGCTGTTTGCAAGAAGAAAAGTGCTGTTTAGTGTGGACCTTGGTAATTGGTTGGACACAATTTGGCAGTGTCATCTGGAATCACATAATGTTGTATGTCACATTCAAATCGGCCTAGCTACGTTAAAGGAGCCCCTTTGCGTGGGTCTGAAATCTGTTACCCACAGAAGAGCAGAGTTGGGGTAGAAAGAAGAGATCAGAAGGAATTTTCTGAAGTAAAGTTCCCCAGGGGAGACGTCCCTGAAATTGGAAAGAGAGTGGCTGAAGGTGTGAGAAGTCAACTCGGCAAAGGACAACCAGGTAAAATCACTCCTCTGGTGGTGACCGGAGTGAAGGTGCCTGCCAAGGGGTTGATGAGAGGCTACACTCCGGTCACTCGCAGCTTTCCAAGATGGGTGACACAGAGAGGTCCCGTAGGCTTCTCTAGTCAGCACCCAAACCCAGGTAATTCTTTGACAACTGGATAGTTGCTAAGTACCACCCACAGAGAACAAAATATTTAGAATTTCCCAATTAAGAATGGAGCCCAAGATCACTGGTTCTCAGACTGACTGCATGTGTTTTATCTGCTGCTCTCTGCATTTCTATTTAACTAAAAGTGATCTAGTACAAGAAGGGAATAGTTTGCTCTTCTTTTTAAAACAGTTTGAGGGGACAACCTAAAATGACAGAAATTTCTTCTCGAAAATAATGTCGCCGACCTGTGGAGACTGGGTATTTGCTATGACTGATTTAGGCAAACACTTTTAAGTCAGCCGCACTGTCTTAAGGTAGCACTAGATGACAGTGCTCTCAGTCTTAAAGGTGCTACCAACTGCACTTCGCATGACTTCCTTCACACTTGCTAAGTCATGAGTGTATCAGTTAGACTCCATTATACATTCTCAACAAATAAGCCAAGTGATAGAATGGGATAGAAGTGGTTGGAAGGAGTGCTCTTGTCCTCAGACCTGACAAGGAAGAACAGAGCACGAAAGACTCCTTGAGTATAAAGGAAATAAGGGTATTTCAAGGAACTATGTGTGGTCCCTGTCTTAGATCCTTTCCTCCATCTAGACTTAGGACAAGCAAGAAACCAGGGAATGAAGAGAGGGAAAAAGAAGAGGAAATGGGTGAGCTAAAAGTAATATAAGGTGTATCCTTTGGGAATGACGAATTGTAATTAGATTTACAATCAAGAGAAAAATCATTAAAACATTGGGTTGGATTCTGGAACTAGAATATCTGTAACCACTAGCTGTGTCCACTCTACAGCTGTCAGAATTTTCATTTGTAAAATAATGTAGACTGGAGATATGGTGCAACATCCCAGGAGAAGAAACAATACTTCTCTTGGGTTCCTTTCAAATCCTCATAGGCCTAGCTTTAGAAAGAGCATAGAAAAGAACACTGTGAAATATGGACCATTGTTATGCAGATGAAGAGATTTTTAACATTTCTTTTTATTCCTGGGTCCTTTTCTAAAACTCGTCCCCCTCTGCCATATCACTGACTTTCAACAGTCCTCTCTATCTTAGACTACATCTCTCTGACTTGAGAAATGGAGGTTTAACAGAAAGCAGAGTTCTTAGAGACTCCACCTTCATGAGACTCAGGAAAGGGTGTGACTACTTGGGTCAGGGTCAACTTCTTTGAAGGGAGGAATCCATAGAAGAAACACAGTTAGGTATACATAGATGAGTATCTATCTATCATCTATCTATATATTCATCTCAGGGAATTCATATGAATGGCCATGGAAGTGGCAGTCAAGAAATCA
>NW_022111300.1:28853545-28880460 GCF_000313985.2 Echinops telfairi | reverse complement strand
ATGTATGGACTGTGATAAGAGTTGTATGAGCCCCTAATAAAATGAGTAAAAAAATAAACAGAAAAAAGCAAAAGCTGTATTGCGTTGAGGCAATCTGTGGTAAAAGACTTCTTCTAAGTGGTAAAAGGCAAAGGTCTCACTTTGAAGGCTAAAGTGCCCCTAAGCAAAAAATTGCGTTTGAACCAACTCATATGCACATCAAAGCTCAACAAGGTGTCAGGAAGATTGAAGGAGAATCGACGCATTTGAGTCATGGTGTTGGCAAACAAGATTAAATATACCATGGATGGTAGAAGAGCGAACAAATCTGTCTAAAAAGAAGTCTAGACAGAATGCTTCCTAGAGCAAAGCTAGCAATATGTTGTCTAACATATTTTGGACACGCTATCAGGAGGGATCAGTCTTTGGGAAAGGATATCATCCTTGATACGGTAGCAAGATATTGTGAAGGAGGACGATCACCAGAATTGACACAATTATCGATACACTAGCAGACTCATATAGAGCAACCATAGTGAGGCTCACTGTGCAGGCTAGGCAGTGTTTCATTCTACTTCATACAAGGTCATAATGAATCAGAACCCATGTGATGACATTTACCAGCAACAAAACCACCATCCAATTTACCAGCTATTTACAGATGTGCTACTATTTCACAGGCACTGCCCTAGGTTTTGAAAATCTGGCAATGAATGCATTATCATACATTCTGATATATTTATATCTGAGAGTCTAGTACTTCATTGGAAACTTTGTGGGACAAATATAGTTACATATACTTAGGAAAGTCTAGAAATTTCAATGATTATGTAAGGATGTTTTAAGGTGATGCATATGGATTTTTAAAGACAGACTTTCTCTCGCTTTATGTAAAACAGGTTACTGATGTTGGAATTGTCCTTTGTGTTTCCTTAGAGTGTCTTTTTCTTCTCCCTGGAAGTAGAGTATGGATCAAACATGCACCTTTGGAGTAAGTGTGTGATTTTTATTATCCTTTTTGGAAGTCAACCAGCCACTGTGTTGTGTTAAACTGGAGAGACAAAACTGTTACCAGAGATCTAACCAGGTTATGTGTGACTTAATTTCATAGGCAAGGGCACAAGTCTGGATTAAGTATAAAGTTGTCCTGCAGTGGTACCAATGGCCAGGTGCTCAATGACCAGGAAACATGTTGCTCATTTGAACCCACCCAAAGGTGCCTCAGAAGACAGTCCTGTTTATCTGCTTCTGAAAGGTCACAGCTTTGAAGCCCTGATGCAATAGTAGTTCTATTCTGTGATCATGCGTCACAAGACAGAATCGACCCAATGACAGCTAACAACAATCGCAGTGTGGAAAGTGCCTGGTGAGTGGAGGGAAGAAGGAGACAATATCCAGTCGGCGGGACAGCAACGAGTTTAGAGTACTGAGAGGAGGAGCATATGGAAGGGGATGGGAAGTCTGCTGGGGCTGTAGGGGCTCTTTGAAGTTCCCAAGGAGGAAAATCATTAAGTACACCCTAAACAACATCGCACCACTCCAGGAAACTTGCAATGTGAGGCTAATACTCTACACCAAAGGGAAGAGATCATTCTTACTTATGTCATCAGAGTTTCTACAGACATTTTTTAAAAATTTTCCTGCCAACTAGATTAATAGCAAATCATCCAACATATTTATTGAGAACTCCTCTGTGCAAAACATCATGCTAAGAACTTTGGGGATTTCAAAGATGAATCAATGGTTTTGAGAGAGCAAATCCTGGCATCAGTGAATTTACAGAATGGCAGAACAAACAAGACATCCACAGATGATGGGAGACCCTGTATAAGAGAGACACGGCTAATGTTTGCTGGGGGTTCGAGGGAGGCATGCTTGCTTCAAACTGAGGATCTCGGGGAGCAATTGGTAATGAGGTGACCTTTGATCAAAGAAGGTAATCATTTAGGTATGAGATGATGAGAAAAATGAATGTTTCATATGAAGGAAACTAACTGAACCAAGAAATAGAAGGAAGTGTGGAACATAAATTGGAAAGAGTGAGCTGTGTGAGGGCATTGGTGGGAAATAAAATTGCAAAGGTCAGTTTGGGCTCCAAAACTGGAATGTCTTAAAAGCCGAAAGGCTGACGCCTTATCCCCAAATGGAGATGGAGTCAGCGGCAAACATTTTTGTGTATGGCAATGTTATAATGAGAGCTGCATGTCAGGAATATTAATCTAGCGATCAATCAACAAACACTTCTTGGGTGTCTACTCACTGCAAGGTATTATGCTCACTGCTGATGAGAATACAAAAATAATATATCACCTGATTCCTGATCCACAGATTTTACATTCTGGGTAGGGAAACAAATGCCATATTCAAAGAAAGACAAGACAAGTAATGATTGAGTTATTTTATAATCAATGCTGGATCAGCAGTGATGCTGGCAACACTTGAACGAAATCTTGATTCTCCCGTGTTGAAATTGTTCATTACAAGGTTATCTCTTTGTTCTCAGTTTGTAATCTGTTAGCTGGTTCTAAGTTGCTGCTTGTAGAAGGGAAATTACATACCAAATTACAGCCCTACAAACGCACTACTCTATGCAGATTTATGAAGAAAATCTTCCTAGCCACCCCCGCCATGCAGTGCATTTAGCTGAGTGGAGAATCTTTATTTTAATGATTAATTATACCTTGTACTGTCCTAGAACCTGATATTTAATTATCTTAAAATGCTTTATGAATGTAGATTATGTGTCTCCAGGCTCATGGGATTGGGCCACAGATGTCTGTTGAATGATCTGTTCTCTAATCCATGTGCATTTTGCCAGGAAGTGCCATCAACCTCTTCATTGCCTGCCTTTGAGCCCTAGCTATATCAGAAATGAAGGACATGTAACCAGAGGGTGCCATTTATCTCAGACCACAGCTGGAATTTGGATACTTTCACCAGACTAAGCTGTTAATTCTGGGTTAATTCCTTGACAGTTGGACACACACGTGTATCCATGCATACACACATAATACACGCCATTGACAATGTAGACAGTGTAAAAAGAGTTGTGTGTGTGTGTGTGTGTGTGTGTGTGTGTGTGCTGGTTCACTTATATTGTTTTATATGGATATACAATAACTATAAAGAAATTGACTGCTTTTGTGCTGGTGGAACCCTTAGACATGATCTTTTTTCTTGTCGCCATCACTGGCATCATTTTAACATCTTTTCTATCTTCATCATCAAATATTTACTAAGCACTGCCCACAAGCATGGCTTTGTGCTGGGCTGTTTTCACTGTAACAGAAGTGAATTTAAAGTCCTTACTGGACAAGAGATGCCACTGTTATTTCTGTGTCGGTATGATATTCTGGCAGGTCGTAGAATACTAGTGGACTCTTGTTCATCCCACTTTGCAAGATGACTAACTAGGATACGGAGCTTAGCCCGAGGCCACAGACTAGAACATGTGCAGTGGAGACCTACACTTTTATGTAGGTTAGGTCTCTCACTCCGTACATGAAGAAACCAGCCTAATTGCCTACAGGCAAATAGGGAAGTGAAAGTGAGTGGATAAAATGGTGATGAAGGCATTGGAGGTCTTCAAAAGAGCTACTCAAAATCTGCCTTCATATTTTTTTTCTCCTGTGGGAAGGCCTTCCCCGTCTTTTTCAACCATTCATTAATACAGTCTTCGACTTGGCTCAGGTACCGGTCCACACCTGGAAGATATTAGTCTGCCCCAAAGACGTAGGCCTCTGAACTGATAGGAATTTAAATATAATATTTGAAAATTAGATTCATTTTCTCACTTTTGCATTCCTTCAGGTATTTCTGTTTTCTGGTTGGCAGCCGCATCACTCAGTATTGTTGAGAGTGGAAAGGGTTTGTGAAAATGCTGTGGGCTGACAGATGTTTTGAACCTCTCCATCTCCCCAGCTGCACCGAACTAACAGTCTGAAAGTGATTTTCCTTTATGCTATTTCATACCACCCTGCAAATCTAAATGGAGGCCTGTTTCCTAAATGCATTTAAATATTAGCTGAATATAAAAATGTGATTACAGCCAACAATCCATGAATACGCAAACGTATTTCAAAACACTGCTCACCCTGAGATTCTGAAATTGGCATATCTGGGACAAGTGAAGACGGATACAAAGGACAACAATGGAAACATGCCTCTCTGTGCATCTGCGTGTTACTATTGTGTCCGTCACCAGAGTACCTGCGCCTTTTGTTGAGAAGAATTTTTTTTCTCCTTAATGATGATAAACTCAGGAATACTCAGGAACAAGAGAGCTAATTTATAAATAACACGAATCTCATCCATAATGGCCAGTACCGGGAGACCCTTATGTAGATGCATCCAGATCATTAAGTGGCAAGATTGGCAACATTACGCATTCTTTATCCAGTGTAAGAGTGAGAGAAGAGAAGAGGGCAAGAGGCAGGTGCTCTTTTTATGTGTTGGTGATCTAAAATGTAATGGGAACCTCTCAGTTTTAGCGTTGTTTGTGCCTGTTTTGCACTGCTGCCCTCCCTAACCAAGGTCTTGCCTTACAGACCCACTGATCATACCTATACCTTCTTTGTGGAATTCATTTCTGGGAATGAAGGAAGTACGGATGGACTCAATGAAAAGCTCGTTACTATGCTGTGGCTTGGTTTTATTGTGAGTCACATAAAATTTCCCATTTACATAGTTACCAGTGATAAAACTCAATCCATGCTGATATGCTTTATAAGGAATATGTTGAAATACATCTTTACTGGCCAATGGGCCAAGGGTAAGCTCCAGTTTCAAAGTGTTCCCCTCAACTTCTTTCTAGAAAGCTTATTGTCCTTGTATTTTTTTTCATTTTGAGGCTGGTTTCAGTATAACATATACTGCATAAGAATTTTCCTATCTGTCCTCAGTAGAAGTCACTTTCCATATACAACTATCTGTTGAATTCGTCATTTTTAATGCATTATTTGTTCACTACAATACCCACTTATTGACACAGTTAAGCCATTATATGACCGTTCGCATTATGGAAAAATGGAAGGTGACCACATCATATCACAAAGTAGAGGATGGATACCGTGTTGCACAACTGCCAAATTTCATGATCACATGATTGCCAAACCATTGAGGACCAAGACAAATTAAACCTAGACAAGTTGAAACGTGATCTTATCCATCGCAGCCAGTGTTGCCATCATCTCACTTCTTAGCATTCACTGATGCCAAATGTACATTATTAATGTGTGACATAGTTACTTTATTTTATTATGCATGGGTCGCTCTGAGTCGGCATTGACTCATGGCAATGGCAGTGAGATGAGTTTGAGTGATTGTTACAAACGCGAGGTATCAAATAATGATATAATAGATAAATGAGAAGTCGGTGGATTTTTTTCTCACTTTTTCAAATATTCACCCAAAGATAAAAAATCATTTGTAGACATTCCTGGCCTTTGGCCATTCGTGTAAAGAATCCTACACTTCTCTTGAAGGACATGTTCCTTGCACTTGAGAAATCTAAAAGGAACGTGTGTTTTCCAATTGTCTCTCTTCTCAGGCTTTATGTAAGTCCTAGGGAAAGAGGCACAAGGTGTGAGAGAAAGTTTGAGCAATGTGGAATTCTAGGGGGTGATGTGCAGTGACGTGACTGAATTTAGATGGGAAGGCTATATGAAAACATTTGGCTAGCCAGGTTTGGACTAGATGCTAAAGAGTTTAAGACCCAACTGAACGTTTCTTTGAGTGAAATAAAGTGAAAAACTTTAGACTTATACATCTAAGAGCTGGTAGGACTCTTGTGTGATCATCAACTCCAAATTCTAATGTAACAGGTTTTGTCTTTTTTAACCAACATCATAATACAATTCTAATTAGACCAACTGGAACAGATAGTATTTCTTTTGGAATATCCTACCTCTCAAGGCAAGTAGCTCACATCACACCTCCTTACAGTTAAGGTGTTGCTTTCTCTTGCAATCCAACTTGAATTGGACAGAACCAATTTTTATAAATCATGGCCTAGACCTGATCATCTTGTATACATTTAGGGGGTATCTTTGATTACCTCAAAACCCTCAAGAACTTTTCCTTTGTTGAAAGGAGATATACTGGTCACCTTACTGAATTGCGGCACATTTTACATCGGAATATATAAAAATGAAATGAAGTATTAGCACGCTACTCCCTTGCATGAACATCCTTCTTACCTATCTGCTCTGAAGTCTCTGTAACAATATTATGAAGTTCTGTTTGACATGATGATCTAATGATGATCAGGGGGATTCTCGGTGCAGTGATTTAATCTGCATCCTTTTTTCATTTATAGATATTGTGCAACTTAAAGCTGGGTAAGTATTACTTCTTCCTTTCTTAAAAAAAGTATATTAAGCATGGGTAGTGGACAGCCAAGTGGGTAAATTAACTAGGCTTTGTATCAGATGTGCTCTGGAATTTTACAAAATCATAGAGACTGCACCTAGAATTTGAAACTTTGGGTGTACTTGTTTAAAACCCTGCAGGTGAGTCAGATGCATAGTTTAGGTTCGGAAATGATCATTTAATATACACATTTTTGCTTTGCATATTTTCATTTCATGTAAGCTAATCTTTTCTTTGAAAGAAGGTCACAGGCCACTGCCGTTTCCTTAGACTATTTTCTCTCACAGAGTTTGCATTGTCAGTAGTAGAGTATATTGTTTTTATTAGTTTACTTTGCAGAGAGCCTAGGAGAAGATATGATTCTGACCCCAGTTTTGCTTCTCTAGGGAGGGGCAGGGCATCAAATTACTTCTGGCAAGACTGACATGCAAAGACCTTTTCATTGGGACCCCTCACAGGCCATATACAGGCTTCACGAGAACATAGCTTAATTTGGCAGGAACTGAAGAGGAACCTGTTGGCCTGTGATCTGCAAGGCCAACAGTTAAAACTACCAGGCTCTAGGGAGAAAGCAAGACAGAGTTTTCTACTTCCACCAAGAGCGGTAGTTTTGGAAACTCAAAGGGGCGGTTCTACTGTGTCCTGTAGGGTCACTACAGTGATCAACCGAGTTTGGTTTGGGTTTGAAGTCTGAAGGCAATTTTCCTTACTGTATTTATTTATTTTTTTATGAGAGTGCAGAATTTATACACATGGCAGTAACTCCTGATTGAAAATAATTTTGAAAAGATCAATTTGATCTTCGAATCTACATTTAACTCTGGTCGTGATAAGATTTATATCAGAAAAGGATGGCTCTCTAGATCTCATCGCAACAGACCCAAATGAAGCAGGAACAAAAGTTACTACAGCGCCCAGCAGTAGCTGGGGAAGAAGTACATTCAGGAGGGGAGAATTGCAACCTCTGAGTTGAAACCCCAAAGTGTCCTTTCCCTGGGTATCCCTCCCAGCACCTCTCCGCCCACCCCACCACCCTCCACGCCTCTTTGTCCCTTTGGCCCACAATAAGCGAGCTCTGCTGCAGATCTAGGCCCCTGGTCTAAAAACCCATCCACGTGAAGAGTGGAGATAACGCACCTTCTTGCACTAGGCTACGGCAGGTGGTCATCCTCAATGCCTCTTCAGTGGATGGCCTGGTGGATTGGACTTGGGCCTGCCAATTCCTGGTCTGTGAGAGGAGTCTGGCATTTCTTGTCATCACAAGACCATGTGCTTCAGAGAGGAGGCATCCTGGTGGCTTTCTGGTTATTTGTTAGGCTGCTCACAGCAAGGCCAGCAGTTCAGAACCCCCAGCTGTTCTCCAGAAGAAAGGGACCAGCAAAAGAGGGAAAGCAATCTCCCAAAAGCACAGGGGCAGCTCTACCCTGTGCTCGTTAGAGGCTCGCTGTGCATCTGAATGGACTCAGGACAGTGAGTTCGTTTGGGGTTCTGCCTCTCACAAAGTTGAACTGGATCTGTTCACAACACCACCTTCTGACGAGGCACCCCCATATCCCCTAAAGCCCATCCACAACTTCTTCTTCTTCAGGCTGGTAGGTTGTGAGAAATCTGGAGGTCTCGCTTAGAGAATGATAAAGGCTAAAGGCAAAGCACCTGAACCTGAGTCTCTCTCTCTCTCTCTCTCTTCAGAGAGTCTGCTCATTTGGCTAAGCTACTTTTAGACTTCTCTCCTTCTCTCCCCCATGGCATTGAGGAGAAGCCTATTTTCACATATGCGCTCAGACATGCAGAAGCAAACGCCAGAATGAATTAACTGGAATAGCTCTATTAATTTATGCCTCGACAGTAATGACCTTAAGACACAGAAGAATTATACATTCATTTGTTTCTAGTGTACAGCCCTGCGAAGCGAACACATTTACAGCGAGGCACTTCCCCAGCTCCAGCTGCGAGGGTAAATGAGGCCGGCTGAGGCTCGGGGTGGAGTTGTGAAGCGTCCCACTAGATGGCAGGGTGGCCTCAGGGATGGGCCCTGAGGCCGTGGGCTATGAAGCACCTTGTTTGTAGTCATTATGTGACACACTGCAAAATCTACAATTTTTCTCATGTTGTTCATTTGGAAATTATATTTAAGCTTATTTATTTACACGGGCGCATACATAACATGTATATTTACAAACAAATAGGCTTACACTGTCCAAGATAAGGGTGTTTAAGAAACAATGCAGAGCCTGCACCAGCCTGGCTGCCTTCTATGAAATTTCCTCTTTGCAGACGCCCCTCTGAGCAGCACACCCACAGGCTTGCCTTATTGATGTTGGGAAGGGGAGAGATGGCTTTTGAAAGTCAAAGGCCATAATCCCTTGTGGACTGGAACTGTTTTTAACACATGGTTTGGTCAGTTAGGGACGCTCAGGAAAGGGGGGAAGGAGGGAGGGTGAGAGAAAGAGAAAGAGAGAGAATATCAACATTTGTACATTCAAACCCGCCTCCAGAAAGATTAAAAGTAAAACCAGATTAGAGATTTGAATTTTATTCAAATCCTCTTTCTCCTTCCCTCTCCCTTGTCCTCTAATCTCTCCTGCTTTTGGCCTCCCTGTCTCTCTTCTCTTTGTTCCTGTTTCTATCAAATCTCTGTCCTCGTTCTTTTCCCTTTCTCCTCAGTCTGAATTTCCACCACCACCACCCCAGCCGCCGCCCCTCCATCCTCCATTCTCTCAGACTTTGATGCTGCTGAGCTGCTTCTGATCCTGTGTCCCCTTTATGCCACCTTTCCCAGTTAATGAATTGTTAAAGTTTCCTGGGGGGTGGTGACTGGGCTCAGCTCCTGGCCACTGGCATTTTGCAAGTGGCTTTCTTTGGGAGCAGGAGAGTCACAGCTCTGGGAGACTGACTTCTTGTTTGCAAGGATTCCCCCTGCCTCGATATTCCGATTTATGGCTTGTTTTCTTGTCCGTTTTATTCCTCCAACTTTAGGTAGGATCAGAATTTCAGTTAATGAAGGCGTGTGGCCAAGGAAGAGGCTATCCCTAGCAGAGAAAACTCCAGCAGTCTCCTACGATGCCTGCTGGTTTGCAGTATTCTGCAGCTGGAAGATTTTAGACAAGCAGAGGACCCTTTGACTGCACTTTCACAGTGAGACTCTTTGAAGCACCTTTTGCCTCAGTTGTCTAGCTGGTGATCCTTTGCTGCACCCCCACCCCCACCCCAAAAACAAAAACAAAAATGTGACTCTCAATGCATTATCTTTCCAAATAAAATCAAGATCATTTCGATTCTTCCACTTACAGATTTGGGGTTATGAGGTTGTGCGTGCCTTTACCCTTTATGGTTGAAAGTCCTTGTCTTAAAGGTACTGTGTGGGTTAGCCAAAGTAGAATGAAAGGCTATCAAGTGTGCTTTCATTTATTTATTTATTTATTTTGCTTTAAAAATGATATGTAGGATATGAGGCCTTCATATATTATCTGATGTGACAATACAAAAATACAAGTATGGTTATGACCTGTTTCAATATGTTATGTAATTGCAAGCACTCTACTGGAATATCATTTTGTTTTACCAAGGAGAGCCACAGAAATACATGCATATTATCAACTGAATACTAGCCCGGCTTTACTTCCTTGCATATGATCAAAATTATGGGTTGTGGTGATTAAATAGCATACGCCTTCGAAAATCTGAAGTTCTTTCTAAGTCTTTAAGAAAAAGTTAGGTTTGATAGGCATTTTGTTTGTTAAACACCAAACACCTCAAACCAAACTCATTGCTGTGCAGTTGATTCTGAAGAAGAGCAACCATATAGGACCATATAGAACTGCCCTTTTGGGTTTCTGAGACTTAGACATTTTACAGGAATAGACAGCCTCATCTTTTTTCCCTTGGAGTAGCTGGTGGATTGGAACCACTGACCCTGTGGTTAGGAGGGCAATGTGTCACCAGAGCACTTTAAAAAATATATAGATAGATAGCTAGATAGATAGATAATGTATTTAACAGGAAAGAAACATATGTACCATTTGTACATTTTTTTCCCTGTAAGGATATAATGTTTAAGTAGAATTTCCTTACCCTTTGAGCTATTGGGTCACTCAGCGCATACTATCCAGGGGGTTAAGTGATCGGTTATGGAAAGTTCGGCATTTTGAACCCACTAGAAAGATGGGGCTGTCTGCTTCCACAAGGAACTACAGCTTTGGAGTTGGAGTCTGGGGCTGCTATACTCTGTCCTACAAGGTCTCGGTGAGTCCGAATCAGCTTGACAGAAGTGGGTTTGCCTCCCCCTACCCCCACCCCCGCTTCTTTTTCTCTTCATACACTTGCTATTAGTCACTGTGGTCATGAAAGAGAAATCCATGTTAGCAGTTATAGAATGAAACAAAAGACTCACAAATTTCCTAGTTCACCTTAGCAATTCCTCCAAACTAGAGAAGTTTACTATCTCAAAAGGAGCAAGGAGATGGTGATTGTGTATACATTTGTGCCAGATCCATACACCTCATCCCAGTCCTGGAGACCCTTCCCGGGAAATCTTTTTGCTCAGCCAATACTGGACACATTTACAAACCTAAGGGAACAAAAATTGTTCTCCTTCTGGTCTACTGTGGCACGCTTCCTGTTGTTAGGTGAATAATTGAGCAGTTTATTTTAATCAGAAGCTCTTTGCAGAGGGGGGTACTGGAGAGGGTTAATTGCCAGGGTAAAACAACTGCAGGAGTTCAGCTTACTGGGGTGTTAATTGGGTAACAGGTGAACATAAATAGCGTGTAGAAGCAGGAAATTAGAGCATGGGAGGGAAGTGTAGATGCTAAGCTCCACAACCCTGATAATGTACTGACGCTATCAGTGCCACAAATTGGGTAACAACCAGATTACCTTTGGAAAGTCTGGGCTGCAATTCTACACCTGGAATCGACTTGTTACATTAGCAATATTAGCTGGATGAGGTAGCTGGCTTTAGGTGTTTCAGCATTATCAGTGTGTGTCGCAGGTACAGGCAGTTACCAGATTGGTGAAGCAGGCTTAGTCCCAGCTACGGCATG
Source organism: Echinops telfairi (assembly GCF_000313985.2). Classification (NCBI taxonomy): domain Eukaryota; kingdom Metazoa; phylum Chordata; class Mammalia; order Afrosoricida; family Tenrecidae; genus Echinops; species Echinops telfairi. The sequence continues at coordinate 28,869,070 of NW_022111300.1, read as the reverse complement.
GCCAGGAGGTGCTGGGAGGACTCCTCCTTCCTATATCTACTCAATGGTCAGGTATCCCTTAGTGAAATCATTGGTTAACTTAGCAAATGATATTTAAGTTTACATCACAAGCAATTCTACAGATGAAAATATGCTGATTTGTCTCTACTTTTAGGTATATTGAATTGGGATTCTCCTTTTCCTGAGAACAGGTTGAAAAACAAGAAGAAATACACAACCTTGCTGCAAGTTAGAATCAGCTGAGGAATGCTTAAAACATGCTGTGTGTAGACTGTCCTCCAGACCAACTAAATTAGAATCTCAGAGGGTGGGACTCACACTTTAGGGAATTTTAGAGCATCCCAATTGATTCTGACGTACAGTCAAGATTGAGAACCAAAGACTAGAAAGAAAAGCAGAGTCCAGGAAAGAGCAACAATCCTGTTCTGACTTATGACAAAGTGTAATTATTTTGTGTCTTCACATCACAGTGCTGAGCTTCTGTAAGGAATAAAAGGAAAAGTGGTATAATTCTTGTGCTACTATCCTGGGAAAAGAGTCATATTTTAGACTCAAATTAAGAACTGGGTGAGAGGGGTCCCAAGGTCTCTCTCATGCACTGCCACTGAGTCGATGTGGAGTCAATGGAGTAGAACTTCTCTTTGTGGTTTCTAAGACGACACATGTTTACACGAGCAGATAGCCTCATCTTTCTCCCACAGATTAGCTAGTGGGTTTGAACCTCTGACTATGAAGTTAACAGCCCAACACCTCACTCACAGCTTCCCCTGCCCTCCACCTTGGGTGACTAGGTGGCAATAATGGCTAGCACTCAATGGCTAACCTGAAACATCATGGTTATAACTCACTCAGTAGTACTGTGGAAGAAAAGCTGCTTCTGATGAGCTGCTTCATTAAGATTACAGCTAAGGATATTCTGTGGAGCATGGCTCTACAACCTATCAGGTCACCATGATTCAGAATTCACTTGACAACCACCACTACCACCACCACTAACAACAACAAGAAAGGTCTTAGAGTGGTGGGAGAGGACCTCTGATCTCTCGTGGTCCAGTGTGTGGAGAGAGAAGCTAACTCAGAAGGTTCTGGAGTACAAAAGGCTCAAACAAAAACAAACAACAAACTCACCATCATCGAGTGGAGGTTGACTCATAGCGACCCCACATTATATGACTGGGCATCTCCTTTTCCTAAACCAAGCATTGGCCTTGGTGTCTGTCTCTTACTCATGCCTCCTCTCTGGGAAATACTACCTGTTTTATAAAGATAAGTCTTAGATTATCTAGGCTGGATGTATTTGAACTTTAACAAACCCATTGACCTCTCCGTATCTTTCATTTTTCCTTTGGCAGTTGTGTTAATTTACTATAGCCACTGTAAAAATACACACACACACACACAAACAAAAAACAAAACAAACCTACAATCTTAGTGAAACTTAAAACAAGAGAAATTTATTCTCTCAAAACTTTGGAGTCAGGACGTCCAAAATGAATTTTAGTGGTTTTGAAATGAAGCTCTCCACAGGGCCACCCCCACTTCGGGGGGCTTCAGAGCAGACGCCATTCCTTGGTGCTTTCAGTTCATGATAACTTGCCATTTCTTGGTTTATGGCCTCATCACTTCAATCTTCAGTGTGAGCATCTTCAAATCACTCTCTGCTCAGGCGTCACATTACCTGCACTTTTGTATGTGTGCCAAATTGCCCTCTGCTTTCTTCTTATAGCAAACCATGTGGTTGCATTTAGGCCCACAGAGCCCTGAGGGTGTAGTGATGACACATGGAATTGCTAATCACACTGTCACCAGTTCCAATCCACCAGCTGCTCCGAGGGAGAAAGAGGAGGCTTTCTAGTCCTGTAAAGACTTACAGTCTCAAAACCCACAGAGGCAGTTCTGTCTGGTCCCTATAGGGTCATTATGAGTCAGAAACAACTTGTTAAATTGAGTTTTAGTGCATAACTCACGATACTATCCTCAAGTTCCTTCACTCATGCTAGTAATTTTTTCTTCATATAGGATAATATTTATGGGTCCTAAAGATGAGAAACTAATATCATTTGGGTCATTATTCAATAGACTACAGAAGTCTATGTATTTGCATTACTTGCTATACCAGGTAAAGCAAGGCATTTGCTCTATTAGCCCAGAATTGACCCCTCTCTCAAGCAGATGTCTCATGAGGGCCCGAGGCTCACCTGAAGTTCCTTTTCCGTCCAGTGGTGATTGCATAGGTGGAGCAGATATCTGGAAAGCTACTGAAAACGATTCATTTATGTATTATTCACCTACAAAATGGTATTAAGACTTTTTCTCCCATACAGATTTACAGTTTCGACTCCCCACAGGGTCAGTGCTCCTCTCGTCTTAGAAGGTTGCTGTGAGTTAGAGTAGACTTGATGGCAGGGAGTTAAGGTACTATGATCTGGCATCTTTAAGTGCTTCCAATGGTTAATATGCTGGATTGATAACCAAATGGTTGGAGGTTTGAATCCACCCAGAAGAAAGTCCTGGTGATCTATTTCAAAAAACAACAACAAAAATCAACCTTTGACACTCCTGTGGAACACGATTTTACCTTGACATTCATGACATCACTGTGATTTGATTCAATGTCAAGTGGAATTGGATTAGCATTCAGCAATAAATTTGGGAGACTTCAAATATGTAGAGTTGCAATAATGATAGTCCTTAGTCTATGTGCCAGCAGCGGTCACAATTTGCGCAAATTATTTCCTTCTTCCTTCTTGCTCCTCTCCTTTCCCTCCATCCTCCTCTTCCTTTCTTCTCTCTTCTATTCCCTCTCTTTCTCATTCATTGGTTCCATTTCACCCTTTCCCCTAGACTATCATAGCAATTTCTCTTACATAGACTTAAGTCCACATGTACCCTTATAGAATACAGGTTATTGCTTCAAATACGTAGACAATCTAATTAGAAAATGAGCTATGGGACTACAAATGTTTCTTGTGTTTAAAACTCATGATTGAGTTCATGAAACTGAAAACTCACTGCCATTGAGTCGATGGCAACTCAGATCGACCCTGTGGGACTGGAAAAAAGTGTCCCTGTGAGTTTGGCGACTGTAAAGATTTACAAAAGCAGCATTTACTATACTTACATATTTTTGTCGCTGCATCTAAACACTATGTAACGTTTTATAATACGTACACCACATTTTATTTTTTACTTTTCGCCAGTTATGGAAACCCAACTTGGCCCTGCTTCTCATTACATCCTGTGTATGTGACAGAGAACTTAGTAAATTGCAGAGGATATGTGAACCTAACTGGACCGATTATTGTTAGATTTTTTCTTAGACATGGTGAGTTCCGCCTCTCTCACCACATGCTCTGCAGGCGGGTCTCTCGTGCTATTTATTCCCACCCACACTCGGCAGTAGCCTGTGCTCTAAGGTGGCTGTGTAGATAGGTGCAAACATCTCTGCGTTTGACTTATGCAAATATCAGTCATGAAATCATAGGATATATTACATTGGGAAAATCTACAGCTAAATATCTCTTTAAGGTATTCAAAATTTAAAAAATTGATCCTGAAGACTAAGGTATACCTCACCCCAGCCATGCCATTTCCATTGACCTCATCTGCATGCCCAAGCTGAACAATGAATAAGAAAGATTAAAGAAAAATGGATACCTTGAGTTATGGTACTGAAAACATGGGCTGCCAGAGGAACAGACACATTTGTCTTGGAGAAATACAGCCAGATGCTTCCTATAAGCCAAGACTATGAGACAATTTCTTGTGTAATTTGGCCGTGGCATCAGGAGGGACAAGTCCTAGGAGAAGGACATTATGCTTTGCACAGCAAAGTGTTAGTGCCAAACAGGGAGACCACATGAAGATGAAGTAACACTGTGGTCAAGACAAGGAGCTCACACATAGCAATGACTGTGAGCAGGGTGCAGGATGGGGCAACATGTTGTTCTGGACTACACAGGAGTTGTTGTGAATCGGAATGTTCTTCACGACACCAAGCAGCAGCAACATTTCCTCACTTGAATGAAATTATTCCTGGAGAATCATTGATCATTGGGTTTCCACTTTTGTGAATTACTGGTTCATATCCACTGGCCAATTTTATTTTGAATTTCTTCTCTTGATAATTCAGCAATACATTTAATATTATAGAGCCACAATACACAACATAGTGGTTACTAGCCACTTAGGGCTATTTACTTTAAAATAAATAAATTAAATTAACATTTTGTTATTCAGTCCTACTAGCTATGTTTCAAATGCTCATGGCTACAATCTTGAACAGTGAGAGACTGTGCCCATCATCACAGAAAGTTCCTTTGGACACTAATGTCCTAGAGATTCTAATTTCTTACTGATTTTAGACAGAGCTGATATTTTCTTCAAAGCTGAAAAAAAGTGTATTACTTTTTCTATGATGTAGATGGCTGCCCATTTTTTGACACTCTTCTTAAAAAAACAACCAAACAAACAACTTATGGTCTATACTCTCTCCCCTTGAGTCTGAGTCTGTTTTGGCCCTGCACCAGTTTCTGAGTATAAGACTTTAATAAATCGGCAGATTCTGTTTCCTGGTTCTTGGAATACACGGCCAGGCAGTGGTGAGCCTTCATCTAAGAAGTCTGAAATCACCAAGTTTGAGAGGTCACAAACAGATGTTCTTGCCAATAGTCCTTGAGGAATGAGTGCAGCTCTCTAACCATCTTCACCCAGCAGGAGACTGGTGAGCGACGCTGCGGTAGCTAGAGCATTTGGGAAGCACTGCTGAGTGGACTGACCCACGCCGTAGAAAACAGAAAAAGATCTGGGCTCTTCCAAATACCTGACCCACAAAATTATCAAACAGAAAATAAAAGGTTTTTGCACTGCTGAATTCCAGAGTCTTTTGTTAAAGATCAATAGACAACCCCCAAATAACAAATATTTATATTAGTCTCTTCTTAGCATAGAAAGCCTGGCTTTTCTGATGCAAGTCCTGCAGTGGAGTGAGGATATTCTTGCATGGGGACTCAGGCTGAGCATCAGTCAGACTGGAGTGTGAATTATGGCTCTGACACTGAAGGGGGGTGAGACTTTTGTTCAGGTGGAGCGTTCTGATTTTCACTCTGTTCATCTATAAAACCGGGAGACCAATACATCACCATGCTAAGATTGTGATGAGAAAGAAATGAGATAACAGATGTTAAGGAAGCCCTGAGCACAGTGTCTGACTCATGAAGGGGAAATTCTAATTGAGGAATGTGCAAGTTACAGATGTGGCACAAGGATTTGATGATAGACTCTGCTTGGGCAAGTGAGGCAGAGAGTGGCTGTCAGACTGGGCTTCCTAGAGCAAAGGGCTAGCTAAGCCTTAGAGGTAAGATAGGGCTTTTTAACATTAATTTAAGGATTAAATACATTCCAATAAATGGGCTTGTTCTATATCAGGACTGCATCCTGATGGTGTGGGTGTTCAAGTTTCTTATTTATTGTTGAAGCTGTATATTTACTTTTACATTCTTGAAGGTCATCTGATGATGTAGGAACATGTTCCTCATGCTAAATAAACAAAGATTAGCACAAGACAGTGATTCCAAATGTGCTAGCAATCACCAGGATTTGTATAGTTAACAAAAATGGACGAAAGCATCTTAAAATAGCTCATATGGACTTATCTAGGTGAGAAAAGCTTAGGCCACTTTCTCAATGACTGTAAACTGCTGTCAAGTTGCTTCCAACTCATGGTGAGAGCAGGCTCAACAGAACGACATGGTGCCCGGCCCTGGACCATCGTCGTGATGCTTGTGATGATGGAGTCCTTTGTTGAAACCAGTGGGTAGGTTGTGTGCCTTCCAATCTAGGGAGGTAATCTTTCAGTACTATATCAGACTTTATTCTGTCGTGATAAATATAGTTTTTCATTGACTAATTTTCTGAAATCAATTGCAGGTATTTTCTGCTGGTCTGTTTGACTTGTGTAAGCTCTTCTGCATCTTGTACATGCGGGGTGGCGCTGCTGCTATTTGGGAAACTAGTGGCATAGTTCCGGCATCAGTCACTCAAGCCACCTCAGTACAACACACAGACAAGTGGAGAAGGTTGATTCAATGATCTTCACCTTGTTTTTACAATTTCAAAAGGCAACACACTTTAATTTGGAAACTTCCAGGTACAAAGGAGTCCCAAGTAAAGTAGCTTCTCTTTCTACTGAAATGTCCTGCAGTTCTTCCTTTTCCAAACCTCGTGATGTCCTCTCACCCTTATTTCTCAGAGCTTTCCTGTGGGCTACTACCCTGCCTGAAACTTCAGTAGTCCTAGCACGAGGAGCGATCGTGACAAGACATAGCATTCGGTCCAACAAACAGTTCTTACGCTGCTCAAGTTACATGTAAGTTCATACCCAGTTGGATGTTGACAGATGCTGTAGGACTCTCGGTCAGAGCTGGGTCGGTCTTCAACCTACTGCTTACATACTGAGCATCTCCACCTCGGGGGCTTGCCACCTAGCCTCTGAGATCACCTCACCTGGGCCTGATATGTTGAGACTATTTCTAAAAATGGTCCAATGTAATTCTATTTTCTTCTTTCTATCGTTTCTGCTGATGTTGACTTTATAGTCCTATAGGGATTGATACAATTTTTTTACAGCCTGACTTTTAAGTCAGGCTCCACTCATTCCCCCTGTTCTAAACAGATACATCTGTGCCTGTGGGACCTTAAGGTCATTGTACATGTGTTGGTGCAAATAATGGCCAGTCTCTCCCTTGAATCTCAATTGATCCTAACACAGGTTCTTGAAGAGATATATTACTGAGCAAGCAATTTTCATCATCAAACTGACTGTAAACTTAGGTCTTGGATCACAAATGGGGATGGGCGGACCTGAATGGAAGTCCGGTGGAATGCTTGCAGACAGTATCTAGAAACCACTGCTTCTTTCCTGTTGTTGTAAGGCGCCATCCCACAGCAACACAAGGAAACCCTGCTGGGTCCCAAGCCCCCTCTTCAGTGTTCCTAGGCTTGAGGCCATTGCTGCAGCCGTGGTGTCTTTCCCGCTCCGTGAAGTCCTTCCTCCTGTTCGCTGCCCCTCTTCTGTACCAAACATGAGGTCCTACTCCAGGGGCTGGTCTCTCCTGACAACACGTCCAAAGTGCATAAGACGATGTGTCTTCCCTAACGATGTGTCATCCAGCTCATTCCCAGCACTCAAATTCGTGATTTTCAAAAGTAATTAAGAGCCATAGGGTTTTGCAAAGGATTTTTGACCAGATTTCCTCTAAATCCACGTTCCTTGTTCTTTTTACTTTCCATGAGCCTATTACTCTTGACTGTGCTGTGCACGTTTGCAAACAAAAACAAATCTAAATAGCATACTAGGTGGTTATGATGTTAATGATGCTCTGCCTACTCTCATATTTTTTTCTATTCTAGCTTCCATTCCATTTAAAAAAAGAAAGAAAAAGAAAAAAAAACAATGCTGATACGCCAAATCACAATATTTAAGGATCTCAAAAATATAATGTCATTTCTCTGGTCACTTCTCAGTAAACTTTCCTTATTTCCTGTTGTTATTGTTAGGTCCACTTGAGTCAATTCCAACTTGTGGAGGACCCAGGCACGCAACATTGAAGTGCTTCATTGGGGTTTCAAAGCAGTCATCTTTTGGAAGATGATCAGTAGGCCTATTTTAGGAAGCTCCTCTGAGTGGGTTTAAATCAACCTCCTTTCAGTGAAGTCGGTCAGTGCTTACTGAAATTTTGACATTTTGAACCCACCAGCTGCCCATAAAGATTTTCCAAAGCCTTGGAAACCCTCTGGAGCAGTCTGTGTCCATTAGAGTCACTATGAATTGGACACGACTCAAAGGCAGTGGGTTTGGTTTGAGGTGATGAATCAGTCCTTTACCAGGCTCCTCAGCCACCATTAGAGAAAGGACCATGAACTTTGCAGCCAACACTCCATGTTGATCTGTTGGTCCAAAATCTTCTTTTGAGTTCTGTGTCGTGGGAACCGAGCTGAAGTATTATGTATCCTGAAGCCTTTTCAGAATGATCATCTCTCTGTTCTGTACTCCTATTATTTTATACAAGCTTAGGGAATCTTGGCCGATGTCTTTCTAGACATTTCCATGTCTGTCTCTTTAAAGAGGAGGTGAGGTTTTTGAGGACAGACATTATACATTATCATTTTTGTGACTTCTCCTTGGTTTTGCCCCAGAACAATTGAGTATTGCCCCAGTGTGCAGATTGATAAAATACTTGACTTGAAGGGGCAGGGAAATCTCTTGAAAATATATTGAAATCCGTAAATCCCCAATACTTGTACCATCATCACCTTCCACTAGATGATGCACTATTTTGAATCTGCCTTCTTTTCCTTCTGACAGTTACTTATCTCTCCATAGGCCTGGCCTCTGAAGAAGTCGATCTTGCTTAGAGGTGGGTGTCATTGTCCCTGTCCCTGTCCCTACCCAGCGCTCAATACATTTCTTCTGTTTAAGTAGCTCCTACTTCCCATTGGACCCACCTTTTCCATGGTCATTTAAGAAACTCATGTTAAAAAGAAATAAAGAACTTTCAGAAAAGCTTATTTGGAAAGCACTTCCCCTTTTTTATTTATTTAATTTTCGAACCTTTGAATATATTGACGAACCCATCAAGTTCTATATGTCAGGAAATGAATCAAACTATAAATATTGATTAAGAAACATGTTTGTTGCTGATCAGAGACAACATTACTTATAAAAATGTGCATTTTGGTCAATATTTATTCCTCCCTAAAATTACACAATTATGTTTTCTTCTCTTAAACTCAATTTGTCCAATTTGCTATAATGCAATTTCCTGTACCCATGTATAATGTATTTATATGATTAGCGTATCCTCTGTGGATACCTAAACGGATATAACTTCCTTTGAACAGCATATCTGGGACAGTTATGATATGTGATCATCAGCTGAGGGAAATATTTTGCTCATGAGTCACAAAAACAAATGTGAGCAAACAATTGCTTACAGTGATCAATTTCCATTGGGTAGTTCTGGAAAGAGAAAGTGTGGAAAGCATTTATGCTAACACAAGTGCATCCTCCCAGCATTCAACATCCTTAGAGCTACTGTTGAGTAGTAACACTAGCTACCAAAGTCTAGGATTTTTGACCATTATTTTTTACCCAAGTCACAGGATAGACATTAGTAGATTTGCATAATATACAGATTGTTTATGAATGTGAAAGCATTGCTAATAATCAGTTCCCTGGAAGAAAAAGGGGTGTCTGTAAGGTGTCTGCAGTCTGTGAGGCCCTGGCGGCATTGTCCATTCCCCCCAGGATGGAGAGCTATGAGGTTGGTAGTTTGAACCCCCTAGGAAGTGACTCCTTTGAGGGAGATGAAGCCACCAGCTCCCATCCAGGTGAGCAGTCTCAGAAGCCCTGTGTCTGGTGACGAGGAGTCGGACGTGACTCAATGACAGGAAGTTTTTGGTGTTGAAACCCCAAAGGCGCAATGATTAAGAGCAGTGACAAAAATGTGGGCAGAACCTATGCATAAGTACATGCGCTGACGACTAGCTATAGATTAGGCTAAATAGTGCCACCAAAGCATATGAACAAAGCCAGCAAAATATGTTTGAAGGTACTGTGTTTCAACATATAATTCAAATAGGGCTATACACTTTTGTAGGCATTATTTTGATCTCTCTAACCCCTCTCTGAAGATTTTTCAGCTCTACAATTTACACCACTTCAAAAGGCCAGTTTTGGCTTCCTGCAGGCGCTCACCTTGTGTTCCTATGAGTTTGGGGAACATCAAGAAATCTGGTGTGTGTGTGTGGAGGGGGGGTGAGGGCAAGATCAGGGCGTAAGGGTGGCGAAGGTCAGGATTCCTTACGCATGGCACTCTGCGTAGGAGATCCCTTGCTACCCTTGCGGCACAGACGGTGTCTTGTCAGGATTGAGACAACAATCCTGGCGCAACTTTCCGAGTCTTTTCCTTAACAACGCAGTTTTCAAAACAGTTTCCTTAAAACATCTTCATAATAAGTGCCCTTTATCATCATGTGCCCTTTAGAAAATCTATCAATAGTAACCTTTGAGATCTCCTAAAAAACAGCATCCATAACCTTCTGAGCTGACCTTTCTGCCTTGAAAGCCACCGTTTGAACCTTGTTTGGAAGCCCTTCCAACAGGGCTTCAAGAGTGTTGTCAATGTCAGTGCCACCCACAAACCGCAGAGACATGTTAAAATAATACATCATTTGTTGGAATACATCTATGCGTTAGTAAATTGAAAGCCTAGTAGCAGCACTTTTTGACTTAGATTCGTATGTGTACAGGGGGAGGCAGAGGGCATAGCCCGAGGTATGACTACCGCATGAGTACGTTCAAATTGCTGGAAGTGAAAATGACATTCGAGTGCTAGGTCTACTGATTGGAGGGCAACATTTATCCTTAGGAAGAATTAGAATTAATTCCAGAAAGAAAGAGTAGAACAAGATTGAGGACTATATTGTGGTAAGGTAGGATTAGAGAAAATAAGATTTTGAAGTCAGAAGAAATAATTTTTAATCTTGTTCTGTGTATTTGAATAAGCCAGGTAGCTTCGTGTACTTCATTTTCATTTATTAATTGAAATTAACATGATGAGATACTTTTAACTTTTATATCGATGAAGTTAACTACATTTACGTCATTTAAAATACCTTAGAATACATAATATTTTAAATAGGGAACATGGTGCTGCTGAAAGTTGACCAGAAGCAAACAACAAACAAACAAAAACTCGATAGATTTTGACTCAGAGTGATGCCCTGGGACAGGGTAGAACTGCACCTATGGGTTTCCTTGAGGGGAGAAGAGAGCCTTGTTTTTCTCCATGAAGTGACTGCTGCTGCTTCAACACCTGACCTTGAGGTTGGCAGCCCAATGCTCCCTAACCACCAGGGATCCTTGAGGATTAACTCATAGTTTACAAATGGAATGCAAACTCTAAATATAATACAAATCTAAGTTGTTATAATAATCACTGCTATTTTCATTATTATTACTAATAGTTGTAAGTTGTGGGGGGATTTTGTTCTGTAGGTAATCATGAGCAAACTAATTTGCTTTCATTCAGAGGCTGTCCAAAGAAAAGCAGTATCACGGAAATATTGACGCTAAATTTATTCGGATGCAACACTCAAGCAATTTTATAGCATGCAGATAGAAGTGTTCATATATTTACTGTGTAGACAGGTCTTTACTCCTGCTGCTCCCAAAATGGACAAAGGACATGAACAAGAATTCACAATTTCAAGTGACAGTTAAACTTCCGGACTGATGAGCTTAGAGAAACCTGCTCACCTTCTTTATAACTGAAGGCATGCAAATGAAAGTCACTTACAATATTTAATCATCACAAGGAAAAAAAAAACCTGAAAATAAATTTTGAATTGACAGTGCCCCAGACACAGGGAAATAGTGCTTTTAGACAGTTTAATAAAGGGAAAATTGTTACAACTTAACGGTAAAAGTGTCACAACTTACAACGATTTGTTAATAGTTGTTATAAGTGTTAGAATTGTTTTCCACCCTGATCCCAAATTGCCACTTGGAAGAATTTATTCTAAAGAGTTAATTATGAATGTGTACGTGAGCATTGACTGTATGGATGATCATCTATATTATTTATAGAGACAAAATTGAAAACAACTTGCCATATCCAATATAAGGGTGTTAAAACATGTTAAGATATATCTATCATTACTAAATTTTCTCGATTTTGGAAAAAGTATGTAAATGTATGTAGAAACAGTAGCTCATGTAGGCATAGCAGAAAGTGCCTTATAAGACATATAGGGATTTTTGTGGATGAGAGTCAGGCTGATGTCCCTCTCTTCTTCACTTCTTTATTTCTGTATCTTTTACTTCCTTTAGGGTTGATAAAATCTTAAATAAAACAAAAACATTAATAAAAATTCAGTGGTGTGAACAAGATCACAGGCCAAACTTCCCTGACAAGAAGGGACCAGATCCTCATGGTCAGCCTTTCCACTGGAACTCATTCTTAGGATGCGCATGCATTTCCTGTGACTTTTGACCTGTGGCAAACTCAGAGGTTCAATGCTCATTGACGTGTATTTGATCTTCTATCCTAAAGGGGGTTTCACATGGATCTGAACAATCAGGGAGTGAGTTCCTTAACTACTTAACCAAGACTCTCAAACGTAATATGATGACTCCAGTTTGCTCAGTGACAGTTCCCTTCAGACTTCAAACATCAGTATTAGCATAAAACTCCCAAAACGCAGGAAGGTTTTATTCTCCTCCTGTGAAAATGTTGGTGTTGAAATCAGTGCATGAGAAACACTACCTGGCTGATAATGTACTAATGTATTTATTTATTTATTCATTTAAATGACCACCACACTTTGCTTCTTAACCCATTTGATCAACTATGCAAGAAATGAAAGTTAACGGAGCGTTGTTCTTCTGAACAACTGACCACAGCTCACAATGATTAATTACATGGCTAGGCATACATGCAAATGCAATCCATGAAAAAGCTCCAATTGCATTATATGGACTCTAGGGTTTTCTGCAATATGGTTCACAGGCTAATAAAGGGCTTCCACAGTCAGGTTTCTTGATCCTATCTCCATTATTCATTCCCATAGGAAGGGTTAAGAACAGGGGTAGAGTACATTTTTAACAACTAGATCAATGCAGGGGGCAGGGTGGGGATGCTGATTTGTAGCATCTGCCAATGTCCATGGTGTAAACATTCCCACTATCTTTCAAGATCCCTTGGAGAAGTCAGTGAATGGAGTCAAAACCAGATATGCACACACAGCTCTTTTGTTCTTAGTAAGAGCTAGCTGAAGCATGTTACAGGAAGGATTCACCTAACTACTGCCATTGCATCCTGAGCTTCCTGCTACAGATCATAGTTCACAATGCTTCATTATGCTTTCCTCATTGCAATTAACAGATAGCAAAATTATGATAGGACACAGCAGTGTCTTCTTTCTTTTTGGGTTTTGTTTTTATTTATGTTAATGTTCACATAATTTGGGTAAGTTGTCACTAATTGCTCATTGGGGGAATTTTTTTTCCTTTTCTGAAAAAAAAAATTTTTTTTCTTTTCTTTGCGCACCAATGTTATTTATACAGACAATGGAAAAATATGGATGTAGAGTGGATACATTTAAAATATATTGGCAGATGATGCTCTTTATAGAACTACTTAGGCATTGATCTTGTCTAAAAATGCATCGTTACCATGTAACATTCGGGAAGTAAAAGACTATTTTTGTATTGTTATGAGGGAGAATTTATCTTAGAAACATAACAAAAAAGGATAAATATAAAAACAGACTCTCAGTAAAAGAGGAATATTTCTGTGGGTAAAACGAAGTGCTTGGCGGTGGGAAGCAATTCAGTTTCCCAATATTAATTATTGGGCCATCTCCTGCTATTGATTTCTGCATGTAAAAATCAATGCTAAGATAAGGACTTTTATAATTGACAGGAGTAATTTTGAGGTATATACTCATTGACATTCAAAGAGCCAGGAAACAATGAAGTCATTATAAAGGGTCAAACTTTGGATTCTTCTGAAATTTTAATAACTACTTTGCAAACTTTAAAAGGAAGTTGGGGTGGGAGAGGATAAGAGAAGCATATTTGATTCCCTATTCTTCTCAGTTTTGCAAAGAAAGTAAAAATAATAAGTCATATGCAACGAACACTTAACAGCCTATTCATTCATAGAGACCATTTTAATTTTGCATAATTCTCACATCCACATTTGATTCTCATTTCAGCCTGTAGGTAGAGACCAGCCAGGTGTTTTTCCCCAATATTTCCAATACAGATGAGGAATGAAACAGACTGGGACTGACCCCAGTCTCTGACTCTGACTGCTGTCTATTTTTTATCAGAATAGATTTTCTCCCCGATTGAGTGCATGAGTTTTTCACTTGGATAGACAAAAGTGCAGAAAAATTCATCAGGAGACTTTAATCAGTTTTTCTTTTCTAGTGAAAATATCCTGCTTTCTTTCCCCTGCTTGTTCCACTTGTGTCCTCGTTCCTTGTTCAAGATGACTCTCTATTTCAGAATCTGATGTGTTCCTTTGCAGTAAGAGAACAGCACAGTCAATGGGAAAAGAAAATCCATTTGTTTATGACTCTATTTTGTCCACTTGTATCGGCTAGTACTTCAGTTAGGTGCGTTATGCCTAAGATTCTTTCTAAAACTCAGTATGTATCTGGATTTTAGCTACTCTAGATCAAGATACTCAAAATTAGTTCATTTTGTTTATTTCTTCGAGAGATAAAGTATACCAGTTCTACTACAGGTTTCCTTCTTTATATCAAATTCTAGTTTTAAACACTTCATTTATTTATCATGCATATAAAAGAGCAACCAACTCTACTTCTTTAGAGTTCCTGGGTTGTAAAACAACTGCCTGCGACACTGCAAATTAGTACGTTGGAGGTTCAAACATACCCTAAGATGTCCCCCAAAACAAGTTGTGTCATCTGTTTTACAGTAGGTCACAGTCATAAATGCTCTGTGGAACACAGTTCTATTCTGACATGCATGGTGTCACCATGAGTCACACCGCACGCAAGGACATTGGTTTCGCTTCTGGTTTCATTCTCTGTTAGTCTTTTACCTTTGCACTCCAGATTATAAATATTAAACACTATATTACCATTTGATTAATCATATCTGCCTCATTCACCCACAGTTAGCTTTGGAGGACATGCCAGTGTAGAGGAAAGAAAAGCAAACTGTAGTCCAAGATGCAGGTGACTAGAACGTGCACACCGTCGTAGACAAGAACACTTCGGTTGGATCAAATACAAAGGTAGTTTATTAAAAGTACCTGGTTGTCCCTGACAAAGTTGAGGAAACAAAGCCCTGCGTGGACACTCATTTAAATTCTGGAATAAGCAAAGTGTGAACTCAGGCAGCTTCCTCAGCTCTTTTGGGGGCACATGAGTCCTGACTTGTGTCCCCTTGAAAAGATGCGCCATGCTGTTTCTCTCTCAGCACACTGGCTTGTATTGCCTAGTCAGGGCCTGTTCCCTTCATTTTCTTCTGCATTTGTGTGATGGGAGAAGCAGTTGAACTTCTACGCTTTTTTGAAATCTAAGAAGACAAAGTATTAAAAGAACGAAAAGTCATCATTGGAACCCATTAAAATGACAAACTCCTGGAAGGTGCTCGAATGAACATTATTAGTCTGGATGTAGCATTGGTTAAGGACAAAACTGATTTGGAAATAATATGGCATTTTATATCTCAGATAGTGAGGACACATCAGTGGGTTTTTGGAGAGAGGGGTGTTGTGTGTAAGGACTATTCTCAAATGGATCTTACAGAATAAATTATATCACGACAGGGGTGGGAGATTGAAAAGGTACAGGGTGAAGTTTCTATTACATTAAACATGGGTAAATAATATTATGGCTAGAATATAAAATGTGATTTTTAAAAATTTAATTTTATTTATTTTTTAATAGTTTTATTAGGGGCTCATACAACTCTTACCACAA
>NW_022111300.1:28786912-28845238 GCF_000313985.2 Echinops telfairi | reverse complement strand
GAGAGCAGAGATGTAACCAAAAGCTACAAATTAACTGAACCCCGCTCCCCACCTGTGGAGCCCCAAGGGTCCAGTTCCTGCCCTGAGGCTGGTGGGGGTAAATTGTGGCTGTGTTTGACCCAAATCCCCCTATGGGCTCCAAATGGGCCCGGCTCCAGCAGCGACAGTAGCTGGGCCAAGGTCAAGCCCCAGCCGGCTTCCACTGAGGTAAGCCAAAAGCCCCAAGCCCCTCAAAACTGTGGTTCTGTGCCTACTTATCTTTATGATGCTCCTCCTATGTTCTAGTTGTGTTAAAGTTCCCTCTAAGCAACGCTCCTGGGCTGGATTCTGCGGAGTCCCTCTGGTACGTGTCACTCCGTCGCCATCTTCCAGGAGATCCTAAAATGTGATTTATATAACTTCAAGCTGTGGTCTTTTTTATGATGCCTTTTTGCCACCACATTGTGCAAAATATCCTCCCTTGTCCTCCATTGTACAGAAAATGTATAGTCCTCCTAAAAGATGATACATTGCTTGGGTCATTGGAAAGAAATGCACATATCGCATCGTTTCCCTCTCTATATATCTGTATATTAACTCTGTTTCAGTTTCCCTCAATGGAGTGTAAATTTCTGCATCGTATGGTAGTCCCCTGATTTTTATGTCTATTCCATCATTGCATTTACTACAATATCGGCCAGATGTCAGGCCAACCAGTACATGACAATAGTCTTTTTCCCCTGCTCAGAGACTGTTTGCTTTTGTTTAAAAGAATGGTTTCAAAGAGATTGTGATTAAGAGGATATTCTAATTCTACAAAGGTAAGGAGATGGTAAGAGATGAACCACATACTGAGAGAAGCCCCAAGTATGGCCATGGACTCATCTCTCAAAATGCACAACTGGGAGCACATCTGGAGAAGTGAGCGGTGATAAAGAATAAGTGTGGAGAGAGTCTTTCCCGAGGACAAGTAGGATGAAGGTATAAACCTTTGGAACTCTCGAGCCTCAGTGCATCTTCTGTCGACTCCAAGCATCCTGTAAGGGAAAGAGGGAATCTGCCTTTTGTGACCCCAGAAGACAAAACTAAAACTTATGAGGAGCAAGTGAAAGGAGACTGATTTCAATTACAAGAAAGAATTTTCAAAAGACAAAAACGTTGGCTTCCAAGATAATATACTCTTAGAAACGGAAAATGTTTGTTCAAATGAAAGTTAATGATCTGGGAGAGATGACGTAGATATTCTTTTACTAGGTGGAAGGTTGTACAAAACTCTAAAGAACTTCCTGAATCTCACATTTTATTATAGTTGTTGAATGGAATTGTAGGCTTTTGTATTCCTCTAAAGTGCAATCCCCACATATGCTGAGGTCCATATTCCTTTGGAAAAAGTCACTAATCAGGTTGAAAAGCTATTTCTTTTATGTATTTATACAATTTTTTTTCTGTCAGAAAAGTCAAGAAGATACATAAAAATAACATTTTAAATCATCGTATACCTAGGGAAAAATAATTCAGAGAAGGAAGAAATGACAGGCTTGTTAAGAGTACGGAAGGCTCCCCAAAAGATTAGCAAGTATGAATCATGCGTCTAGATCATAAGGGTCAGTTCAATACTGCAAGCTTTAAAAAGGTCCATTGGTCCAATCCCTAAGAGACAGGTTATAAAATGACTGATGCCAATCAAACCCCAAACTGAAGGCTCTGCATGTGAGTGTGAGTGAGTGTGTATGTGTGTGTGTGTGTTTCAACGGCTAAAATGTCAAATCAAAACCAACGTCAGTCATCCGGGTGTCAGTGTGCTGGCGATGGAGTTGACATGTGATTGGAAACTGGGGGTGCTGAAAGGTCTCTTCAAATGTGGAGAATTCATTTTTGAGTATTTTAAAGCAAGAGAAAATTTAAAGTAGAGTACATAACTCCAGGCCTATTTATGAGTTATAAAGTTTCCACTCTGAGGATGATCGAATAACCATCCAACATGGAACATTTTCCCACAGAATTGCTGTAACGGAGGCTTCTATGGCTAAGTCCATGATCATTGCCCCACCTTTCCATCTTCTTCCCCACAACTCTACTCTTGATTGTGGTCAGCCCCTTCTCAAAATTCCCCAAACTGCTTATTCTCATGTCTGTCCATGCAGTTACTTACATCGTGAAATGTGCTGCCTATTCAATGTCACTTAGAATTTCAAACACTGGAAAACAGATGAACCCTTTTAAGGTTGGAAGCCTCACAGCAACCCCATCAAAGTGTATTATATTTTCCTAGTCATGCACACGTGTTCTACATATTTCTCGAGAGCCATCCAAGCAATTCTGTCCACAAAAGGAACTCTGACTTGGTACTGTAGTTTATAGTCTTGTCACCTTCAAGAGGAGTGTAAGACAATATAACAACTAACAACTACTTTTTCTTCTTGTGGATTTGTGTTGCAACATCAATAAAATAGATCATGATTTTTTATTCTGGAATGTGTCTTATGAGTTACCTACATGTCCATCTCACCTGATACTTTTGCAAAACACCATAGTGCATTTATGCTCAATCCTATGAATTCATATTTGAAAGTTAATAGCAGTGTTGTTGAAGCAAACAAAAATGTATATCAAGGTAACTAGTAAAGCATCTCTCTCCAATGTCTTCATCTCATTGAGGAGGCTTTGTCTATTTCATTGCAACTTGATGGATTGTGAGGTCCTTCAGGGCAGGTGCTGGGACTCATTTGTTTGGCTCTTTGCGAATAGCACCTTCCATTGTGGCCAACACAGAAAACATACTTACATAGTCATTAATTTGGCTACTATGTTTGAGCTTTAGTTATGGTGTGGGCAGTGCACTAGGCTTTGGGGGAACAGAGGTGAAAACAGGATAACCCGGTTGCTGTGGCATGAGGGAAGCGATGCAGCATTTTGTTCAGGAAACATTGGCATTTGAATTCTAAATATATCTCTTAGAAAATGCGTAATGTTGATAAATCTGTCTTAGCCACTGATGCCGAGTTTCTCATCTCATTGGGGGTGTAGGGAGGTGAGAGCCTTGCGAATTCATTGAATTAACACCAAGTGCTTCAACCACTGCCTGACAAATATATGGTACTTATTTTTATAATCGTGGGGTTTATACTCTAGTTGAAATATTTATTATCTAAAAATAGTCCCAAGGAATTATGAGACAGGAAGTAAGGAAGGATAATGGAAGAAGCCTGCAGCGCTATCTTACCTAGTCTACGGAGCGTGTCTGAAGAAACTCAGGGTTGCTCTGAGACTGGCTCAGTTAATGTAAACTGAGGGCATGCTCAGCAACGTTTCCACTCATTGTGGGAATATCATCCAGGTAGCAAGTCCCTCAGCACTTTCTCCTTCTTTCTTTCCTAAGCTTTCTCATGCTCAGTAGCAATAGTAGCAAGTTTGGCCTTTAGTTGGGTTTTCTACTTAGCATATAGCTATGTGTATGTGTGTTGTTTTAATGGTTGATAGGCTTTCTTAGTTGACTTAGTTGACCGTGAGAGTAGCTGCAGCCAGTGTAAGGGGTCCTACATTAACTTCTACATGGGGCAGAGGAAGGTGTCCCTCAAGGTAGGGTGTTGTCAGATGGAGGAGAGATTTAAATAGAGAAACAGGTGATGTTTATTTACCTGCCGTGCTCGTTACTTTTTTCCTCTCCAGCACTTCTGGGGAGACAAAAGCCCAGTGTTCTCCTGCTTCTTTGGGTCTTTACTGTCACTTAGGATAGAAAGGTGAGAAACAGATTGTAAACATTGTGTTTTTAGGGTATGATTTCTAATGCCTGTTTGTTACCTAATTTGACATTTGAGGATCCAACTGGTTTTGTTAATTGTTTCAAGACAAGAGACAAAACCTGAGAGTGTCTTTGGCAAGCCCAGCTTTTATAGTCCTCTAAAACGTTAAATATATAGGCTTGTGAAATCATTTCAATGCATGCTTAATAAATGCTCTCTCTTACTTTGAGCACCTTTTTTTTGCTTATTAAAAAAATATGTGAGAGGCAATGAATATTCCAAATGGGTGTATTTCTAATGGTTGAATTTTAGATACTTCAGCATAGGATGAAGAAGATATGTATTCATAGATCACAATCCTGGGACCTGTTGGATTGTACACTATGCAAGTGTCTCTAAACTTGGTCTATGAATAACCTTTAAGGAACAATGTGGGGTGTATTGGCAGCCTTGGGAATACACAGTCAGAAAAGTTGGTAAGTCTTTTTTTATTTTTGTTCATACACACCAAGACAACCTCAACATTAGGACCACGATCAAAGCTAAACTATATCCAGTGGTAAATAATTCATAGCCAACTTCCTTTTTTCACCTCCCTTGCTTAACCCAGACTGAGACCCATTTGTGTTCCATCGCTCCTCTGAGAACTAATCAGTCCCCACCTCAGCCCTTTTCCCAATATCTCTCTTCCTGAAAATGTCCGCTGTTTCAAAATACCTCATTATCTCCACTCTCCCACTGAGCCGGCAACACGATGGCATTTGCTTTGCCTGAGGAATGAAGAGAGAGTTTTTCCTTTCTCAACAATCCTGCTCATTCCGATCTGACCATAGCACACTCAAACTGCTTCCCAATGCATTCCCTGGGAAGGGGAGAGCAGGATTTCTCAAGCCCACGGTCTCTGAGTGGGAGAATGTTCTGCCAGGTCTCCTGACAGACTTCCTAGTCAAAGAGAGAGGCTCTGTAGCACTTAGAAAGCAAAGCTATTTCAGGCTGTTTGGCTGTGAGCTGATAAACAAGGCCTAGGGTGAGAGATGCAAACCCCACCGCCCCAACTACCACCACCACCACCACACACACACACACACACACACACAGGCCGGGGTCAGTTGAAGACAGATCTGAGGTAGTTAGCAGTCAAGCCACATTCTTTCTTTCTGACCTGTTGGCTACATATTCAGTTGATAGTTTCCTGCTACCTATCACAAAACAATAAAAATCTTTTAAGAAGACAGTCTAAATTGCTCTAATACCTTCTTTAAAGAGAACAAAATGCAGAAAGTTAGCCTGTAGGGACTTCATTTTTCATAGATATGCAATTTATGGTGTTTAAATATAAGCTTTTGATTTTAGGTTGAAATGATCTTGTCGAAAAAGGTACATGAAAGACAGTAACGCTGGGCTCGTTTCTACTGAGAGTCACAGCTGAGCCCGCTCACGTCTTTTATCCCCCAATGCTTGATTGGCACCTGACTTTGCTTTGCTTCAGTAGCTGATTCAGAGAAGGCCGCTGGCTTCCTTTTCATCCTTCCTTCCTTCCTTCCTTTCTTTTTTGGGTCACAAATAGAAATGGATTCAAGACTCAGGACTTGAGTGAGGTGAGTAAGGTACTTGCCTTAAGCATCATATTTAAGGGAGCACCTAAACTCGGTTATTATGATAAATAATATGCCAATGCATTATTTAAAAAGAGGAAAATCTATGCAAAGGTATGAATACACTATCAACATTTGTATGAAGACAGGATCAGTATTACTGATTTTTTTTCCTTTTGCCATAGAGCTGAGCAAAGCACTGAATGTATTATAATGGGACAAACTTGAGGCAGGGGTGACATTTCTCAGAAGAGGACATCTCTCCATCTCTTCTAAGGGTATCCTGGATTTGAGTTGACTGCATCATGAGAAATCATTAAGCAACCAGTCTCCTCAATCCATAGATACCATCACAATCTCAACCTCAAATTCACTGCCATTGAGTTGATTCTGACTCATAGCCACCCTGTAGAATAGGGTTCTGTGGTTTCCAAGGCAGCTAGTCTTTATGAGACTGGATACCCTCTTCGTTTTCCCACGGAACTGCTGGTCGGTTCACGACTGCTGACCTTCAGGTTAGCAGCCCAGAATGTAATTTGGAACCACAATGCCGCCAGGGCTAGAATGACATAAAACTGCCCTTAGGGCACAGTTCTTGGATTCAGTCTAATTGGAGAGATGAGGTAAAGTATTTGTCAGGAGATTACACATCTGTGACTGTAATCAGTAGAAGGGGTGGAAGGGCAAGGTAGTAAAACTAGATGAGGGATCCTGTTGTGTGGAAGCTCTCGTGGTAGCACACTGAAGTGGGTTGGAATGTATGTATAGTATTCTTTGTGATGGTTCCTTTAGCTTCCTGTGAAGGCTGCTGGTACAGGAATCACAAACTATATAAGGTCTTGGACAAGGTACTTAATGTCTTTTCAGTTCAAGATTTTTACTGGAAAGGTGGTATTTGTAGTGTATCTTTTAATCACACTGAAGTAGTACAATATTCATATAAGAAATGATCATTGCTTCTACTTTTGCAGTTCCTGTCAAGACACAGAAATGGATTAATTGCTGAGACATGTGAGGTTCTGTGGTAGTTACATAATCTGGTGTCAATTTGGGACTTAAGAGGATTAAGAGTGAAGGGGTGGAGTCTAGTCTGTCAATCAGATCATAGCCAATGAGGCCTCTGTGTGGGCATGGCCTTCTTCTGAGGATCCTGGGAACTCCTGTTTTTCCTCCTTGGAGGTAAGAGACACTTTCTTCTCTCAGATCACTTCCTGAGAGACTCTCTACTCACAAGGCACATGGAACTATGCTGAAAGACCCCATGCTCTGGGAACTGGAGTAACACATGGAGACCCCTGCCAGCACTGAGATGCTTCTACCACCACTGGATCCACAAGACTTTGCACCCACTGGCCTGAGATCTTCTACATTCAACATCATTGCATGTGTTTCATGAGTCTGAAGAGGACATATGGGCTAATATCGGACTTATGGACTTGATCTGGTCTGGGCTCAGATGCTTTCTCAATGTTCAACTGCTCTTGTATATAAAACTCTTTTACATACACGTGAGTGTCCATGAATTTGTTTCCCTAGTCTACCTGGACTAACACAGTTTCCTTTCTGAATAAGCTCCTTCATCTTTTAAAACCAACCCTCTTTTAGAGACTGCTGTTTCTTTTGCTATTACAACTCAGACTCCTAAGTTGTTCTTTCTCGCATTCTCTCCATGTTCCCATTTCCCCCTCCACCAACTGCCCCCTGACTTCCTTTCCCATCACTCTTCTCAGTTAATCCTGCCAAGCACGTCAAAGATTTCTCTCATGAAACTTAGAGGAAGCATTTACCTTGCCTGACAAATCAATTCATTTGGAGAGCATCGGTCACTTCTCTCAGAACATCGTTCTCATAGTTTCTTGGAAGCCCCACTCCCCCCATTTCCTCCTCTCTTTAACTGCTCTTTTGCAGTACCCGTGTTTTCAAATAACTTCTTTTCTCACTCAATATATACTTCTGGATGATCTAATGCATTCTGCCAATCTCAGTGACTTCATGCTGAAAATTACAAAATTTGGCATCCCATCGCTCTAAAACAATGTAAGAAATGAAACAGAGATTGTAAAAATGCATAAAGGACTTGGAGCAAAAGAGAATTCAAGTCTTATTTTAAACGCTTACAGTGTTTAGTTACCAGAAGGAGCTCCTAAAGTTCTTGAGAAATTATCTTTTGAGTATTTACCCACATGAATGGCACAGCATTGATTTTAGAATAAATTCATTAGACCACAATGGCATCCTTTTATTTTTTCTTTCTTGTCTTTTTTGACTTATAATAAATTTAGGAATGGTTCAAAATACTGGGTAGGCTTCTAGCATAGAAGTTCTGGTACATGACCATGGAGGCAAATTACCTGACCTTTCTCAGCCTTGAAAGGTGTGTCCATTGATTGAAGGGGTACGACTTTCTAATAGAACAAAATCAGATGTCAACACAAGAAAACATTTACCTCCATGAAAATCTAGAAGCCGCTGAATTTTCAAGGAAATTTTACCAAAAAGAAGAACAGGGATTTCATGAGGAGGACAAATACCAAAAGAGCAAGAACTTCAGGAGGTGGACTAATAAACTTACACCCGTTTCTTAAGCATCAGGGAAGGTTCTGTGTGAGGTCTTCAGGGCCAGGTACAAAGCTTCAGGTCACCTTCGAACCCAGGCCCTTTTGGTCCAATGTCACTGGGCCTAGCTGAAGAAGTTTCTCTTAAATATCAAATCAAATGAAAATGTTTAATCCTGGAATTTCTAGTAAGCAAACTCAGGCAGGCTTGCTTCGTCACTTAATAACTGGGACTCTGTGTACTGATCAAAGCCTGTTCTTTGTGATCTTCTTTACTTTACAGGAAACCTATACATGAAGGGTTCTATAGAAATTACTCAGGGAGTTTCAGCATCCATAGGTGGTTGCTCTGTTGCTACAAGCATCACCTACATCATCCAAATAGTCGCACGTATCTTAAACCAAATCGAGGGAACTGGAGGGGCTAGGCCCCAGTGAGAAAAACGCTCCAAGGTGAGCCATGCTATTGTATTCTGTGCAGTTTTATGCTATCCAGTTTTATATGGAATTCTGAGCATATTAAATGACCAATTTATGGGAAACACTGCCCGTACACCATAGATTGGGAAAATAAAAGAAATGTGGTTCTCTTCTTGCCCACTCAACCTGTTCAGCATCCTTCTTTCTCTTTGGCCACTCTCTTGCCAAGCTCCCTGCCTGGGTCCTTAGACCAACTGCCTATCTTGTTCCCTGGATGGGCCTGGATTCCTTGACTTACCCTTCTTTCCAACCCTCCTGGGATCAAAATCATAAATCTCCTTTGTTCTGCTGGGTAACCAAAACCCTCTGCAAATTTTAGTCCATGTTAATGCATCCGGGGAATAATAATACTTTATAGCTCATGATACTCATTGAAATGGCTTGTCTGTGATTGAGGCCACCCAAGACCTTGTCCCACAACCATTTATTTTAGGATGTAAATTTTGACACTTGTACCATGGGCACAAGTGGGAAGCCATCTCTTTGGGTGGGTGATGGGCTCAGCTCCTTTCCTCCTTTACAGGAGGTGAATAGTCTTAGCAAGAAGGGAAGACCAGAGCCATCCATCTCACCAGAATCTGGGTGAACTGAACTCGGTTTTCTGGAGGAAAAATTGGGGGTGGGCCAGGAATGCAGGAGATTGGGATTGCTTTGGATATTTGAATGGATTCCCCATTGCTAGTTAAGAAATCACTCTGGAATAGCCACTTGTTGTGGTATTTTTCACACTTTATCTCACACCCGTGTCTCTGTTGCCTGAGAACTGTATTTATATTTACACTCTGAAGCGTGAATATGCGGCTACCCTTTGGGGAAAGGGATCCATCAAATAATCCTTTTGCTTCAGTGTTAGGAAGTGGACCGTGGCACTTCCTCTGCTTGTTTTTGCTTAGAGCCCTTGGGACGTGTGAGGTGGCCTTGTCCACTTCAATGGGTTTCAGCAGGGTGAGCCTGATTTAAAGAAACATAAATTCAGTTGAGAGAGAAGGTAACATGGCATAGCTGAATAATGGACTTTAATAGGCAAACCAAATAGTTAAACACATGATCCTCTCTGCATGCTAAGACTTAAGGAATGCATATTCAATGCAATGCATTATTAAATACAACATTGAGCATATGGGTACCCACAATTAATGTATATAAATAGCTGATAAAATTGCTCAGTATTAGAAAGCTAGCGGCAAAAATGACCTCATATGTCAAGCAGACAAGTAGGCAGCTACCATTTTCTTTGTACACCTTACAGATGATAAATTAGTTTTATGGTCTGCATGGGGCCCTTATCACACTACAGCACCAAGTGCATGATAAAGAAAAAAAATGCCTCGGCTCAAAAATCGAACTGGAATTTGGAGTCCCAGCGGAGCTCATTTTTAAATGTAAAGAATTTTAGCTCGCTTCCTTTGGGGAAGATTTATTGTGGTCCTGAGAAATGTAGATCTTGGTTATGTGTTTTGATTAAAACTTGATTTTTGTTTTTATTGACACCGGGTAGACTGTGAATCCGTCATAACTGGCTGCCTATTGATGGAGAGCAGTTTGGCCCAATGGACACAGGGCAGGGGAAAGTTGGGGGGAGTCCTGACTTTTCCTCCAGCTCTTCTACTAACGGGCAAAGCTGACCTTGGAGAGAGCTCTGTAACTCTTTGCTAGCAGGGCTTGATGCATTTAATTCCCTTCAAAGCTTGTGAATTAATACTTGGTGTTTTTTTTTTTACATCCAAAGGATACAAGAGAGTATGTAATGCATATATTGTTAAAAATAATGGCTTGATTTGTCACACGTATCTATGTTTTGAGTGTGTGTGTGTGTGTGTGTGTGACATCAGTGTATCTATTTTGAAATCTTCATGGGAAATTACCAGGCTTTGCGACATGGTTTGCTATGGTTTCTCTCCTTTTATAGTACCCTGCTCCTCTGAGGAACACAAACAACAGACACACTCTTTTCTCCCCATTCAACATTCAAAATAAATATTTTGGCTAAAATCAATTATTCCAATGAAACGAAAGCCTGCTTTGGTTTCAAATCTCAGAGAAACTATCTCCCAAATTGGGTCCCCTGGGGCCACGGCTTTGCCTGCCCAGAGTCTCTGCATTATTTTCATATCAAACCACACCGTACTCTGCGGTAGTCCTGTGCCTGCAAGGTGTGGCTGAGACTTCTGAGGTCATTGCCTCCTTCGGCTCAGCCTCAGCATTGTTCACAAAGGTGCTGTGCATGGCAGGGCTATTTAGAAGAACCAAGAGAGGGTACCTTGATGAAGAGTGCAAGTGTTTTCCTTTTGTCTTGTAAAAACTCTCTTCAGGCCTCCTTTGTAATCAGTTGTCTTGGAGTCCATGCTGACCCACAGGGTGGCCGAGTGCAACTGTGCTCCATAAAGACTTCAATGCTGTGTTTTGGAGGGGGGGGTGGAGTTTGGAACGTAGATCACCAGGCTTTTTTTTCTAGGCAACTCCAGGTGGACTTGAAGCTCCAAACTTCATCTTAGCAGTCGGGTATATGGACTGTCTGTGCTGCCTAGTGACTCCTATGTGATTACTTAGAATCAGGGACAAGGACCAGTGCTCACATTATGTGCTTGGACCACTGCAGAGGAACAGTGTGGTCCTTGAGGAGAGCAGCTGGGCTCTGGGATGGAGGTCAAGCCGCTGGGACTCCTACCACTGAGGATCTGTGGCCAATGTTTCATCAAAGAGCTCCTGGGCAGTCTGGCTTGCAGTTGTCATTGGGATCTCTGGTGTACATATAGATCATGTCACTTTTTAGATTTTTTTTAATCCATCCTTTTTAGAGCTGTGAGAATGTCACATGGGGAAGCTGGTTGTTTCCCTCAATGATGAGGAAATGGGACTCTTCTTCTGGGTGTTCAATGATGCAGGATTTTTTTTCTCTATATACTTGTGGTTCTTACTCATGGATCCAGGTATTCAGGAGCCCTGGTGGCATGGTGGGTATGTGCTTGGCTGCTAACTACAAGACCAGCAGTTAGAAACCACCAGCTGCTTCATGGGCGGAAGGGGAGGCTCTCCCCTCCTGTAGAGTTGCAGTCTTGGAAGCCCACAGAGTTCTACCCTGTCCTTTAGGGCTGCTATGAGTCAGAACCAACTTGATGGAAGTGAGGTTTTAATTTATCCAGATGTGCATTTCACATAGAGTCATTGAGCAATCACTCTGCGACAGGAGAGCATGAAGCTAACTCTGGGTCCATCTGCCCCTCTCCTCTCCATCTTTATTGCTCTCCTCCTCAATTAATCTATCAGTTTCCCATGGCATACTCTGCTAATCTATCATTTTCCCGTGCCATGTCATCTTGTCCTTGAGTGAGTGATACACGTTCTTGCTTCTGAACCTCCAAACATGACGCTTGTCTACAAAATCCTCTTGCCCTCTTTCTTCATTGAACTCACACCTCGTCACTCTTTCGGTGTCCATTTAATGGACCCTTTTCTCCAGCAAACCACTCTAGACCACTTAGACTTCTCCACAGCTGTCCTTGCCAAACTTTACTGTTAAAGTACATTTAGTTGAATCTTATTCCTACTGGACTTGCCTTACTAGGTAAGGAGCCAGGGTGTCTTAGTCGGTTATGTGTTGTGTTGGTCTGCTAACCTCAAGATCAGCAATTCAAACCCACCAGTGGTTCCGTGGCAGAAAGATGAGCATATCTGAGTCCATAAAGATTTACAAACTCAGAAACCTAAAAGGGTAGTTCTACTCTGTCCTATACGGTCACTAGAAAGTAGAATCAACTGGATGGCAGTGGATTTAGTCTTTCGTTCTGGACTGCACGTTCTCTGAAAGCAGGAACAATCCTCATGGTTGTATCCCCAGTGCCGATACAGCCCTTGGCAGACACAAGACATCCACTTAGCTTTCTTCAATAAATGGCATCATCGTGTCTGCTAACCTGAAAATGGGTCTCTGATGCTGGCGTTTTACTCTCCACCAGGAGCAGATTTTCCCTCCTCCTGCCCACAGTCGATTGTAGAGCCTGGGTGTATTGTTTGAGATAACAGGGAGACTCAGAGGATCGTGGAGACACTGATACTTTGCCCTTATTTGTAGGACGCTGCTTAAAAATGCTCTCCATGTATATTAACGTTATAAAAATGGCATGCCAATAGCATCAGCTATGTAAATGGCTCACATTGGTTGCTGTTAGTTGCCATCACATTGGCTTTGATCCATAGCATATGATGTTGAACAGAACACTGCCCACTTCGAGTAGTTGGCACAGGTTTCATAGTTAATGCACATGCTCTGAAATCCTTGAGAATACTGAAGAAGCAAGGACTGCAGAGCTACTCTATCCTTGAGCTATCTTTTCTCCATTATTCTCCAGAAACTCATGTAGCTGCACATGGCAATTGCCATCCTGCTTGGTTGGCCACAAACATATCATTTCGAGGAAACCAACACAGATAGGTAATGACAGGGATGAATAATGTCATTTTGTTGACATGCAGCGGTAGTCATTAAAAAGAAAGTAAGACCCTTCTCTGGAGGCCGCTGGCATCACCTGCTAGTTGACATTGCTTAGATCAGAGGACACTCAGCTCTGGTGTCTGAGCAGAGTGGAAGAACAATAGGACACCCAAACAAATCTTCCACGTTTTGTTTTGTTGTGCTTGATTATGATGATGATGATTTTTAAGTTTCACTAGAGCTTATTAGCAGCGGTGAAGCTGACTTGGAATGGAAATGAGATGATCCTCACCATTGGGGACCGACCTCCCAGTTTGTTAGGTGCTGAGTGCGGGACCATCATCCTGACACATGTGCAGAGATAACCTGATAGCATTCCTGCCCTTTATCTCAGCTTAACTCATTGCTCTGTCCCCTCCTGGCAAGTATTTAGGCCCCAGCGACACTCACCAAGGGACAGAATGCTTTGCCCTTGTTTGTTAGGAAAGTCACTCCAGAAAGTACTGCTGACAAAGGGGTGAGGGGTGGGTCTCTTTTCATGGCAATTCTAAATGAGCACCCAGATACACATGCAAAAGGAGGATTTATGCCTCGGAATATGGTTTGCAAGGAGGGAGCAAACCTCCTGAATTTAGCAATCAAATTTGTTAAGGCTTCTCTAAAGCCTAAACTTCCAATTAACAAGCAAATCATCATCAGACAGCCAGTGAATGGCAAATTCATTCCATTCAACATCTTTTCAAAAGTGGATTTTGTGCACTTATCTCCATGAAAACCCAGCAGGAAGATTTTCCCTGGGAGTGCTCCTACATCTGCCTGCTTTTAATGACGGTAATGGCAAGCAATATTCTACAATTACTTTGGCGATCTCATTTCAAGCATGCAAATCATATTATTGAAGAGCCCAGCAAAAGCCATTTGTCCCTTGGAACCACCAGATGAGCTGTGTGGGGTGAGCAAAGCCTGCTCAGAGAAGGCCAGGACCTTCTGTCTCCTAACTTCGACTGCATCACGGTAGAATTGGCGCGACAAGGTCAGAAAATAGACAACAAAGGAGAAGCGAAACAAGATTTCATTTGTAAAGTGAAAGAGTCCTGCTTTGGCCTTCCTTTGTGAAAGATCCCGTTCTGTAACTCATTTGCTGAATTAAACACAACATCCTGTAAAGGAAAAAGGAAAGAAAGAACACTCATGCTACTTGTAAAGTTCATGAAGTCCAAGCCAACGCCCTTCCTCGGAGCACAAACTTCTTTATGTGTCAGCGCTGAGGCCTGATGCAGTTGCCCTCTTCTTCACTTGTATCAGATTCAGCTGCAACCTCATCTCCTGAAAGCTCAGGCTTACTATGCGTGTGCTTAGAGGCGGACTAACTGGGACTCTCTCACAGGTAGTCTGAGAACAGAACAGTCTTTCTCGCAGATACGCACAGTCTCTTGAGTGTGTCCTGCCTTCCCACATGTATTGGATGCTGTGATACTCGACTGACCCATTAGGAATCAAGATTTTTTGTTTTTGAACTCCAGCTTCTGAGAGTGCTACTAGCAGAAAGCTCTCAGTTCCCAGGTGTTCTTTGGGCTGTCATTATCCCCGGTGACCCCGGGTGACTCTGGGTGAATCTGTCAACCCAACATGGACCCTGGATGAATCTGCCACTCTACTGGGGCGGGGCGGGAGGTGGAGGGACAAAACGTAGCTCATGCTCTGTTAAAATGCAAATACTTGAAGCTATTCATTAGACATTTATATTTTAACATGAATGAATTTCAGATGTGTTTTCCGAGAGAAAGTTCTTGAACACAGAGCGTAATCAACAATAGCAGGGAAGACGGAGGAGAAGAATGTGTCTATCTTGGGACAAAGGCATAGAACCGGACATTCAAGGACACCGAAGACAATCTGTGGAAGCCCTGAATGTTTTCCAGGAATTTTAAGCAAGCTTTTTAGTGGTGAAGACCAGAGTGTCCCTCAATCCTTTTCAAGAATGGGTCAGGGAGGTTTGTTATTTTAAAGATCCATTACAGACACTTAGAGATATCTCATAACAACTGCTATCCCCCAAAAGAAAGAAAGAAAACCAAAAAACCATGTAGGGGAGAAAATCCCCCACTTTAGAATTTGTGGATAGTTGCTAAAATTTGGCAGCAGACCTTTCCAGTTCACTAGCTGTGCTGGTAGCATAGGGGAGACGATCTGGTCTGCAGACCCAAGGTGAGCTGTTCGGAATCCACCAGCGGCTCCAGGGAAGAAAGGTGTGGCTTCCCACTCCCATAAAGACTTCCAGGAGTCCGAATGGCAGGACATTTGGTGACTTTTGGAGGCCCTTCTTTGTCATCATTGTGTTCTTTGATTATCAACTGTCCTCCTGCCTTATATTATTATTGTGATTATTATTTTAAAGAGCACGTGCTTTTGACTCCCACTCATGACGGCCCCTGCATACCAGAGTAGAACTGTGCAACCAGTGTGCGGCTGAGAACATAAGCAGTTTGCATTACCCAAGAGCACCTCAATGTTCCCTGTCTGCTTCTTGGCAATTTCAATTTGCTCACAACTTTTCATGGCCTGTGCTACACAGAAGGTACAGATTCTCTCTAGTCAACCTTCTATCGTCTGTCCTCTGTGTTAATTGCTCCATTCTCTGCAATAACATCGAAAGAGAAGCTGAATCCTTAGCTCAGATTATTGGTATATCCATGAATTGACAATTGATGGGTCCAATTCCCACCCGAGGAAACCTACTGTGTGTATCCTGGAGGTTTGGGGAGCCATGATGAATCACTTGATATGAAATGTATCTGCATCAGGCTGTTCAATCCAAGGGTTTTCAGAAGCCCCTTAGAAGGACTCTGTAGGTAAGTCAGGTCCCACAGTCTGCTCGGCGAGCATACCAGCCGGATCTTCTTGGAGGTTTTGATCCCAGGAATTGTTTCTCATGTGAACACTTAGGCTGCATTGAGCTTCATCTTTGTGATGAGGTGGCTTTCTATAGACCATTCTATTTCAGCCAAAGCATTTCAGTAAAACTATGAACACATTAAACTAATGAGAACCCACCTGTACTAAAAACTGTGGATGTTGCAAAGAATTTTATGTAACAGCCCTTGTTCTGAAATGTATTGCCTCTTTCTGGCAAAATGAGATATATACACGCACACACAGAAAATTGATCATAATGTAATAGCAATTGCAAGTGATGAAATTCATGTAACAAACACCATCCATAAGGCTTTGTGGGGGAAAGCCCCAAATAAACCAACAGGATGATATCTCCTAATTTTAAGGGAAAGGAATGACCCTCGGGGCCAGAATGATCAAGGCAGATGTTACCCAGAAGTAAGAAATGGATAATAATGCAGAGTGCAGAACTGTGCTTTTAATAAGTGATAAAGATTTTTGAGGAGTTCTGGTAGTGTTGGGGTTACACGTTGGGACTCATAACCATAAGGGTAGCAGTTTGAAACCACAAGCCACTCCTCAGGAGCAAGACAGGGCTGTCAACTCTTGTAAAGCATTCCAGTCTCAGAGACCCCTAGCAGCAATTCTACTCTGAGTCAGAACTGACTCTTGGCAGTGAGCTTTTCATTGTTTTTGGGTTTTTTTTTTAAGATTTGGGGAACATATCCCAGAACTGAGAGACAAGTATGTGGATCATAGAGGTTCTGGACCCAGAGCTTGTTTTTATGAAAGAAGCCCTGAGGAAGGTAGAATGGAAGAGTGAAAATGGAGCCATGTAGGCCAGTCCATTGTTGAGTACTCTGTAGGGTAAGGGGGCCTGGTCTAGGATGCCATCCTTATCTCGTTGTCTTCCCTCTGGGCCCTGAGATCTGTACTGCAGTCCTGAAGATATTGTCTCACTGTGTCAGATAGCTTTTCAAGCACTCTCATGAAATTGCTGTGACCTAGAACTTGTAATAGCACACCCAAGACTGAGTCTAGCTGAATATATTCCATGGTATGTGAGTTCCATAAATGATACTGTTCATATAAGTTGAGCAGAGAGGACCATCTACATATGGAATATAATGTGGTTGTGATGTTAATTTGGAATTACCTTGACAAGAAGGAATTAATGAGAGGTTTTAGTATATGATGTAGCTTCTGTTTAGAACCAGTATATGTTTTTCATTGTTCAAACTGTTGCAAACGGATTTTAGCTGTGGAGCGTGCCCCCTCCCCTACCCGACTACCCCCTGCCCCACTAGAAACTCGTCTGACTGAAATCCTTTTTTCGATTCCTCTTCCTTGAACAAGAAAACATTGTCATTAATAGTTTGCTATTGTTGCTTTTTTTCATTATTTCAATGGTACTTTTGTCTAAGGGGTGGGGAACATTCTAGAACACAATGTAGGAGGGGTTAAGATGACTGAGGAGTGTACCCAATATGGATTCATCCAGAAGTGTCATCAAGATATAACAGTAATATCAATGACATTCATAATAATATTCCCATATAATGCTTAGTAGCTTAGCAGGTTTGGGAGCCTGTTTTGAGCATTTTGCTCATATTGTTCTTATTTAATTCTCACAACAGTCATGTGCGATAGGTATTATTATTGCTATCCCCATTTTACTTATGAAGGAAAAAATACAGAAATGCTGAGTTACCATTGAAAACTCACATACATTTGATTTTATGTTTTAGGTGGAGAAGGGGCGCATTAGAAGCCACTGAAATAGTTATGATGTCAAGGACTAAGGACATACATACTTCAATTTTTCCTTGTGAATATATATATATATATATATTCTCCTAGGTTGTTCAAAGACAGAGACTGTGTCAGCACAGCAACCTTGCTGACAGTCTGGCGACCAGAACTCTCCTCAGGCACATTAGATTTGCTTATGGCATCTGTCTTTTCAGTCCTTGAACACCTGAGTTACATTCTGAGTGGTCATGAGAGAGTCCTAGAGCTCATTCTTTCATTATCACCCATAACTGAGCAGCCACAATTTCCTAAGGAGTTCAAGGCTTAAAGGAAGTGTTGATTTCCTTCTCCTCAAAGTAAGTTTAAACTCCCCACTAGCCTCTCCACATTCCCCTCCACTCTTTTCTTCTCTGTAGGCCCCTAGAAATTCACCCAAACCCCAGGGGAATAGGAATGAGGAAAAAATGGTAATGGAAGATAACTGGGCATATAGAAGAGGAAAAAGGTTTTCTCTTTCCTTTGTTTCTCATTAGACAAGATGTTGGACTCAAGGTACTGTTCCTATCCTAAAGGAAACAATGAGCCTCTTCTGTCTGTGGTCCAGGAGCCACATATGTCTGTCTCTACTGGGATCCGATAAATCTTCTGAGTCAAATCAACCAAGGCAGATTATACAATAGGTTGATGAAGCTATTCTTCCCCCTACTTGCTGTTGTTGTTAGATGCTGTCTCTTTGGTTTTGATGCATAGCAGCCTTATGTATAACAATAGGTATAACAATAGGCTTACACAAATATCTTGGCATAGACAAGTGAGTGCTTCCAGTGTTGTGTCAGCTCTTGAAACATTTCAGTTCCTATTCCACCAGTTCCTGGAGTTTTGTTTGTCATTAATGCATTCAGTGCAGTGTGGACTCCTTCTTTCATATCATATGTTACTCCTGAAATCTTGAACATCAATCAGTTTGGGGGGAGGGCATGGAACTTTGTGCCTCTTCTGTTTTCTGTTGATGCCTCTTGTCTCACTATATATTTCACTCATGGAATCTTTCAAGATTACAACACAGGCTTGATTTTAATTTTTCTTTATTTTTTTCAGCTTGAGATATGCTGAGGAAGTTCTTCCTATGTGGCTTTCTAAGTCCAGGACACTGCATAGTTTATTTTAGTGTTGTATTTTATCATCTTAAGCTGCTCTTTGAAATTTTCTGTTTAGCTGTTTTACTTCACTGTTTCTTCCCTGGGCTTTAGCTATTGTATGTTCAAGAGCAAGTTCAGAGTGTCTTTGGCAAATACTTTGGAATTTTATTCCTTCCTTGGCTTTTTAACAACCATTTTCTTTCTTCAGATATGAAGTTGATGTCATACTTAAGCTCGCCAGGTCTTCTGTCATTGGTGTTCATTGCATCACAGCTATGCTTGGATTGTATATCAGCTCTCTTGGTTTTGCTTTAATTTTATTCACCTTCAAGCTGAACTTGCATGTAGTCACTGATGGTTTGTTCTACAGTTGGGCCCTGGTATTTTTCTGGCTAATGATATTGAGCTTCTCCATCATCTCTTCCAGGAGATATAATAAGGTTGATGTCTATGTATTTCATCTAAGTCTACATAGATGTTGCTGTTTTTGTTAGGTGACATCGAGTTGGTTGTGACCCACAGGGACCTTGTGCACGACAGAAAGAAATATGGCATGGTCAAAAGCCATCCTCACAATTGCTCCTATGCCCAAGCCCATTGTTGCTAGCACTGTCAGTCAAACACTTTGAGGGTCTTCCTCTTTTATGCTGCCCCTTACCAAGCATGGCTCCTTTCTTCGTGGTGTAGTCTTTCCTGACATGTTCCAAGTATGTAAGATGAAGTCTTGCCATCCATGCCTCTAAGGAGTTCTGTGGCTCTATTTCTACCAAGACAGAAAGGCTTATCTCTTTAGCACGCCATGGTCCTTTCAACATATTTTAGCAGGACCAAAATGCAAAAGCATCAATTCTTCTTAAATTATCCTTATTTAATATTCCATTTTCACATGCCGCAATGGAAAATACGATAGCTTGAATCAGACACACCTTAGTCCTCAAAGTAACATCCTTGTTTTTCAATACTCCAAAGAGGTCTTGTGCAGCACATTCACCTAATGCAATGCATCTTTGGATCTCTTGGATGCTGCTTCCAGGATTGTGGATCATAACAAGGTGAATTCCTTGACAACTTCATTTCTCCATTTATCATGATGCTACATGTTGTGAGAATTTTCAACTTTACTTTGCGCTTTAATCCATACTGAAAGGCTGAAGTTCACATGTATAGTTGTTATTTATATTGAAGGAAATATTATTTGCCATAAAGAAATACTTGGTCTTGCAAAATTCTATCATGCTATCTCCAATCTCAGTTCTATCCCCAAGGCCACATTTTCCGACTACCTTTTCTTCTTCTTTGCTTCTAACTTTCTCATTCTAAATGCCAATAATTATCAATACATCTTGACTGTACGCTTAATTAATTTTGAACTGAAGAAGTTGGTAGAATTATCCCATTACTTCATAACTAGTTTTAGTGTTGGTGTATAAATTTGAATTATAGTTGTAATTTGTCTTAACTGATTCCTTGTAGGTACATAGATTTTACCTTATGACAGACAGGATTGTACTTCAAATAAATCTTGAAATATTATTTTCCACGATGACTGTGATGCTGTACATCTTGAATTTTTCATTCCTAGCACAGTAAATTATAATATTGTCTTATTTTTAAAATGGCGAGTTACAATCTATCTCAGTTCATGTATGCCTAGGATATCAATATTTATGTGTTCCACTTATTTTTTATGATTTCCAATTTTCTTATCTTCATATTTGTATATTCTGAATTTCTATTATTAATTGATGTTTACGCTGCTTCTTCTCATTTTGAGTGACGTTCCATTTGTAACTGAAGGTGCTGAAAGATTTACTTTATCCTTTATGGTCAATTCTACATTGATAAGACAGCTCTTCCCTAGCTGTAATTTGAGTGCTTTCTAACTTGAGAGGCCCATCTTCAGGCATTATACCTAACAATGTCCTACTGCTCTTCATAGTAATTTTAGTGATTAATCCCCTGGAAGTGAGGGGTAATCAGGTCATCAATATAGCAAAATGAAACATGGTGAACGAATGATTAAGTATTAACCTAACTTAACACATCCTCTTTGAACTGCATTAATGACTTCGAAGAAGAAGAAGAAGAAGAAGAAGAAGAAGAAGAAGAAGAAGAAGAAGAAGAAGAAGAAGAAGAAGAAGAAGAAATATTTCAAGGCTTGTAAGGACAAGGCTTGTAGCTTATTCTCAATGGCTATTTTTGGAAATGACCAAGTTGTAGAGACATCATCCCTTCCATTTCTATTTTTGAACTTTTGGCTTATTAGCATTGACTACAACTTGATCATCTTGTGCATTGTCATATTATGCATGTGCTCTGTTGTCCTTGTCTCTTTGTACTAAAACTGCTTTTGTTTGAGAGGAGTGAGCAGAGCTTCTGCTAACTGGAAATGATCATTGATTTTCTAAAGTTTTGAAGGTTGCGGACCTTAAGAGAGATTGCAACATATAAACTTAATAAGGGAACTTATTTAATTATATCAGATATGAGACTTTTAAAAAGTTGCAAACCTAAAGAGATAAAAGTAGATATTAATGGCCTTGAGGACTAGAAAGGCAAGCATATTTGAGAGAAGATGTTGGTGATGACCAGGGAATGGATTTTTGCAGACTCACAAAGGACATGTGCTGGCAATTTTGAAGGCGCAGCAAAAGGGGTTGAGATTGCTCCTGCAGTGGTACCTGTTCCTGATTTTATCAGAGATGGTTATTATTCATTTCTTCTGTGTGATTATTATCGTATTAAAAATTAGTTGTCTTTATGTGTATATGTGTTCACTCTTGAGTCTATTGGATGTTGTTAGGAGGCTTGCCTCAACCTTCTTTGTATTTCACACAACTCATGATGCTTTTCTCATGCTTCTCAAGACCTAAGCGGATATTTGTGATGGATTGATCAAGACAGGTCATTAGGACTCACTGCTGAGAGCTGTCTCTAGTTGCTTTGAAACAGATGGTAGTGATTTTGTACACGTTGTGTGGACATAGTATGAGAATAAGAACTATCCCAGACAGAAGAGGGGAGCTGATGGAATTTTGACTCCAGAGTATGGTCCCACCACTCACAAAAACTAACTGTATCTCATGACTCGAGTAACACTGAGAAGACATACTTATGAGGGCCCTCGCGGTCTAAGTGCCATTCTTATCTGATGAAAACGCTTAAAACTTAAACCTGTGAATTAATAGTGGTTTTGTGTCAACCAAACAGTCGTTTTCTAGTATCTCATTGTTTGGACCAAACCAGAATCACAAAGTATATAACTCAGGCAAACTCAAGAGCAAAAGGTAAAAGCAAATCCAATGTTGTTGAGTCAATTGCTACTCATAGAGACTCATCAGGACAAAGCAGACCGCACAGGATTTCCACAGCAGAACATTTTAAAAATCATTTTATGGGGGGTTCATACAACTGTTATCACAATCCATACATACATCAATTGTGTAAAGCACATTTGTATATTCATTTCCCTCATCATTTTCAAAACATTTTCCCTCCACTTAAGCCTCTGGCATCAGTTCCTCATTTATCCCCCTCCTTCCCCGTTCAACCCTCCCTCATGAATCCTTGATAATTTATTTACCCCTCCATCATGAACCCTTGATAATTTATAAATTGTTAATTTGTCATATCTTACATTGTTTGACGTCTCCCTTCATGGACTTTTCTGTTTTCCATCCCCCAGGGAGGAGGTTAAATGTAGATCCCTGTAATTGGTTCCCCCTTTCCACCCCACTGTCCCTCCACCCTCCCAGTATCACCACTCTCACCACTGGTACTGAAGGGATCATCTGTTGTGGATTCCCTGTGTTTCCAGTTCCTATCTGTACCAGTGTACATCCTCTGGTCTAGCCTGATTTGTAAGGTAGAATTGGGGTCATGATAATCCTGGGGGCAGGGGGTAGGGGAGAAGCATTTAGGAACTAGAGGAAAGTTGTATGTTTCATCATTGCTACACTGCACCCTGATGGCTCCTGTCCTCCCGGAGACCCTTCTGTAAGGGATGTCCAGTTGCTTTGGGTCCCCCGGCACTGCACTCCCCCTATTCACAATGATATGATTTTTTGGTCTTTGATGCCTGATACCTGATCCCTTCAGTGCCTCGTGATCACACAGGCTGGAGTGCTTCTTCCATGTGGGCTTTGTTGCTTCTGAGCTAGATGGACACTGGTTTACCTTCAGGTCTTTAAGACACTAGATGCTATATCTTTTGATAGCCGGGTTCCATCAGCTTTCTTCACCACATTTGCCTATGAACCCACAAAGTAGAACATCTCTATGGAAGCAGACTGCCACAGCTTTCTCCCATAGAGCGGTTGGAGGGGGCAATCCTCCTTGACCTTCGTGGTTACCAGACAAGGTCTTTAATCATGTGCCACCAAGTTTCAATTTGGGTAGAAACATTTATTTTCTATACATTGAACAGTTTATTAATTATATTAACTAAATAAGCTTCATTTCCACGGTGATTTTGAAACCTTTACAAAATAATCCAGTAATTTATATATCTCTCTGACATGATTAACCATGTAATTAACCAGTTAACCACTTAACATGAAGTCATTTCAGATGCATGGTGATCCCATGTGTGTCAGAGGTGGGTTCCACTGTCTGGTTTTCAGAAAGAGAGCACCCGACTTTTCTCCTGGGTTCATCTGAGTGGATGTGAACACTCTGGCTTCAGTAAGCAACCAAGTGCTTTCACCATTGTATCCCACAGGGATTCACATATTGCTCAAACTTATGATTCTGGCATTTGAATGTATATAATTGCAACGATGGAATATTTTTATCTTGTATGTTATAGCACATGTAAGATAAGATAGGTTATGTCTATACCCTGGTAATTATCTATAACAGGTATAGAATACAGAAAATATTTAATATTTAGTATTTTAACCCAAATGGATAGCAGAGATAGGGGAAGAGACACAAAGTTGTCTTCTTATTTTTTGTTTCAAAAGAAAACCCTATTTCCAAATAAATGTTGGAAATGCCTATATTCCAAAGGCCATAGTCCAAATTAGATATTAGAACATATCTTTTTTTTTACTCTTTATTGTGAATGGGGTGAACGTGTTCAGAACAAATGAGTTTTCCACTCCACAAGTCATACACATTTTGTTGCACGTCATTGATTGTGATCATCACAAGGTAGCTTCGTGTGTACT
This sequence comes from Echinops telfairi, assembly GCF_000313985.2. Lineage (NCBI taxonomy): Eukaryota > Metazoa > Chordata > Mammalia > Afrosoricida > Tenrecidae > Echinops > Echinops telfairi. The sequence goes on along the minus strand of NW_022111300.1, from coordinate 28,821,497 downwards.
CTTTCCTTCCTGGGTTTTCCATTTCCACTCCCCTTACCTTCTCAACCATTCTGGACTTTATTGTTTGGGAAACTATCAAAGGTTGCAGGAACTGTTACATCCATTTTGGAGACTAAGCAGAAATATTTAACTCCTGTGTAAAGAGAGTACTTGGATGAAATAAATAAATAAACAAACAAACAAACAAATAAATAAATAAATAAGAGCCTCCAAGTAGGATGTCTTTGGCTCATTGCCCCTTAACATTAAACTCAACCATGGGAGCTGCAGAATGCACAAACTGGTAATGGGCTGAGGGGGCCTCTCACCAGTAGGTTGCCAATTCACAAGTAGCAAGTCTTTACTTTCTGATGGCTGCCTCATTATCTGAAAAAGGTTTTAGTCCAATTCCTAGTAAAAGGGTGTTACAAATGCAAAATAGAGGTGGGTTTATGCAAATGCATTCTTTTTAAGTGGACTTCTTAAATAACTCAAAAATATGGTGGCATTTCTCAGAACTCAAGTAGCATTTTTGTGAAACTACTAATATGCAAAACAAGTACATATTTCATGCATATCCTCCTCTGGGGAAGTTGTTCCTAAATTACTTATGTGGAAGTCCTCAGGAAAGAGATTTCATCTTATTATCTAGGATGATATTGATCGTCAATATATATCGATATCTATTGTCTGTTGAGTAACAAATGTCTGTTTTCAGCAGACACTACTGTTTCATGAGAGAGTTCACAAAGACACCAAGGTATTAATGGAATTGGAATCCTCTTATTTATTAGTTTCTAGTTGTTCTTGCACTCAGGTGTAAGGCCCCTTGATTAGCTTTCTAATGCCTTCAATGTTTTAAAGCATACATTAAAGCCAATTTGTTATTCTTTAAATCTAGATGTTTGCATAGCTTCTATAAATGGCTTTGCAAGGTTAGAATCAGGGAACCAGAGCCTATTTTCTATCAAACATGTCCATTGTATTCCCCTATCTCCCTTGTGTGAGGACTCTAATTCCCCAAAGCTGTCACCCTGATAGTTTTAAAAACAATGACGATGAAAGCCACCAAACAAAAACAATGACAAATTCCTAAAATATATTTGCAGGGTTTGTGGTAGCTACGAGTTGCGTTTGCTAAAAATAAAGTGTTTCTGCTTCCCCCATCATCCTTTTTCTGCTAGACTATAATTAAAGTCCACATCTGAAATTCTTAGTGAGCAGCAAAGTCCCATGAGTGATTGGCATCTGGCATCCAAAAATATTCTGCAAAGAACAGTGTTCTCAGTGGCACATCTGACAGGCTTGGCTCACTTTCAGTGCTCCTGGCTTCTCGATGAGTGGCAAGCGATTGGATGAACAGGAAGATTGCCTCAGCCCAATATCAATCAATCAGTTGGTTCTTCCATCAATGACTTGAAACAATTTCCCATGCCTGCCCTCACTTATCCCACACTGGCACACGAGAGGAGAAGAGTGATAGGAGGAAAATCAGCCTCACTAATTGGAACACTTTTGGCGGCTGCCAGTTCTGGGAAACAGGGACCCAGCTTGGTTGGGAAAAGGTGGTTCCCTGATGAGACAAAAAATTGAACTTTCTTGCTGGTCCAAATAGCATTAAGCATTTTTTTCTTTTTTTGCGTAAAATTTCAGCCAATCAAAGGACTTTTGTTTGCACCTGAGAGTTGTAGTTCTTCCTGGAAGGGGAGATTTGTTTTGGAACCAGGAGGGCAGAGCCCTTCCTTTCCCTGGTTTTTCTTGTTGTGTCATTTGCATGAGAAGTGGACAATGTGAGATAGCACATGGCTTACTCCACCGGGCATCCCGAATAAGACGCCATCAGACGGGGAGAGGCATTGCTCCCTTTGAGCGGTCGAATAAACGTAATCATGTGATTACACAATGAGATAAAACACCAATCTTGCACCCAAAGCTGATGATTTTAAGGAGACTTGTGCTAAACTCTTATGATAATTGTGATTAGAAAGAGCAGGCACGTGTCCTGCAGCTTGTGCTCACATCTGACATGTGAACAGTGTGAGGTTAGAGGCCTGAGCTGCATTTTTGATTTGCACTGGTTTAGAGCTGCTGTTTGCTACGTGGCAAGTAAAGAGGTCGTATAAAATAACTCTGCGGAAAATAAGTGTGTTATCTCTCTGTATTTGTGGAGCCAGCTAGTATTTCAACCTTTCATTGAACCAAATGGTCAGTATACATTATATTGCCAAGCAGAATGTTCAAAGGAGGCAAAATATATAAAAATTATGAACTTAGGGCAGAGACAATGATCTGCATGTTCTGAGATGCATCTGATTTATCTGAGAGGATGGGTGGCTGGTAGGATGCATTTTGGTGATTGATCAATCCCATATTTCAGGCCTTGCTGTAAAAGGCAGAGAAATAAATTGATAATCTTGATGAGGAGAGAGGCCTGGGGATGCCTGTGAAAGTGAACCAAGAGAGAGAAGCATGCCAGTTAGAAATCGGGGTTTTTGTTGTTTGTAGAAGGGACTGAAGAACCAATACATACTAATAATCTATGCTTCAATTACGTATTTGGTGAATTTCAAGCAGCTTTTGAAGATATTATAGATGGCAATTCTTTTTTTTCATGTTATTAATGTTTTTTGTTTAATTGTTGTTTTTTAAATCATTTTATTGGGGGCTCATAAATCTCATCACAATCCATATGTTACTGTGTCAAGGATATTTGTACATTTGTTGCCATCATCATTCTCAAAACATTTTCTTTCTACTTGAACCAGTGGTATCAGCTCCTCATGTTTTCCCCTCCCTCCCTCATGAACCCTTGATAATTTATAAATTGTTATTTTTCTCAGGACCAATAATGAGAGTAGTGATACCCAGAGGGGAAGGGGAAGGTGGGGGAGAAAAAGGGAAACAATCACAATGATCTCAATATAGCCCCTCCCTGGGGGATGGGCAACAGAAAAGTGGGTGAAGGGACCATTGGACAGTTGCAGACATAGATGGCAATTCTTGACACAAATGCCAAGGGCAGTTATTTGCGTGCTATTGCAAAGCCCACCTCATTTGACTTAGACTTGGAAAATGATAAATGCTGGAGCTGGGAAGAAACCACGCATAGGCTCCAGTCCTCTTTTCACAGATGGAGAAGCTGTGACCAGTGAAAATAGTGAAGGGGTAGACATCAATACCCATAGCTAATGATTGCTCCCTAGTGGGATTTTGGTCCTATAAACACAGATCAAGTGAACCTTATGGGTTGGTCAGTTCTCAGAATTATGACCTTTATTGAAAGATGAGAAAGGAAGCATTGTTTCACCCACTTTGTATTCAAACCATGATGCACCATCATGGCAAACAGTGATGTGCCTGTGAAGGCCCAGAAGCCAATCTGTAAATATCCAGGGATTGGATTAGTTGGTAATATCATGTTAGAAGTTTGAAAAGAGCCAGGATCAGACACAACAGAATTCTGAATTCCTCTAACAACACCAACATAAAAGTTGCCAACCTATCATCGTGTGGAGGTATGCCTAAAAATGGAAGACTGTCAAGTCATTACGACCAATGACTGGAATGACTAATGTGATGCTTGCTTATATCATGATACCAGATGAACACGCGGTGCTATTTGTGAATTTACTCCTTCAACCTGTGCTCATAAAAAACAGAGCAACATTTGTGGTATACAACAGATGAGCCCTGACTCTGGAGATGAAGAGAGATGATATATATATATATACTTGTTATTTTTAACATCAATGTCTCTTAGAGCAATCCAGGGAAGGAGTTCAAGAAACAATTTTCTTCAAGTTGAAAAAGTTAAAACCCATTTCTAGGCAGCTTATGGTTTCTTTGTCAAGGGGGATGGTTTTTGCAGAATGAATCTATTTTATGGTTGCCTGGAGAAGCAAGAATTTCAGATATGCTTAAACAGAGAATGTCACCTATGTTAAAGATAAGAAGCTAGTCAGTAATGAACTAGAGTCAGCTTATCCTGACTCTGGATCTGATAGTGCACAGGTTTTCCAAAATTTTCTCTCTGTAAATATGTTTTAGAAGCATGAAATCAGCTGTGGTAGGACTACATCCACTGTGGACATCTGGTGGGAGTAATGTGTTGTAGTTACACAATCTGTTATCAATTAGAGGAATAAGAGTGAAGGGGTAGAGTCTAGTCTGTCAATCAGGTCATAGCCAATGAGGCCTCTGTGTGGGCCTGGCCTTCTCCTGAGGATTCTGGGAACTCCAGTATGCCTCCCTGTAGGTGGGAGACACACACTCTCTCTGCTCACTTCCTGAGAGACACAGCAGCTTACAAGACATATGGAACTAACACCAGTGCTCTGAGCTTGGTAAACTATGTGGAGAGCCCTGCCAGCCTGAGATACTTACACTGCCACTGGATCCACAAGACTTCCCACTCACTGGCCTGTGATATTCCTGCATTTGGCATCATTACATGTGTTTTATGAGTCTGAAGAGGACTTTATAGATTTGTATTGGACATATGGGCTAATATCTGATTTATGACCTTGATCTGGACTGGGGTAGGATGTTTTCTCAAGATTCAATTGCTCTTGTATATAAACCTCTTTCTTAGACACACATGACTGACTCTGATTTTCTTTCTCTAGTCCACCCCAGACTAACATATCAGGGATTTGTTTTCCTCCAGAAATATTGTTGCTAAAGATGGTTTACTCACTTCCCACTAGATATTACATACCCTAACATTAAAGCCATAAATAACAATGATGTTTCATTCAGGAGATGTCTTTAAAATATTCTCTTTTTAATAATTTCAGTCCAATATAAAATTATAGCCTGGAAACTTGGCAATCCATAGGGGTAATGCCCTTACATGAAGTGGGAGAATTCTCTGATTTAGGAAGTTGAGGGGCTCTACTGAAAGAGAGAAGGACCGATTTGTCAGTTTGTACTGTGGTGGCTTACATGTTGCTCTGATGTTGAAACGATGCCATGGGTATTTCGCATACCACCAACATCAGTCCTTATTAGACTGACTTTAGCAGAGCTTCCATACTAGGACTGATTAAGAAGGAAGGCTTGAGAGTATACTTCTGCAATTAGCCAAAGGAAATATTACAGATCACAACAGAATGTTGTTTGACTGGCTTGATTTGGGGAGGTCATCAGGAGCAATCACTAGAGAAAGACGTCATGTTTCGTGAAGTAGCGGGCCAGTGAGGAGAAGAGCTTTTGTGAGATGGATTGGCACAATGACCTCAATGATGAACTCAGACACCCCGGTGGTCGTGAATATGACACAGGAATGGGCAGCCTGTTGTCCTGTTGTCTGTAAGGTCACCACGAGTCAGAATCATCTTGGTAGAAACTAATAACAACAACTGATAGTAAGGCCAACATGGAGAACTCGATGGATACTCGAGCTAACTAACCCATTTTTTAACAAACCAGTGTTTCAACACATGTTATTTATAGTCAACAGGATACTTGCAAATAATAGAATATACAAACCTGCTGCCGGAAAGCCTAGATTGTAACCATCAAACCAAACACTCGGAGAGTAATACCTGGCTACTTAAGTGAGAGACGCAGTGAGCCCAGTTACAGGTGAGAGGAAAAAGACTATGCACATTTACAGACTTCTCAAACAAGGCTTAGTGGTAAAGGTGAGACGGAAGTAGCATATTAAAGGAAAAGCAGTACTTGAGTCCGCTTTGGGGCATGAAGAACAGATTTCCTACCTGGTCAAGGAGCCACGTAAAGACTCTGTAAACATGGGCTCAGTAGATGTATGGTTCTCAGAGAAAGTGGAAAGGGATTGATGGGGAATAGAGGCAGATGGAGTGGGATATTAAGGGAGGGAGGGAGGAAAAAGAGAAGAATTGAGATGGGAAGAGAGATAAGAAAGAGGGTAAATAGTGAAATAAAGGAAGAAAAGCAAAGAAGAGCGTGTTATTGAGTGTGGAGCAGTATTCAAAATAGCTCTCGTGTTTCCTGTGAGGTAGTTATAAAACAATGTTGGGATCTAGTGTTATCTTCACTTCACAAATAAACAAGGAGGAGGGTGTGCAGTATATAGTTTCCAAGTTGTCCAAGTTTTAAAAATCAGGAATTATTGAAGGTAGAGTTTGGTGTGCACTTCAGCTGCTCAGGCTCAATGTGCAGAACTCTCACCATGTCTGCACACTCTGTCATTTGATGCTTTGATGTTTCCACAGCCCCAAATATTAAAGTAACAATGACAACAAACCTGAGAGGAAAATATAGCAAAGGCAGAAACTAGAATGTTGAAGTCAGTTATACTCTAGGCAAATATGAGTACACATTTAACAAATAGCTTGATTGAGTTTGGAAAGAGTCCTCACTATCTGGGTGAAAGTCAAGGTTGCTGGGGTGGCATGACTCCCCGTCTATCTGAAAGCACATCAAAGGAGAATAGGCATATGTTCTGTAAGAAAGCGATGACAGTCATTGAATTGAAAGGAGGCAGAAGATCCAACTAAAAGGAAATACTGAATCCTGAGCATTTATTATGAACTGTATCTCTAAATCTTTCCCAAACGGCCAAACTATTGCAAGTTAGCGCACCAGGGACCCTAAGATACTTTGGACAGAGCTGCAAAAATCCCTTGGTAAAGATCAATGGGGTGTAATTTAAGTAGACCCAAACTTTTCTGCAAGCTTCAAGATCACTGCACATTGTTGGATCTGTTCATAATGGCCTGGCCTGTGTCCCAAAAATACCAGTGGGAGAGACTTGAGCGGACCGGCCAGGCTAGAAAAGGAAAATGAAGCCATTTGGACTTGGCTGAGGGTATGGATGGTCTGACAGTTTGCAATTTATAATTTTTTTAGTCCTTTTAGCATTCTTTATCTGCCTTTATTTGCTCAACAGCCCTTTGCTGAAGTTCACGCTTAGCTTACCACAGTCGGTGAAGCACACAGCAGTGGATGGGGGCATTTAATCTTGAAATCAGCCAGACTCGTCTCCACAATGTATTTTAGCTTTCAGGGCTGTGCTATGAGGATGCATAAGCTACAGCCTTGTCTGGGTCAGGAGGCCTGAGAGCCCTGGGAGCATCCCTCACAAAGCCTTTTAGGTGATGCTGTCAAGCAGACTCCATCTCCTTAAGTGACAGTGATGAGCATTTTAATAAAATGAGGTTCTGGTTCTTTGGAAGCATGAAGTCTAGTAGAAAGGAAGATCTGATCAGCTCTCACCATGCTTTTCCTCGTTGTGAATCCTTCTATCCGACTGCCAGTAATTCGACTTCCCAGACATTCACAATAGATCATACCCACTTTAACCTTTCTCCGATGCACTGCTTGGGATTCTATCAACCTGCTTCATGTCTTTCAGGTGGTAAGAAGGTAGATGTCCAGTCTCGTTGAAGACAAAACCTTCGTTGTTCCTTGTGCCACTGTATCTTCACACCACTCTTGTCACATTCAGGAAACCTATTTGCTTTTGAATGGCTGCAACATGCCAGAGAACATCTTTGGGGCACAGCCCTCCCCAGTAAGGCAGGCGTCCTTTTCATCGGGGGGCCTGGAAGTCCTGGGCTGGGATCAAAATTCAATGCTGTTGACCACCTGGTTCTCTCGATGTCAAACCACTTTGGATGTCGTCGGCTCTTGTGCTGCTTTGTTGCAGAAGTTTGCCTGGAATCATCACAATCTTCTCAAAAGGCATAATGAAGGAGCAACTGGCAAATATTCTGAAATAAGAATTCTTTTTAGTTTTAAACGCATGCATCACATTATACAAGAGGGTCTATGTAACATAGAAGACCACTTGGGGTCAAATCTGCCACAAGAATGATTCCTCGTTGACACTGAGAGAAAAATCCTGACTCAAAGTGCCTCGATTATATTGTTCGAAGCCTCCTTTCACCTTTAGTGTATCAAAGAGTTTGCTATCTACTGAATGGAGTTTAATTTCAATCTTAAACATGTGAGGGGGATTCAAAAATTTGTGCACAATTGAATTGAACGAAGATGAAAATTTCTTCAAACTTTCTGAGGTAGTTAGTTTATTGTGCCAACCTAGTCGATAAACACATGTGGGGTTAATTGAGGGGCAGAGGGATAAATGGCTCAGTGAGCCTCGCCTTTCTAGTTCTCAGGTCTCTTGCTTTCTGATGGTCGGACCAGGGTGAAGCTGCCTTAGCCAGTTCCCAGCTTCAGCTTACAAGGCTGACTTCCTGAAAGACATCCCTAAGGAGAAGCCACATGGACCTACACCTATGTAGTCTGGGTGCTGGAGCAGCCGTGTGGGGATCCCTGCCAGTGCTGAGATGCTTACACATTCACTAACTCGGCTTTCCTCCTGCAGTCGGCATCATTGCATCTGTTTTGTGAGATGGAGAAGGACTTTGTTGATTGGTGTTGGACATATGGGTTAATGTGTTAATGTTGGACTTGGTGCTTGGGCAGCACTGGGTTGGGATGTTTTCTTGATGCACACTTGACCTTTATATAAAGCTCTCTCTTATACGTGAGTTTCTGTGGATTTGTTTCTTTAAAGTACCCAGACTCACACACTCTCCCTTTGTATTCAGTCACTCACCAAACCTATTGCATGCATTTTCTTTTTAAAGTACACCTAATCCAGAAGAAGGGATCCTCGGGGGGCCTGTTGGGTAAGCATTTGCCTGCTAACCACAAGATCAGCATTTCAAACCCACAAAATGTTTTATGGGTGAAAGATTAGTCTAAAACATTATAAACTTTGTGATAAGCAGAAAAAAAATATTGATAGTGTAGAGGTTTTTATTTTCTATGGATCTACAATCAGTGTTCATGGAAACAACAGTCAAGAAATTAAATGGCACATTGCATTGGGAGAATCTGCTGCAGAAGATCTATTGAGTTTAGAGAAGAGAAAAGATGTCCCTTTGAGGGCTAAGGTACACCTGATTCAAGCCATGGTGTTCTCAATCACTTTAAATGCATATGGAAGTCAGACATTGAATAAAGATGACTACAGAAGAACTGATGCATTTTAATTAGGGTGTGGTGAAGAATACTGGACTTCCAAAATAATAAAAAAATACATGTCTTGGAGGAAGTACAGCCAGAATGCTCCTTAGGAGTGAGGACAGTGAAACTTGATCTCATGACCATTTCTGGAAAAGCACATCATTTTTGGTAAAGTAACACATCAGTGAAACAGAGGAAGAACCTGAACATGCTGATTGACACAGTGGCTGAAAAATTGGCCATAGCCATCACTCCAAGAATGGTGTTGGCCTGCGCAACCTTGTGTTCTGTTGTACATCACTAGAAGTTGGAGCTGACCCAATGACACCCAAAAAGAACCCCCAGTCCTGGAAAGATCTACAGCTTCCAAAATGATATACAGGCTTGCTGTGAATCAGAGACAATCTAAAATAATCCTCTTAAGATAAAAATACCAGTCATTTACACCTTTGTTACATTCATTGAATTGCATGGCTTCCCTCGTAACACAGAGATGATGCCCCTGCTTAAGAAACACAATGAACGATATGTCCAGAAGGATGGAGAAACTTAGGAAGAGAGTGACCAGGGATTCTGAGTGAGAAAAGACCAGTTTTACAGAGAGAGGAAAGATGTATGAAGGTATTAAGTGCCCGGAAAAGACCCATGGTGAATTCACTCTTCAATTCCATGCTCAATGTCATTGGATCAATTCCAACTACTAGCAACACTATATGACAGAATAAAATGGCCTTTGTGGGGTTCCAAGACCGTAAATTAAAAAAAAAAAACAATTTTACTGTCATATAATTCACCTATCATAAAATTCAATAGTTCAGTCATAATAAGAAGGGTTGCACAATCATCACCAAGATCCATTTTAGAGCATTTTCTTCTTTCTTGTACTCATTGTTATTGGAAAACTGGAAATCTATATGGGAGTAGAAAGCATCATCCTTCTCCAGTGAAGCGGCTGGTGGTCTGAACTGATGACATTGAACTGCATGCAGTTCAGGGAAAAACTTCAGTGTCACCTCGGGGCGGAAGAGTGGAAACAAAGAGGAGTCACTGCAAATACATTTGGAGGAGGACATCCAGAACAAAATGGTTTTCTTCGTCTAATTGAACGAGTCTAACTCCACTTGACTCCCTTAGGCACTACTCCCAATAAAACACTGTCCTTTTAGCCAGGCACCCACACCCTCCCTCTCATTCTAATCCCTACTGCCACCTTCTCCAACATCAAAATTACCTCGTCTTTCATGTCCTCTTTTCTACTTTTAAAACAACTACCCACATATGGAGGGAAAACAGGCTCCATTTGTAAAGAATATCTGTTAATGGGAAGATTTTTCTACCATCCAGTTACCTTAAAGGGCAGGATAGAATGATCCCTGTGGGATTTTAAAACTATAAATCTTGAGATGGATTATAAGAACTGATACAAGATATTGCACGGTATGCAGGGGTGGGGGTGGGCAATGGGGAGGGAAGGGGGTTTCCGGAGTGAACAGTGAGGCCAGGAGAGGTGAGAGAACACTAGCACTGAGAGTGGTTGCACAGCTCAGTTTGAAGGCGATGGGACCACTGGGGGTGTAGAGTAGGGGTGGGGGGCTCTAAGATAGAAGTGGTAGTGATAGTACAATTCTCCTTGATGTGATTGAACGATTGAACTGTTCAATTGTATGGTATGTGAATTATGTGGCAATAAAACTGTTGGGGAAAGAAAAATCTTTACTTCAATAGAAATCCTCATCTTTCTCCCAAGGAGCAGCTGATGGTTTCAAATTGATGACCTTGAGATTACAAGCCCAAACCCAGCACACAACTTACTATCCCACTTAATTTGAAGATAGAGCATATCAATATATTTTGTACAAATTTTAAGTGTGGAGAAAAGCCCCTAAAGCTTCAATAATTTGCTTTTCTGAAATTCCTGAAGCCTCCATGGAGAAGGTGAGTCAGCTTTCTGGCATCATTTTATTGGATGAGCTAAAGTTACACCAGTAGGTCTTCTGTGTACTTAAACAATTTAATGGTAAAATCATGATTCATTTTTCTTCTTATTTCTGGAACGGTGCCTTGCACAGGGTAGTGATGATAAGAACTAGCATTTATTGAGTAATAACCATGTAACAGACATAGGGTGGAATGCATTGTAAGAACGAGGGGATTTCACCCTCACAACAGCCCTGTGACATGTTCTTCTAATTTTCTTACACGACAAGCAAGGACACTGAGGCTTGGAATAGAAAAATGAATTGCCAAAGGTCACATTCTTCATCTATTAAGACTAGAATTAAATTGAGATGTGTCCCATAATGAATATCTGTTAGACTAATAACAGAGAACTACGTAGATTCCTTAGGCTGAGGCTATGGTACAACCAGGAACCCAGGCAGCTCTGAATTTACAGGAGTACATGGAAGTTCTCCATCCACAAGCAGCCTCCACCTGACCTGCTTATATGTCCCTCCATCTCTCCCAAATGGAAAACCCTCAAGTCCAGTCAACTAATCGTGTGCTTTCTTTCATAGATCTTATCATCCTCCATCTGACTCTCCAACTCCTGTTTACTCTTCCGGTTTCAGCTATCCATGAGAGTTTGGATTCAGTCGTTCTGGATTACAGCCCCTGAACCAACCCTCACTATGCAAACCCTCACTAAACTCAACAAACTATGTAACCTCTTCTAACCAGATTTTCGAGCCCGGGAAGGAAAGTCATGATTATGTTAGTCATGATGTGCAGCAGAAATGACGTGAGTCATTTAGTACAGAGCCTGGCGCCCATAAAGTGCTCACTAAATATTATGAAGCCAGTAAATAATATTGTTGTTGTTCTGATGGTCACAATAGTGGCTGTGAGGTTGATTTCATCACTTTCTTCTGTGAACTTCCTGGGAGTCGGAACTGCAGCAGCAGTCAGGTGTTGTTGTTATTTGTTGTTATTCAGTTCATTCCAATTCATATGTATAATTGAATATATATCATTACAACCTCATGTATAATAGAGTGAAATATTGCTTGGTCCTATGCCATTTTCACATATGTATGTGTTGTGTTACACATGTGTTCTTTTATCTTACTATCTAGAGTAATAAAAGCCCCATGCTTACCACAAAATATTGTCTTTGAAATCCCTATGGTTACAAAATATCTGCCCTTGCCTTAGCTCTATCTTTATGTGCCTGAAGCAACAGTGGCCTGGGCCCCAGCAAGTGTCGAGGGGTGTGTGTGTGTGTCTGTATAGTTTTCCCGGACTGTGAGCCATATACAGCACATATAACAGGCACCAGAGACCAAAGCATCCGTGTCCTATGTTTTTCCTTCTGATTACTATCTTGCTCACCTGACTTCCTGATCCCACATATTTATTTACCTTAATCATAAAGTTTGGCTCTGATTTCATATCTTTGAAGACCTGAACTGTGGCTTCCAGACTCTAACTGACTCAGGATAACATATTGCTGATCCCCGGTTGCCAACTTGCCCTTGATTCTGGACACTCTGAGAAATGGAAGGGGTGACAATGTGCCTTTTGTAAGTGCTAGAGCTGCCTTCTCTACACCAGGACTTTGGTTGTTGGGACTGTTGTTTGAGGACCTGGTGGTGCTGGGGTTGCTCAGTGGGCTGCTCACTGCAAGGTCAGCAGTTGGAAACACCCAGCTGCTCCCCAGGAGAAAGACAGCTCTCTCTAGGCCTGCAAAGAGGCATCATCTCATAACACCACCAGGACAGTTCGAATCTGTCTTATAGGGTCGCTATGAGTCAGCATCGACTTGATGGCAGGGAGTTTGGTTTGGGTTTACTATTGGTTTTAATAGCAGGCATCTCCTTCTAAGGAATTTCTAGTTAGATTATGTAAAACACAGATCTTTGTATAATAAACATCATCTCTTCCTTTAGCCTCTGTTTCTGACAACTTGAAGTGAATACTTTGACGGAAACCTCTGTTCTGTGTGTCTGGTCATTCAGCCTGAGAGCAGGGGTGCGCTTCTGAGAGTGCATCCACTAAAACGTCCTCTTCTTCCATTGCCCAGGATCCACATCCCCAATCTTAGAGACAGGAACATGTCTGTGGTCATTGATAAGTGATGTTTACAAGGGTCATTAGAATATAAGAATCTTTGATGGAAAATGCATAAATTCCTGTGGTGAGGTCCAGGCACTCTGGCAGGGGTTGGACCCAACCCAGAGATGTATATGGCAGCCAACTAAAAAGAAGGGTAGAAGGGAAATAAAAAAGGAGAATGTGGATAGTGAGGGACCATGGCACAAACCCACACACGAGGAAGACATTGTTCATGTCTCCACAGGAAAACAAGAAAGGGACCAGACCTCAACCTGGAGCACCATGCAGCAAGGGCAACAGACCAGCACAAAGCAGTTAACTAATAGAAAGGTCTGCAGGGCCGGCCCCAGTCCCAGCTAAGTTAATGCCCTCCCCAGAAGATTGCACCACAGAGGACAGCACTGAAGATACAGCCTGGGGAGAGTGGCTGGTCTGCCCAGACCATATGGGAGCAAAGTAAGAGGGATGGAGAGAGAGAGAGAGAGAGCTGGATCTTGGCCCACCAAGAGGACGACATTCCTGCTCAGAGCAGTCAATGCACAGAGAGGATTATGGGGCTGGCTCTACCACAAAACATGACACCCTCTCACTGACCCACAGTGCTAAGCAGGACAATGCTGGAAACACAGTGGGGGTATTGTGCCTGGTCTGATCTCCCTCAACACCAGAGTGAAACACAAAGGGAGTGCAATGGAGCATCAAGGGAGAAAGCAATGAGTCCCCAAGGAATCCCGAAAATGGACTTCAGAATCAGTGGGTAGAGCATGGCACTTCACCAGATCTGATTGGAAAACAATCAGCAGGGTCAGCAGACACACTTGGAACTACTTACGGGCTTTCTTTTTTCCTTTTATCTCATGTCTATCCATATAAGATAGGCATGATAACCAATCCCAAGGAGAAAATGATGGGACTGACAGCTCAAGGGGGACATGGGAGAGGTGAGAGAAAGGGAGTGGGGACCAACACACCCAGGGACAAGGGAACAAAAAGAGACCTAAAGTCAATAGTGAGGAGGGCATAAGCTGTCTGGTGGGGCTTGGTAAAGTTAAGTGTAGCTGACAGGAAGTACTGAGAGTCAAATGAAGGGTTAACATGATAGTGGGACGGGAGGGAAGTAAAAAGAAATAGAGTAAATAACTAGGAGGCAAAAGACATTTTTAGCAGTACAAATATAGGCATGCACATATATAGACATATTAATAAGGATATAGTTCTAAGTACATATATTTTAATGTTAAGTATAAAAGTAACAGATGGGTATTCATTCTCTACTCAAGTTCTCCCTCAACACAAGAACATTTTGTTCCAATAACCTGGCATTCTGTGATGCTATCCTTCCTGACACAATCACTGAAGTTAAAATGGGTGCATAAGTAAATGTGGTGAAGAAATCTGATGGTTCCCAGCTATTAAAAGAAACAATATTTGGGGTCTTGAAGTTAAAGAAACGGCCATCTAGCAGAAAAGCAAAAAGCCCACATGGAAGAAGCACACCAGCCTGATTGATCATGAGGTGTCGATGGGATCAGGTATCAGGCATCAGAAGACTGAAAACAAATACATTGATGTGACTGGTGGGGGTCAGAGAGGAGACCCAAAGCCCTTCTGTAGACAATTGGACATTCCCTACAGAAGGGTCACAAGGGAGGGACCAGTCAGCCATGGTGCAGCATAGCACCACGGAACACAACCTTGCTCTAGTTCTTCAATGCCCGCCCTTCCTCCCCCCCACTATCATGACCCCAGTTCTACCTTACAAATCTGGCTAGAGTAGAACATGTACCCTAGTTCAGCTAAGGGCTCTTGACACACAGAATGCAAGACAGATAAACCCCTCAAGAACAGTAATGGGAGTAGTGACACCATGACGGTAGGGGGAAGGTTGGGGGAGGTGGGGAGAAACATGAAACCGATTACATTGATTGACATATAGCTCCCCTAGCTTAGGGAGACAAACTGCAGAAATGTGGGCAACAGAGAGCCAGTGGATGGTGAAAGATATGAAAATAATAATTTATAATTTACCAGAGGCCTATGAGGGTGGAAGGGTGGGGGGGAGAGGGGGAAAAAAGAGGAGCTAATACTAAGGGCTTGAGCAGAAAGAAAAGGTTTTGAAAGTTATGATGACAACATAAGTACCAATGTGCTTGATAAAATTGATGTGTGGATTGTCATAAGAGCTGTAAGAGCCCTCCATAAAATGATTTATTAATTTGAAAAAAATTTTTAAAGAATTTTTGGTGGAATTGTGGGTCATTTGTTGGGCTGCTAACCACAGGGTCTCCATATAAGAAAGATGAGGCTGTCTGTCCCAGTGGAGTTTATTGGTCTAGGAAACCCTGTAAAGGGTTGCTATGAGTCAAAATAGACTCCATGAGTATGGATGAACGTGGCAATGGGGATATATAACTCACCCAACATGCCATAAAATATGAGAAGTACAAGAACAATTGCAGAAATGTGCATGCATGTGTAAGATACCTATTTTATCCTAAGTGTAATACTATACCATCCTCTCAAATATCAATTATCTCATTATCTGACATTGTACAATTATAATAGTAAAGAAAACACAACCCACTATCTGACTATTTTCTGCGTTAATATTATATACTCGACAGTAACTTTGACTAAGGTGGGAATTTCAAGCATCAATAGTTGTGATGGTTAAGATTTTGTTTCAACTTTGTTGGGTCATGAGTCTCTGTGGTTATGTAATTATATAGCAATGTAATCTGGCAGTTAAGTAATTATGTAACTTGGCAGTCTTGTAATAGTGTGGTCATAATTCATTGTGATCTGATGTGGTCATCCTCCAATTTTCCATAATGACTATTTCACATAATAACCTGGTCTCTAGAATCTCACCATGTTAATAAATGAGACAAGGTGTAGTTTTATTTACTGAAAATAAAATTGCCCTATCTATTAGAGAAAACATTAAAAAGACTTAAAGACCATTTCTCTACATTCTAGTATAGTAGAAAAAATAAATCAATATTAGATTGAATTTAAGAAGTAATCATGGAAGAAATCATAGGCTAAATCTGAAGCAATGAATGGGATTTTAAGTAAATATGTTGGTGAGTGTAAAAGCATGAGCAAAGATAATTGGATCTCAATACATTGTTATGGTTTGAACTGTGTCCCTCCAAATATATGTAGTATATGTTGTAAATTCTAACCTTTATGTCTGTAGTCATAATGTCATTTGGTAACAGATTGCACTTGCTATTTTAACGAGACATAATCAGTGTAAGGTGTATCTTGAGTCTCCTTTGAGAGACAAAGTGATTAAAGTCAAGGTAGCTGCAGAGGTAGGATAAGAAGATTGATGCCAAAACACATGGCGCCCTCCAAGAAACCAGCAAGCCAAAGTTTAAACAAGGACACAGAGTGAGAGCCTCCCCCTAGAGGCAGCGCTCTGAATTCAGATTTCTAGCCTCCTAAAGTGAGAAATGTATTTTACTCAAGTCACCCATTTGTGGTATTTCTGGTATAGCAAGAGTAGGTACGACACAGACACACGATATATGTAAAACCCCTATTGAAATTAGTAAAATTTACAGAAATTATGTATTTGCAAAAATACGGTATTCCTAAAATAGTTTAATTGGAAGAGAAGATAAAAATATTTGACTGTATTCATTTATAACTGTGAAGAATAATTAAAAATTGAGTGATGTGTATGATTTAAACTAAAATAAATTTAAACTCAAGTTAAAATAATTAGACATTGAATCTATGATGTTGCAAGCATATATGGTCGAACTCGTACAGATGGAAGATGTGGGCAGTATTTTTCAGATTTATATCACAGAGCAAATATATTAGTGATAAAATGCTCATAGAGATTGAAGACATAATTGTACTACTGTAAAAACTGTTTGCCATAAATCTACTAAGCATCTAACTTGTATTGGATGGTAAGCAAAATACATCTGGACTGATGAGAGAAAATGGTTAGAACCTGGGGGCAAAGTGGCCATGCTACCGTTAAGTGCCACCAAATCAGTTACAATTCATAGACACCTTTTGTCCAGCAGAGCACGACACTCCTGGTGCTCTGTCATCCTTACCATCAGTGCTCTGTTTGAGCCTATTGCTATAGCCACTGTGTCAATGCCTCTCATTGAGGGTCTGTCTCTATTTAGCTGACTCTTTACAAAGCATGAGGCATCATTTTCCAGAGACTGGTCTCCCCTGGCAAGGTGTCCGGAGTACGTGAGATGAAGACTCATTGCTCTTGAGCCTTCTCGCTGTACTTCTTCCAAGACAGACTTATTTATTCTTCTAGTAATCTATGGTCTATTCCATATTCTTTACCAACACTATAAAGGCACTGCGCTTTTCTTCAGACATCTTTATTCTTTGTCTAATTTTCCATTTTGTGTCAGGTGTACTTTAGTCCTCAAAGTGACATCTTTGCCTTTAAAAACTAGTTTAAAGGGATCTTTTGCAAAAGATTTGCTCCAGGCAATACATCATCTGACTTCTTGACTGGTCTTCCATGGGTGTTGATTGTGGAACCAAGCACAAGAAAAATCCTTGATAAATTCATAATGTTCCATTTAATCTGATTCTATTTATGAGTCCAGATGTAATAACTTCTGTTTGATTTATGTTGAGGTGTATTCCATATTGAAGTCTGTAACCTTTAGTATTTCTCAGTAAGTACTTCAAGTGTTGTTCACTTACAGTAATTACGCAAGGTTGTGCCATCTGTACATTGTGGGATAGTGATGAGTCTGCTTCTAATCCTAGTGCTATGTTCTTTATCTGTTCTGGCTTATTGGATTTTTTGCTGAGAAGACAGATGAATAGATAAGGTGAAAGGACATAACACTGGTGCACCGTTCCCCCAATTTTAAACTATACAGTCTGCATGTGTTCTTTTCAAAAGACTGCTTTTTGCTTTATGTACAGATTACATATTCCATGCATTTGCATAGCTACTCTACAAGCAATAGCAAATTAAAGAGTCTCTTCTGACACCATCTTAAGTTTGTTCTTTCTTTCTTGTCTTTTCAATGTCCTGCTTTCTTCATGTGATATTCTTTAAAAGATATAACAGTTTTATTAATATTTAATTCACATATCCTACAAGTCAATGGTTTAAGCAAATTAAAAACATATTTGCAAATCATCACCACTATGAATGTTAGGGCATTTTCTTCTGTCTTATACTCATTATGACTTCTCCCCTTCTCCCCCCAACCTGCAGTGCCATAACCCCAAGGAACTGTAACCTAGTTATTGTCTCTGTACCTCGACCTATCCTGCATTTCCAATCACCAAAGCAAACAAAAACAAGAAGTGAGACAAACAAACACACAAAGGCCCAAGAGCAATAATAAAATAATGCAGAGTAGAAATAAGAAAAAATAAATAAAAAGGAGAACGAATCTCAAATGGATCAAAATGACTCACAAATAATGTGCTAAGTTTTAACTGAACTAAATCTGCATTAGTTTACTTTTAGTGCACTCTGTCTAATAGCAACGCTGTTCATATCCTTAGTCAATGATCCGAAGGAATTCACTGGAAGCTTAATCCATGTGAGGACCCTGCAAATAGATATTAGGTTTTCACTGTCAGAATTTAAGCTTTTATACCATTCCATCTTCCAATCTTGGATTTCATTTACAATTCTGGGATCACATAGACCAGTGAGCTTCTCCCATGAGGACTTAGGTGACACCTCACCTAGACAGCTGCTTGTTTGAATACAGGCCATTAAGACCCAGATGCTATTCTTTCTGATACCCAGGAACCATCCACTTTCTTCACCACACTTTGCTAGAGCACCCATATCTTCAATGATCTCTTCATGAGGGGAAGGAGGGTTACATAATAAGAATGATTTGTTCTTAGACTAAGGTTACGATTAAGTGGAAGCTCAAAATCTATGCACGTATCTTTGGTTTATATATAAAGGTGATCCACTTTAGAAACATAATTATCCTTTTATTGGGGAACATTATAAATAATCCCCATGGGACCTGTGATACTTCTATTGATGGTATTGTTAATTTAACCAATGTTATAGGATTTCAAGTGTTGTTTAGATAAGGGAACTATAGATGATTTATACAACTCTTTAGACCAAAATAAATGGATTGTTGACCAGTACAGATAAAAATTGAAGTCACTTGGCACTACTTATGCAAACAATGAAGATTGGAGCTAGGGAATACTTTGGATAATACTCATTAATAATGGCAGAACTATAGTTGCTAGACTAAGACATGTCAAATGAAAACAAAGATAGCATGAACATAGCAAATGTATGGTAGTCTCATGCCACCAATCATTAGGCATTCTCAAAGCAAGACATCCAAGCCAAAGTCCCTGGACCTCCAAATCTGCCTTCTTGGGCCAGAGTCACCTGCTGCTTCTCACACTGGGGCATTTCAGTCTTCAGTCCAAGGGAGTATGTCAGTTCCTTAAAGCTGCTTACATGTGAGTTGAAGGTAGAGTTCAGTCCCCTTAATGATGTTTCCAAATCAGAACCTTCTGGTGAGGCCTATGGAGGATATTGTATACCTTGTAAGGATAGAGTCTAATGTTCATGTTATCTGTAGCACAAGCCTGGTCTCTAAGGGCTAAGTAGAAACTGGGTCAAAAGTGCCCACTTTAGAACATAATAGCATGCATATTCACACCTTGTTAATCTTAAGGGTTTTTCCCAAAAGCAGGTTGCCCCATGTGATTTATCCACCAAAAGAGGTTTGATATTCTTTTTTTTTTTTTTTTGAGGTTTGATATTCTTGATGTCATCCCATGGTTATCTTATCTTTGTTCATTAGTGTTAATGCATCAAACTTTCTCATGAAATAGTCTGTAAATTTAGATGGTATATGCTCAATGTAATATTTTGGCTCTGTGGACTTACTTAAGTTTCTTTAGCTTATACGAGGGCTTGGATTGCATATGAGTATTTGATGGTTAGTTTGACAGAAGGCCCACTACCCGATTGATTATGACAGATGATCCTGAATCTTTCTGTTGCTTTGCATAGATGTACTTTATTTTATTCCTGCATATTTCATCTGAGTGAGGTCCACGTGTATAGTCACTATTCCTAATTTTTGTTTTTTTTAACTATTTCCAATGAATAGGGTATTGTTCTTTTAAAATACTATGAGATATTCAGAGTCTATCATGAACACCATATTTCAATGACCAATCCTTCTTCTTTGTTTCCCCTTTTTTGCATATCAATTCCAGTAATTCTCAATGGATCTTGATTGTATGTTTGGTCAGGTGACAGATGGTATATATATATATATATATATATATATATATATATATATATATATATATATATATTTCATTTTCTCTTGTAATATTATTGATTGGTGCACAAATTTGAATAATAGATATATTAACTAGTCTTTTAGGTGTTTGAATTTTCTCCTATCATTGACAGAATTGTACTTAGGCTAGAAGTGGAAATGCCCTTTTGACAATGACCTTTTGACAATGATTCTTCTTCAATTTGTCATCCCTGGCATAGTAGACCATAGGTTTGTCTGATAGCAATGGGTTAAATGAGTCCATTCCTGCCCACTAAAGCTTAGCACATCTTTCTTCAAGTATTACATTTCATTTTTGACAATTTATAAATTTTCTAGATTCACACAGCTTGCATTTCATATTATGATTACTAATGGGTGATTGCAGCTTTTCTTCTTCTCGTTTGGAGTCATGTTAAATAAGCAATGAAAGTCCTAAGTGCTATGCTCCATTCATATCACTGAAAAAAAAAAAAAGCACTGCTGTCAAGTCTGAGTTCATGTCGACCTATATAAACCCCCTGTGGGTTTCCCAGAACGTAGCTCTTCTGGTTGAAAGTCCAGTCTTTCTGATGCGGAGCTGTTCTTGGTTTTGAGCTGCTCCCCATGGAGATGGCAGCCCCA
Source organism: Echinops telfairi (assembly GCF_000313985.2). Classification (NCBI taxonomy): domain Eukaryota; kingdom Metazoa; phylum Chordata; class Mammalia; order Afrosoricida; family Tenrecidae; genus Echinops; species Echinops telfairi. The sequence continues at coordinate 28,800,579 of NW_022111300.1, read as the reverse complement.
AACGTAGCCACAACACCATGAGAGCTCCCATCCTTCATTAAGCTCAACTCTAATTGAAGAGGCAGCTTTTCCCTAATTATATGTGAGTGACTTCTACCAGAAGGCTTATCTTCCAGTATTATCAGACAAGGTTCCACTCTTTGTCATAAGATTTTCATTCTCCATATATTTTTGGAAGTAGATAACCAGCTCTTCTTCTTAGCCTAAAACTCTGCTGAAATCTGTCCTTTATGGATGACCCTGCTAGTGGTTGAAATTACAATCACCTGGAAACCACAAGAGCACAACAAAGTGACAGAAGATTGGTGACCATGTTATTGTTAAGTGTCCTCCCAACCTACACTGACCCTAGTTAGGAACAACAGAAGGAAACACTGCTTAGTCCTGCACCATCCTCACAAGTGTTCTTATGTTTGAGCCCATCGCTTCAGCCTGTGTGTCAATCCATCTCATTAATGGCCTTCTTCTTGTTCACCGTCCCTTTGATTTTCCAAGCATGATGTCTTTTTCCAGTGATCGGCCTCTCCTGACCACGTGTCTGAAATGTATAAGACGAAGTCTCATCATATTTGACTTTTAGGAACATGCTGACCATCCTTCTTCCAAGACAGATGTGTTTGTCTTTTTGGCAGTCTCTGGTGCCTTCAATGTTCTTCACCAGCACCACCATTCATATGCATAGCATTATAAATCCCTATTAAAGGGGAAAGGAAGAAAACACTATATTACAAATGCCCCATAGGTCAGGGTTTGGAGAAGGTAAACATACACTAGAATCACCATGTTGGCACTGCCAACATACCCTTTTGCACTCATAACTGATAGTGTTTTTGAATTTCAGGATGTCAAACATGGGGGAAGGATGCTAGAAACAGTGAAAATATTTTTTCATGCTACACACAAATAAAGACTAAAGAAAGATTAGTTGGTTTGTTGTTTGAGTACCAGAATATAGGGCTAGCAGATAGAAAATAGAAAATGAAACTCTTCAGCTCATATTTTAATTTAATCTATACTGACTCATAGAATGGATCATTGTCCTTTAGGCCAAGATCTTCAGTGTGGGGACATGGGCCACCGTCCTTGCTTTGTGTGGTCAGCTACTTTATCACGTTATGACTCCATATTAACAGAATTTTAAAATCACGAGTAATGTGTATGCTTACCATTACTTTTTCAGGTCTGCAGTGTCTGTGGTATACATTTCTTCAGATTCTATGCCGATCAGGGTCAGTAACTTTATACAGCTCAAGGTCACCAATGCAGCAATAGCTTAAGTATTACTTTGACCTTCATGAATATGCATCTATACTCATTTTAAGCTTACTGTTTCTTTCTTTTCTTTTTACCTTTTAGAACTAAAACCCAGGGAAAAACTCCGAGTGTCTTATTTGAGTTTGAATGTGATCTAAAGGTAGTTAACCTTGGAAGGAAGGTAGAAATGAAGACAAACTCTCCTTCTGGCCTCCTGATGCTTCCATGAGAATTGATGGATCCCTCAAGGATGAATGCGACGCTCTGACAAGTGTGGAGGGAAAAGCGACGCTGAGGCTGACATTCACAGGGTGTATTAATTATAAGTATCCATCTCCCAAGTGATCATGTACTTTTTTTCCCCCAGGAAGCAAACCTACCAAGAATTTTACTTTTGATGGAAATGAAGAATGTTTGGAGTTCTTGTTAACTTTCAGTACCTTTAAGTTAAATTTATCTTCACATTAACTTCAGAGATTTGCAGATTTTAAACGTATGTGTAAAAAAGAAGGGTGGGTCTACATTTTCGTTTGCTCATCATGACAAGGCACAGAACTTGGATTGAACCCCAAATTCAATTCATTTGAATGGGTCAAAGTTGGACTTTATTTTGTTGGCTGAGGGACAGTGTTGTACAGGTTGGGATCATGATTTCTTCCTCCTATTAAGTAGCAGGAGTAGGGAGTAGGATTCTTTTGTTCAAATATCTGATGCTAAATGTAATCATGACCATGTTGCCCTAAAGAGAAAGGGCTGTTGGCTGGAAGTGGTCATTTGCACCTCTCCAAAGAGCAGCTTTCAAAGGAGAAAATGATCCTGTGACTCTCACACCCTTCTGCTAATGAGGAAGCCATGGTCTGCTATCTTGTAAAAGATAGCAAATCTGTCTGGTCAAACCACATGGTTTGGCTTACTGTCAGGCTTGGGCCAAAATTTTAATAAGAAAAGAGGAAGGAAGAAAAAAAAATGTCAGAACTGGTCATGAGGAAGTTCAAACAACAAACTGATTCCAACAGCTAACCCACTGGCTTCCAATTGAAGGTCAGTAGTTTGAGCCTACCTAGCAGCACCTTGTTTTGAGAGACTAGTGATGTACTTAAAAAAAAAAAAGGGAACTGTGGGAAACTATGGAGCATAGTTCTACGGTGACCCCGGTGGTGTGTGTGTGTGTGTGTGTGTGTGTGTGTGTGTGTGTGTGCACTCGCAGTCATGCGTCACAATTAACTCAATGGGAACTGGACTGATTAATCTTCTCACACCATTTAGTGTTAGGGAGACCCAGCCTTACACAGCCTATCCGGGTAATTCAGGTCAAGCTAGATGCATTTTCTCAGCAGGTTTCAGGAGTTAAGTGCAGCCAGCATTTCAGCTGCACACTCACATTTTAGTTCTCCTGATTTCCATATCCACTGGAGGCTCTGAAATCATGTCATTTTCCTCAGCTGGTCCTTTATTTCCTGAATGGGCTCTCTTGCTTCTTCTGCCAATAGAACTGCCTTTGTTGCTGTTATTGTTAATTGTTTGCCTCCCTCCAGGTAACAGCGCAAGCACCGAAAAACACCAATTTCTGAATTTGAACGTGAACTTTCATATCGCAAACTTCTTTACAACCCTTTTCCATTTTTAATGAAAGCAATTATCTGAAGGGAACAAGCATATGTGAAAAAATTCCAGAGTTAGACCATGATAGCTATTTTTATCTTTTTAAATCTATTTTCTGTTTTCAGATGAACACATCAATCGACTTAGATTTTCCTCTGGTCGTCCATCACCATGTTAAATCGGAGAATCCCGATTTTCTTAATATTTCATCAAAATGTCTGCTGTTTGCACATAACACTTAATTTTACTTCCTTTGTGATGTGAATTTTATAATGTTCAGAAGCCAAAGAGTATTTTCTTTAGTCAAATATTTTCCTACTGGAAAATGTCATCATGTAGATAAGTCACAATAAGATCAACTCATGAATATTCACAGAGCATATTTTAAGTACTGTATTACCCACTTAATGCTCTTTTACTGGCTAGATCACCCATATTCCTGATTACTTCCCCCCATTAAATCCTTAATTGCTATTTAAACTAGGCAATTTTTCACAGTAATTCTTGCCCAGGCTACTGTCCGGGATATTTCCACTTGATATTATATATGGCATATAATTCCCATTGATTCTTGAATGAAATGTGTGATTCATTTCTTGCTTTGCTTCCCAAGTCAGGCTGTGTAAGATTTTAAAATCCATTGTCTACATCTACTTTTTTTCTAATGAGACTATTGCAAAACTTGGAAAACAGATGTCAATGTGAAACTTGTTTTAAGATTTCCCCTTCACAGGAAAACACCTGAGCTACGATCATCACTCAACATCCTTCATTTTCAATTTAGAACAAATTGCATAATTTGAAATAAGTGCTGCTGGATATAGAGATGTGTTCATTTTGAGCATCTTTTATGGCCAAAGAAGCCCTAGTTGCTAGAAAACTTATTTCTGAAATTAATGTTTTTTCTTAACAACTTCTCTCCCTAATTTTGCCATATAGTTGCTTACTAAAGAGTTATTGGTAATTTAAATATCTTTATTAGTTGTCTTCAAAATTACAACAGCTTATATTAAAGTATCATTTCCACTTAGCTTTTTTTGGTGTTTTTTCCCCTTCTTTTGTAAACATAAGGGACTCTTGGTGGCATTGATGAAGGTAGTACCCACAGGGTTGCACTTCTTTGTAAGCTGCTTTATGAGTGGAAATATGTTCCTTTTAGCTTAAAGTTGGATCCTATATAATTGACAGTAATCAATATTATTTAACCAACAAAAATATGGTTCATATGCATATTTTTATCTGCTTGGAATATTTTAAATAATGTGTACATGTTTGCATTTACTTGAATAATTTAGGTAGTGTTTTATACAAGAGTATAATATGTAATATCCTCTCTATCTGATTTTAGGTCACAATTTGATTTCATTGGGACAGGTCTTGCGTTTATTGTTTGTTAGGCAAAGTCTTTTTGGTCTAGCAGGTCAGTCATGCTTAGAAATTTTACGTATGATTAGGGTAATTCCTTTTGTATTATATAAAGCTTATTTCCTTGTCCCATATTACAATAAAATATTCATAGGAAAGTCAATACATTAAACCATATAATTCATTTTTACATTAACAAAGAACAGTGCATGAGGTCATTTAAATGTAATGATTTTAGAGTCAAATGATAAATTCTGGCCCTCAATCTACTAATGACTTGTTAGATGTCTTTGGAATAGCAATTCAATCTTTCTGTTTCTCAATTCTCTCATTGATCAAATATGGATAATCATATTGATAAGAAAGGGTGTCTGATATTTTAAAAAACAGTTGGTTCCCTTCAAAAAACTGTGCCATTCACCTCCCATCCATCATGCTCAGAAGAAGCTGGTGCTTCTTCAACCAATGATGCTAACATGATGTATCCTGCCCCAGTTATCCCACATTGCCTTACTCTTTGCCATTAGTGGATCTTGAGTCATTAGCATTAAGCTGTCAGAAAAGAACTGAAGCCAATCTTGTTCCATGTCTTATTTCTGTTTGTATCTTGGTCCCCAATGTGACAGCAGTGGGACATTCCTCCTTATGTACTGTAGCTTACAATCTTACAGCCCAAAGATTAGAGGCCCTTTAGATTCCCATTAGATCTCCTTAGAATACTCTGCCATGCACTAGGGAAGGACAATTCCATACACCTACTTCTGCTCATGTTTCTGACTTTCCACCACCCAAAGATGCCCCAGCAGTTTAGAACCAAATCTTATTTATCCAAAGTCACTTTCCTTAGTGTTTAAATTCATCAGATAATTGCTCAATTATCCACTTTGTTTTGTCTATGTAGATATCCTGGCTCAAGTCCATTAACCAACTAATGTACATCAAAGATGAGAAAATTAGGGGATTGTGCCCATGTTGATATTTCTATTTTCAAGCCAATGGTGTGCCTATATCACTGATGTCTGCTGTCCTCATTAGGAGTTATCAAATCAAAGTAATGTTTATTGCACCCATTAAATGAGTTAAAGTAGGTTGGAATTTAGTTTTGTGTGCCAGAGTAAAGAGGCATTGTTTCTATATTGAAGCAGAAGGGCATCTGTCCCTTTCAATACGATGAGAAATTTGGGATAAGAAAATCCCAACTTCTTGGAACTGGAAATTCCATGTGACCCAGCAATCCTACTGCTTGGCATATATCCTTGAGAAGCGACATCTGTGAATATGTATACCACAATATCTGAACTACAAAACAACCAATCTTTGGTATATACACACAATGGAATAGTATATAAGCTTAACGAATAATGAAGACCTGTGAAACAAACACCTCATAACACAGATTAATCTGGAGAACCTTATGCTGAATGAAATGAACCAACCACAAAAGGACAGATATTGTAAGAGATAGCTATTACAAACAGTTGAGAAAAAGATTTCACACTAAAAATAAATAAAATTATTTGATGGTTCTCAGAGTTAAAAGTGGAGGAGAGGATATCAATGGCTAGAGGGTAAACATGTTACCTTGAATGAAAGAGAAGACAATATGCAAAAAAGGGAATGCTGGCAAATTATGATAAGGGCAGTGAAAAATATTGGAAGGAGGACAAAAGTTAAAAAAACACTGTTATATAAGTCATACTTCATATATTTATTTGACACAGGACATTTATATGTATTTACCTTTGCTGCAAATACATCCACACGTGTAGAGGAGCACACAGGGGCAAAATTATGAAAACTTTGCAGATATAACCAAACACATGGAGGAAATGGGTCACTGGTCCCAGGAACTCAAAACCATAGTTTCAGGGGAGACCAAGGTCAGTTGGCTTGATATAATCCACATAGACAATATTCTACATTCTACTTCTTTGGTGAGTAGAGAGCAACTAAAGACTTCCAAGCTGGTAAGCAGCCATCTAAAGCACAACTGACCTCTCAACGTCCAGAAGAAATAAGAATGATGAGCATCAAAGACACATGGGAACAAATGGTCTAATGAACGAGTGAATCATGTGAACATCAGTCTTCATGACCATGTGACCAGATGTACTAGATGGTGCCCAGCTACCACTACTGTGAAAGAGATCACATTAGAAGGTCCTACATAGAGTGGGGGGAGAAAATATGGAACAAAACGCAAAATCTCGGGGAAAATATAGACTTCCAAGTTGAATAGAAATTGGTAGAACCCTTGAACTTGTTGACTTTAGTTACCCTTCAAATCTGGAACCAAATTCACTCTCCTGGCTCCAGTTTCAGAAAAGGGATAGACAGGTCTAGAAGGGGAGCAACAGGACTAGTGAGATATACACACCTAATCGACCATTTGGGATAGAAAGGGAAGCATTTACATAAAAACAAAATTCATAGGGTTAGGGTAAGAGGAAGGGAAGTAAGAAACAGGGAATCAGTAGAATGGGTGATGTTACATTGATGAGATTGCAATGAATGAACTGAAACAAAAATTGTTGAATGTAGAACTGAGTGTATCTTCTGTAAACATTCACCTAATTTATAATAAAAAGTTAAAAGAAAAAGGAAATATCAAATTCCAGTGAGAATGTAAGCATTTGAATGCTGGTACAAATTACTATTTTTTAAATCATTTTATTAGGGGCTCATACAACTCTTATCACAATCCATATATACATCAATTGTGTAAAACGCATTTGTACATTCATTGCCCTCATCATTCTCAAAACATTTCCTCTCCACTTAAGCCCCTGGCATTAGGACCTCATTTTTCCCCTTCCTCCCCGTTCCCTCCTCCCTCTTGAGCCCTTGATAATTTATAAATTATTATTTTGTCATATCCTGCCCTGTCTGACATCTCCCTTCACCCAACTTTTCTGTTGTCCCCCAGGGAGGAGGTCACATACAGTTCCTTGTAATCGGTTCCCTCTTTCCAACCCACTTTCCCTCTACCCTCCCAGTATCACCACTCACACTATTGGTCCTGTAGGGATCATCCACCCTGGATTCCCTGGATTTCCAGTTCCTTCATTATACATATATACATATATACATCAATTGTGTAAAACGCATTTGTACATTCATTACCCTCATCATACTCAAAACATTTGCTTTCCACTTAAGCCCCGGGCATCAGCTCCTTACTTTTGCCCCCCCTCCCTACTCCCCCCTCCCTCATGAATCCTTGATAATTTATAAATTAGCATTTTGTCATATCTCGCACTGTCCTACATCTCTTTTCACCCATTTCCTGTTGTCCATCCCCCAGGGAGGAGGGTATATGTAGATTATTATGGAAGTGAACAGGTTACCACAAGTCAAAATCAGAAAGTACAGGATGCAATCCTCCTTTCCACAGCAGCATCTTTTATTGGTCAGAGGGTCAGGCCCATGTCTTTCTGGTGTTCTGTTCTGCATGGGCAAGTATTCCCAAGCTTCTTTATTAATGTGAGGTGCTCAAAGAGCACATGTGTCTAAAAATTAATCTCCTACCCAAAGCCCCACAGCTTGACTGGTTCAATGGCCTGCGACATCCACTGCACCGTCTCATGATGTTGGCTTCTGGTGACTGTGCTGCCACTGCTAATGCAGAGAGGAATCTTGTACACACTCTCCTAAGGGCTCTTCTTCCTTGAGGGTCATGGGACTCTCTGTTCCTGCTTCTGACACGGCTCATTCCTATGAGGAGTACCCCCCACAAAATGGCAAAAAGCTGATGTGAGGTAGACAGTGCGTTTGTAGTTCGTTCTGAAAAGATTGTGTAACAGTGTGCGACAAACAAGGTCTGATTTGTGGCGGATGGGGGACTGGTTTTGCCGGCACGGCAATGTACCTCCTCAGGCAGCCACCTCATTGCATCAGTTTTTTGCAAAGTACAGCATGCCTTTCTTGCCCAGTGTACCTTATTCACCTGACCTCACTCTGAGTGACTTCTTTTTGTTTCCATGAATGCAGAGGGACATGAAAGGACAGTAATTTGATGACATAGCAGAAGTGAAGAAAAAATAAATGAGGGAGGTGCTGTCAGCCATCCAAACAGATGAGTTTGGAAAATGTTTCCAAGAATGGAATCACCTTTGACAAATGTATTAAGTGTAATGGAGAGTACTTTGAAGGTGATAAAGTTGATTGGTAAAAAATATTTAAATACAAAGCTTGGAACAAACAATTCTGGGTGTTTTGGGGTACTCCCTCATATATCCAACTGAATGGCAAAACTCTCCAATCCCCAAGTTAGGGTTTTCTGCACCTTATTTACAAGCTTCCACAAATTCACTATCCTCTTACCACAAGACAGGGTGTCAAAAGATGTTAATGACCAAACTTGATCCTTTATGGATACTAACTTATTTAACCACCACATATTGTAATGGGGGTGCTATATTTGGAAAGAAGAAACTTGCTAATCAAATAATTAACGACCAAAGGGATTCAAGGTGACACGGAAAGAATGTGAGCACTGGCACGAGAGCCCAGGGTCTTTCTGGTGTTTCGTGTTGGGAGGAAGACCCCCCATTCCCATTTGTCAGAGCAGTTAAAGACTAGATAAAACTTCACAACCCTCGCCAGGCTGACGTTCACAACAGAATTCTAATCTCAGAGGGGAAAATAGAAGGCTTGTCCTCATCTTATGGATTGCATAGCACAGCAAAGTAGCACACCGGAAATCAGGCGCCATCCGTTTGTCAGCTAAGAGCCCTGATGCTGACCTTTGGGTATTCAGATCATCTCAGGAACCAGGAGGATGTGATCTCAATGGATGAGAGACATAGTTGACACCAATTGAGAGGGTTTATGCAGTAAAGTAAAGGCTTGATATGTTTTTTTACAACTACATCTGTCTCGATTCAAAATTGCCTGGATATGTGCTTGAATGTCGACGTTTTTCCTTTGGTATCTGGTTGCATTGGCTGTTTCCCCAATTTTTAGTTTAGTGCCTATCATACTGGGGATAAGGCTGGATAGATAGATGGATGACAAGATGGACAAACAGACAAATAGGAGGATAGTTGGCCAAATAAAATCCAGAATTTCTTTCTTTCTTGGTGGCAATATGTCCCCTTTCTGTGCTCACCTCTCCCTTCTTTTACGTCTTATAAAATGTGATGCAGACCAAATTCCTGGGAAATTCACCAGATACTGGATCAGGTCTGTGATGTGAATGAGGATCTTACATCTCAATTTAATCCACATAGAACTGATTTGCTGATTATACTGGATCACATCATTTGGATGCCTGTATCATTATATAACTGCCAAATTACACCATTACATAAATGTAAAAATACTGAAAAAGCTTGGCCACGTTGGCACATAGTTTGGGTAATGCCGTTTAATCCGTGACACCAGGCTAGGTTCAGGGACTGTAAGGTTGTACATTGTTTTCATAGACATTTGGGTAATTGTGGCTTCTGTTTCCCTCGGTGCGCATTACCTTTTCTGTCAAGATGTGTCTACAAATAACTTATATGCTATTTCCCCTAGAACATGTGGGAAATGGGGATTCAACTTCACTTTTTTTGCCTGTGTATACCACTTGTTGCCATACAGTTTATAGCAAAGACTGTTCTTTTTCCCCATTGAATTGGCTTGGTAGCTTTGTTGAAAAGAAATGATCTGTAAGTAATTTATTTGGACATGTTGTCAGGAGAGACCAGTCCCTGGAGAAGAACATCCTGCCTGGTAAAGCACATGGGCAGTGACAAAGAGGAAGGCCCTCACCAAGCGGACTGACGTGGTGGCTCAAGCACAGGAACAATTAGTAGCCTTCCATCTGGCATCTTTGTGCGACTCCTTTTTTTCATTTTGTTTTTCCCGCTTTGGAGCATTATGATCTGTATTTATGTTTTTAAATCATCTTATTGGGGGTTCCTACATCTCTTGCTACAAACCATACATCAATTGTATCCGACATATTCTTACATATATTCCATCATTCTTTTCTAGACATTTACTTTCCAAACTCTTTCCCTAGCTCTCAGCATTTCTTATAGAGTCCACAGGATTTTTCTATCTGGAAGATCATGATATCTGTACATAGTGAGATTATACTTCTTTCTTCCCAGTCTGGAAAACCCACCCAGCCCATGATAGATGAGTTCTCTGGAACTGAGATGAAAATGTTCTAAATGATATTTTCAACTCATGTATATATATTAGCGAGTGGTACAAGAGAGACTTTCTTAAATTTTTTTACCAATGTACTTGTTTTAAACTTTAAGTTATATTAATCGATTTCAAAAGGCTAGCAGTATGTACTCTTCTTGATTCTTGGTCTTGACATTTGAAATGCCCTTATTCAATGGAGAGTGAACCTAGTCATCATGATTAGTTTTCAGGATGCTATTTGGATTTCCTTTCTGTCTCTGACAGTCTCAAGGTCTCTTTTCCCTAGTTTGTCCTCATACATACATACACACATACATACTTAAATAAACAAATGAACAACTACATGAATCCACAAATAACTGAATCAGTCCTCTTCATTAGTTGGAAGTCTCCCACCATTGTTAGGTCTCTCTTGGGGTGGAGCGACCAGAATAACGTGCTGCATTCCTGAGTCAAAGGCACCGTGGCTTGGTGACAGGATAGAATAACTTTTCTTGCGTTGTACAAAGGAGAGATTGCTGGCTATTTTAAAATGTTGATTCTGTGGGGATAGAGGTTGTGGAATGGTGGGTTTGAAATTTCTGAAATGAATGAATGAAGGAGCTTCCTGTGTTTCTCCAGTGTCAGCTGCCTCAAGTGAAGACAATGGCACATATTTCCCTCCAAATTGTTCTATCATGAAAGTACTCATATTTTTGGTAAGAAGTTCCTGCTGCTACCAACGTCTCCTGCTGTCTGAGATGAGAATGTGATTTGAAGCCTGCATGCTCCATCATTCATCTGAGCACCCGCGTTTGTGTGACTTCTGTTGCTCAGTAGCCAAATGGAAAATTAATCACAGAATTAGCATTTTCAGATCGCCAACACTCTCTTTTGCAGATGTGCACTTATATTACTGAAATCTGTTGTTTTGCCCTACATTTATAGTTAATAATTAATGTACATTTCTGGGGGAAATTATATGCTATCACCATCTGGTTAATTTAATAGAAATAGTCAAATCTAAAGCACTTTAATAAATATGCTGGAAATAATCATCATCATTACTATAATGTAGCAGGCATCATATTTTTTCAATAAAAAGTGTCAGACAATAGAACAATTTGCCGTATGTCAACTTAGTTACTGTTAGAACAAACTTTTTTCCCCAATCATTCCCTGTATGAAGCGGTTAGTGTGGTAATTAGAAGAATGTGAAGGTCCTAGAGTGGAAGGTAGACAATAAGCAGTGTATTGAATTTTCTGTAAAGAGTGTGGGTATTAAAAAGTACACCGCATCAGGTAGGAGTCGTTTTCCACCCCTCATCTTAGTCTTCATATTGAATATGAAATGAACATTCTAGACAGGAAAAGGAATATAATTTTTTGGCATTTCTCATCTTAGAACTGTCTAAGGAAACAAATGGTGTGAGGTCAGTGTCCCTTTCTGAATTTGTAAAGTGCCAATAGGATGAAGAAGACACCAATCCAGCCATTTTGAAATATGTTCTTCTCGATAACTTTTGCTCTGCAGATTGAAGCATAGATCACCACTGGGTTTTTAAGATGATATTGGGAATACTCTACTGATGTAGTAGGGGACTCCAGTTGCATGTCAGGGACTGTAGGTAAGCTGCCAGGGTTTTGCAGCCCCACAGTAGATGCTACCTTGGTTGTAAAGATAGATTCCTGTGAATTGCTCTTTTGCATAATTTAAATATGCTAAATCACTCAATTCCCCTTTTCACCTTTGCTCCCCACTAAGGACAGCCATGGATAAAACCATGGAGTTGCCTAAAATCCTATTTTCGTTTATTATATTCCTAATGCTTTTTCTCTACCAAGTGTTCCTTTTGCCCTAAATACTTCATCTTCAAGCTGTGAGTGGACAATTGTTTGCACTAAGCTTCCATTCTGAGAGTATAAGAGATGATAAGCTAAGAAAGGATCTCATTGAGCTATAAGTGTCAATGCATAAATGGAACATGCTCTAACTACTTGGTCTCATTTCTGTGATAAAAGGTGATCAATAATAAGGCACAATCACTTCTACTGAGTGGAATGAAATAAGGTTGATTTTATTAATAATAGTAGACCTCAATTACTGAACTCTAACTATGTCTTGGTTGTATTTGTAAGCACTTTTCATAGATTATATCTTTGAGATTAAGAGCTAGAACCTCTTAAATTATGCTCCAGGGTCAGAAGGCTATGAATGACAGCAGAACCCAATTGCAGGAACTCACATGGATTAAACTTCTGGTGAATCCCTTCTGACCACAGTGGATGGATGTGAATAGCCTTCCTATCAGACAGAGAGCATGATAAAGCCAATTAGGGAAGATGTAATAAACTGCAATATCTTATCATTTCATTTCCCTTTTGACACATTTGAAGTTGTTTTAGTTTGGGTTTTCAATAATTTTCTCTTTATCTTTAATTGAGGTTTTCCTATATTTTGTCTAGTCTTTGATTTTATTTGTTTACTTACTGTTTGTGTCTTTTATGATTTCTCAAGATATGAAATCTAGGATAGATCTGTCTATTGAGACAATGAGTGGATTAAAAATTACATAGGAATGTGGCTGGGAAGGATGGATGAAATGAGGAACAAACAATAATGAATAGGAGAAGATGTTCTAACATTGATTGTGGTGATTACACAACTCTTCTTAAATGGTTGAACAATTAAATTGTATAATATATTAATTATATGCCAATTAAACAACTTAAAAATATTTTCCACTTCCTGTACTATCTACTTACTTCCAATGATATTAAAAATCCCTGTACTATTAGTAGTAGTAGTACTGCAGTTAAATCTGACAGTATAGCTTGAGGACAATGAAGCTACATCAGAATCTAGGAAGGGATTGCTATGTACATTTAAAGACATACGCATCAAGCAGTGCAACTAAATAATGAATTGATGAAATCATGCCTGAATTGATAGTCCTAGACATCCCATGCCTCAGAATCTACTCAATAGCAGTGGACTTGACTTGGTTTGATTTAGAGATCCTGAGACAGGCCTGATGAGCCCTCATGCAGTAGTGGTTACTAGTTGGGCTATTAACCATAAGGTCTGCACTTCAAAACTCCTCAGGAGAAAGATGAGACTTTCTACTCTCATATGAGGCTTTCTACTCCCATGAAGAGTTATAGTCTCAGAAATTAGAAGGGGCAGCTCTACTTTGTCCTATAAGAGTCAGCATGATAGTGGGACAGGAGGAAAGTCAAAGGAAATAGAGGAAAGAGCTAGGAGGCAAAGGGCATTAATAGAGGTCTAAATAAAGGCATGTACATATGCAAATATATTTATA
>NW_022111300.1:28774643-28786085 GCF_000313985.2 Echinops telfairi | reverse complement strand
AGAGAGGGAGGGGAAAAATGAGGAGCCGATGCCAGGGGCTTAGGTGGAGAGCAAATATTTTGAGAATTATGAGGGCAATGAATGCACCAATGTGCTTTACACAATTGATGTATGTATGGATTGTGATAAGAGTCCTATGAGCCCCTAATAAAAGGATTTAAAAAAAAAGAGACACTGTGAGTCAGAATCAAATCAATAGAATGGGTTTGTTTGGGTTTGAACAAAGACCTTGTGGTGCAATGGTAAGCCTTTGGCTGTGGATGTGAACCTAACAGCAGCTCTGAAGGAGAAAAGACTTGGGAATCTCTTCCCAGAAAAATTACAGCCTAGAAAAACTATGACGGCTTTCCAGTCTGCCACATTGAGTGACTATGAGTCAGAATCAACTTGAAGACACACAAAGACAACATTAACAACAGAGATGCTAATGCGTTTTGCATGCAAAATGTTCTTTAAAGTGACATCTAGACCCCTCCAAAGAATAGGTGTGATGAACCCACTATTTGATAGGTCATACTACTGACCACTAAGATTCACTCTTGAGTTAATTTGGGGTAAGAATTGCTTTCAAAATTCAATGTTTCTTATGAATCTGCTAAAATATTTGTAAGTATTAATTTCCTTAAAAGTTGTCCTTGAAAGCGGAATAAAGGGCAGGGTTATCTGAAAGGTCTTCGAAGAGTTCCGCGGACTTAGCTTGATTGTTTTCTACATTCCTTGCTCTTGAGAACAGAAAGAGTTGTTGAAGTGGTCTAACACTGGTGAGGGGTGCATGAGGAGCTATGTCGGGACAGGAGGCTGGAGCGCCTGTGAAGAGACGCGCCACTGCAGGGAGTTGGGACCAGACTTAGGGTCCTGTGACTTCAGAGTCTGAATGCCTGGCCACTGCAGTCTATTACTATGCAGGTGATGAAAACTGTCAAATAAAATGTCTTTAGCCATCTGAATTAAACAAGCAGAGTCCTGTTTATTCTGATTTGCCACCTCTTTTCACTCTGTTCTCTCTTGCCTTCCCTCTGGAGGACTCTCTATTTCCATTTTTAATTATGGAAGCCATTGTTTGCATTTGATATAAAAGTCCCAGACGTTCCAAGTTTTGGCTTCCACATTCTTGACCTAAAATTTAGCTTTTTATAATAGAAGTTCAGATTAGTTGATCTGCACAGTCCCTTCAGGTGCTGACAATTTGTGAATTGTATGTGTATATTTTAATAAACATGAAGTTATGCTATTAGATATGAACAGTGACTTGAAGTGCTTTTTTCCTCCCCATAAGGGCAAAAAGAGCTGTAGGATGGTGTTCAGTCACATTAGAAAAGGAGGAGAAAAGGTTACGCAGTATCTCATAATCTGGAGCTGTGCTGTGTAATTATCCATTTGCAAAAGGCTTTCTTTATGTTCTGTTTCACTGGGAAAGTTAGAGCAAAGTGAAAATAAAGTTCTGCAATTATGGAATCTGCTCACTTGGCTCTTTCTGCTCTTCAAAGTAAATTCTGTCTTAATAGAGAAAAGTTAGTTAGTGTAACAGACCCCTAATTTGTTACCATTGTAATTATTTTTTTTCACATCCATTAACATTTCTGAATGAATTTAATGCTCAGGAAAATGATGGTCTCAGCTGGGCCTGATCCAGGCACATCCCCAGCCTGCTGCAACCAGGCCCTTCTAAGTTGTTTCCGATATACTTGTCATGTACAGTGTGTCTTCTTTTCTATTTTAGAGCACTTGATAACCTGAAATTTAATGATCTGCCTTTTGCAAAACAATCCTTTATTCAGTTATTAAGCACTATGTGCATGTGATGTCTTAAGAAATGGGGATAGGCTGGGAACCGGTCTTATGGGAAAGAACCACCCTAACCACACCCACAGCCATCAGACTAGCCCCCATTGTAAGATAGGGTATTCCAGAACATCAATCTTTACAGAATCTGACTGCCATGTCTTTAAGGAGTGGCTGGTGGGTTCACACCTTCAGCCGTTTAGTTGGAAGCACAAACACGGCTCCTTCAGGGAAGAGATATTTGAAATAACTTAACAATCAAATGTGGTCCATATATGATAAAGCAAATTAAATGTGACAGAAACAGGGCCTGTATTTAGTCTAGTCACTAGGGATAAACTGTAGGAGGCAAGATTTAAGCTGAATTGTGAAGATGAGTTGGGGTCAACAATGTGATTGTGTGTGTGCATGCCTTTCTCTCTGTCTTTCTGTCTGTATTGGCTTGTATGTGAGCTGTGCAGCTTGACTATGAAAAGAGCATAATAGGGGCCAAGAAAGGGACATGGGATGTGCAAAGGTGAGAAAAGATGGAGATACAAACAACTAGCCAAAGGCAACTATGAATGGAAGAGTGAGGGAATGTAAGGGAGAAGAAATTTAGTGAGATTTGGGCTAGAGACGTGTGTTGAGGGCCAATGGAGAAAAGCTTTGCAACATAACAAGTAATTCATACTTCAACTGAAGATTATTGGTAAGCATTGATGAATTTATAGGAGAGAGATGCAATAGGATTTAAATTAAACAAGAATTCTTTTACCTGGAATGTGTGTATTGGAGAGAGGAAGCCAGGAAACCTGTTAGGAGCCTTGCCCCAGAGGGTGGGAGAGAAATAACAGCATCTGAATGAGGGCCATGGCAGTGAGTCCAGGGAAATGTGGGCAGCGTTTATAGCAATGGGAAACCTGAGGTTCATAAGATGGATTGAATTTAAGGACTGCAGGAGAAGGAACAATCGGAAATGATCCCAAAATTTGGGTTTGAGCAACTGAGTAGAGGTTGTTGTTAGGTGCCCTCATTCTATTCTCACTCATCGCAGCCCTGTGCACAACAGAGGGAGAACACACAGCCTCCCCCCTGCACCCTCCCTCACCCAATGGTTCTTTCTTTGAGCTCATGGTTGCAGCCACTGTGCTAATCCATCCTGTACAGGGTCTACCTCTTTTGTGCTACCCATCTACTTTAACAAGCATGATTCTTTCTCCAGGGAATCGTCTCTCCAGATAACATGTTCAAAGGACATGGGAGGCTGTCTCTCCATCCTCACCACTAAGGGGCATTCTGACTGTGCTTCTTCCAAGACAGATTTGTTTGTTCTTTTAGCAGTCAGCAGTACTTTGTATATTCTTCACCAGGACCCTGGTCCAAGTGCATCAACTCTTCTTCAGTCTTCTTGATTCGATGTCCAACTTTCACATGTGTGAGGCAATTATGAAGACCATGGCTTGGGTCTGGTGCACCTTAGTCCTCAAAGAAATTGCTTTGCTTTTCAACATTTCAATCCAAACAAGAAGAAATCCTCAACAACTTCAATTTCCGGCTCCGCCCCCATTTATCATGATGTTACCCATTGGTCTCATTGTGAGGATATTTGTTTCCTTAATTTTGAGTTGTAATCCATACTGAAGGCTGCAATCCTTGGTTTTAATCTGCAAGTGCTTCCATTCCTGCTTATTTTTAGTAAGTAAAGTTATGTCATCTGCATATTGCAAGTTGTAAAGAAGCCTTCCTCCAATCCTGGGGGCACATTCGACTTCATATAATCCTGCTTTTCTGATAATTTACTCAGCATTCAGCTTGAACCAATATGGTAAGAGGATGCAACACTGATGCACACCTTGCCTGATTTTAAAGGATGCAGTATTCTGAAGAAGAAGCAATGCATTTGAATTATGGTGCTTTAAAGAATATTGAAAGTACCATGGTTTGCCAAAAGAACAAACAAATCTCACTTGGGAGATGCACAGTCAGACAGTCCCTTAGAGGTCAGGATGGCGAGATTTCATCTCATGTCATTTGAACACGTTATCAGGATAGATGAGTCCCTGGAGAAGGTCATCATGCTTGTTAAAGTAGATGGGTAGCACAAAAGAGGTAGACCCTGGACAGGATGGATTAACACAGTGGCTGCAGCCTTTGGCTCAAATAAGAGAACCATTGTGAGGGGAGTGCAGGATAAAGTTGTGTCTTGTTCTGTTGTACAGAGGGTCACTATGAGTAGGAACCCAACATCATCACCCAACAGCAACAACACAGTATTCCCTTGTTCTAGATACACAGCTGCCTCTTGATCCATGTCCAAGTTCTTCATGAGCACAAGGAAGGGTTTTGGCATTCCCATTCTTCTCAAGGGTCTATAGCTTTTTTGCTTTGTTTTTTTTTTGGGGTGTGTGTATGTTGTTTTTTAATGATCCAGTGAGTAGACTTCTTTGCATAATCAATGAAGCATAAATAAACATATTTCTGATATTCTCTGCTTTCCACCAAGAGTCACCTGACGTCAGCAATGATATTCCTCGTTCTATATCCTCAGTTCCACAGGAAGCTGAGTAGATGGTGTGGGGTGACGGTGCTACTGTTGACTAAGATGAAAGGTGTAATGTGCTGCTGACAGGCGTCCTCAGGAAGAGGAGCCAGGAGTGAGTGACGCAGGGTAATGAATTCAGTTTTGAACTTTAAAAATGACATGATTATAAGACACCCAGGTAGAAATGCCAACAGCGTCTTGATTGCAGACACTGAATCTGAATTTGGCCAACTGCTCCGTGGGAGAAAGATATGACAGTCTGCCTCCATAAAGGTGACAGCGCTGAATACCCTACAGAGGTAGTTCTGGTCTTTTCTCTGGGGTTTCTATGGCTGCAAATTTGGTTTGCTTGGTTTTATATGTAGATATTCTCACTTTAATAACACAGTGACTGTTTCTCTGCCATGGCAGACATGTTATCTTGAGTTATAGATGTCTAAGAGTATGATTAGGAGCCCTGGTGGGGTAGTTTGACCCCACCAAAGCCTCTAACAGGGGAAGATAACACTTACTTTTCCCCTAAAGCTTTACATCCTGGGAAGCACAAAGAGGCAGCTCAACTTTGCCTACAGGTTTGCTCTGCATTGAGCTAGACTTGATAGCAGTGAGTGATGAGCAGCTCTCATCACCCTACACTCGCGCGGGTTCTCTGAAGACACAAAGTGTGTTCCTTCTTTTTTTTCTCTTTCTTTTTTTAACCACCCTAAGCATCTAGCACAGTGCCTTCGTCAGGGACTCTATTTTAATTCCTGTTTATACATGGCATTGTCTTCTATGATCTAACTTCTTCTACTAGCTTCTTGGACCACAGCCTATGAGTTGCTGCCTGCACTTTTCTTGACTCTCTTAATGGCTCTTTCCTGTGTCATGAAGATCCTACTTTCCTCTCACAGTTGAGTTCTTCATAGTCTAGAGGAAACAGTGTAATGTACAAACAAGCTACTAACCGGAAGGCGAGGAGACCTGTAGAACACTTCTCACTCAAGTTTATTCTTAGCTGAGTTACCTTAGGAAAGTCACGTTACCTTTCTGGGCCTCAGTTTATTTTTCTGATAAACCCATCTGTCCCACATATGTTAAATGACCTCCAAGTTCCCTTTCAGCCCTAAAAAGCTTCTATTTAAAAGTTTTCTCTTTTCATCCCATGTAGTTTGTGTTTATCCTCATCGGCCAATGTGCACAGTGGACTACAGTGGCATGTACATTTCTAAATAAAGAGTTGTTTATCTATTTATGAATTTTCTCTGTTCCAATAGATTTCCAGGACCAAAACATTTTATCTTTGCAATTCCACATGGTGTGTGACAACCACACAGTACAGTGATACTGTATCACACAGTGCAGTGATACAATCACACAGTACAGTGATAACCATAAAATATTCTTAGTTACTTGCTGAGTACAATTAAGCAGATTTTAAAAGATCACAAACATGCACATGGCTTTTAATGAACTGATCAGTGTATTGATCGACCACTTATGCGGCCCTGACTCAACTGGTTGTTTTGGAGAGAAATATTACATGCTATTGTTTGCTGAAGACTCCCTTAAGGAAAAAGTATTTGACAATTTCCTTAGGATGCTTTAACATGGTTTTTTTGCTATGTATTTTCTTTTAAATAGTAGAAATATCTTTCTTTCCACAAAATTCCCATTTTCATATGACCCCACAAATCATTGTATCATTGTTCAAACTATTTACAAATTGAATGAGGATAAATCTGGTTGAAATAGTGATGGGAGGATGGAGCCTCTTTCTGTAATCTCTCTATCTTTCTCTTTGTTTGGGACCTGTAGGGAGAATTCTTAGATTTCGGAGAGATTAGGTGGCTTTTAAGATTCTAATTTACTGAGCTTCAGTTTCTGTGGTCCTCACTGACAAGTAGGGTACGGCTCACATCTCTTCTTCTGTTCCCAGGCTTACACTAGATGTGGGTGGGGAGAGTTTAGGGATGGAGAAAAGGTGGTTCTTGCTTCACCTGGGCAATCCACCTCCAGGCACAAGGCAGGTGGAGGCTCCCCTCTGGCAGCGCTGCCGATCTTTGCCAATGAGGGAGCAGAGCCAGTGATCCTCAGCCTCTTGCGGGTCTTACCCTCTATGATTCTGAGTGCTAATGATGTGGCCATGTGAGTTAAGTGCTTTGAGCTCAGAGTAATGCACTCTATAAATTCAAGGACCATTACGTGCATAATCACAGCTGCTAAGCAGGGACGAATTCCCTATTTGCATGATGTCCTCAGGAAATCCCAAAGGAAGCAATGTTTGGGGTCCAAATCCTCTAACATGTTTTTTTTTCTTTAAAAATTAAACAAAACCAAAAAGGTAGGTAAGCCTCTTCTACTCTATCAGCTCTTCCTCACCACGCTGTTGTGGGCAAATGCTTCATTTGTCATTTAGGAATATATCCCCAATAATACTCTCCCCTGATTCAAATAAAACTTCCGATGCCAGCCTACACTGATCGCCAGAAGTGTGTCCGGGTTAATTGCACACCTGCATTTTATTTCACGTAAATTGCACAGAGTCCCCTCTCTGCGCTTCTCACAAAGCAGGAGCCCACCTGTCTGGAGGCTCCTCCAGCAATGAAGGGCTGCAGGGGAAAATTAGTCATCCTTTTTTCTTCCCTGTGACTTCTTTGACCTTGAGACTTCTAATGGCATCTCAGACAAAATGAACATAATCTAATGGACAGCGGGGAAGAGGGAACGGCTGGGTACATCTGTCGTATTACTGGGCTGTCTGAACAGTCAATGAAGCAGGGCCAAACCATAAGAGGCCTGTTCAGTTTAGCTCCAGGGTCTGCGGAGAAGGAGCACAATCATTTATCTTTATTTACTGAACTCTGCTTTCGGTTTAAGAAAAAAAAAATTGACAGGTTGACAAAAACCCACGTTGGCGCTGCCCGCTGCCCAGAGATAAATGCTATTTGTGCTCTGGAGAGTCAAGGACAGCTCACAATGCCCTTTAGCTGGTTTCAGTAGGTGCCTATGATATGGAGACACAAATGCCAAGGCACCTGGATCCTCTATCCCCGCCAGCACCCTCACATTCTCTTGTAGAAGTATCTCACAGACAGATCCGCCGGAAGAAAGTCTTGTGAACAACATAAGGCAGGATTCCCCAAGGATGCAATTCCAAGTGGAAGAATTAGGACAAGAAAGTCAGGGGACAAAGATGTCTGGGAAATGTTGAGCTGCCCAGAGGTTTCTTCATGACAAGAGAGTGGGAGAATTACTCAGGGCATCCTTATTAGGATACACCCTCTCTCCTTAATGCAGGTCAAGTCCAAGTCCAAGCCCATTGCTGTTGGCTTTGTTCTGGCACAAATAGAGCATGTTCCAGACAGAAGCAAAGACTTTTACTCGGAGATGCTGAGTAGAAAGTCAGAAATAAGAATCCAGATTCTTAGCCACCTTTGTTTCTTCCTTGCTATGTGACCCTAGGTAAGTTACTCTTTTGGCTTTACGGTCACATCTGCATTTCACCACACTTTCATTCAAGTGGTAGTCATCGAATTCAGGGACCCATGTCTCAAAGTAAATGGACCCAATGAGAGTGGAAAAAAGAGGAGAGGTTCCTTGTTTAATCTCCCTTCCTTCTTTCTCCCTCCCTCCCTTCCTTCTTTCCTTCTTCTCAGTCTGTCCATCTCTCCCTCTCATGCTCGCCCCCTTTCTTTTTGTAGTATTTCCATCTCATCATTGACATTTTTATTTGTGTGGATGCCTTATAGTATATTCATACAATAGTCTGTAGCTCTGATTTATAAATATAAAAAGAGGAAATGCGTGCCCCAAACATGATTATACACAGGAAGCAAATAAAACAAATCTGAGACTGTCTTGGGACTCTGTTTTTGTGTTATGCTAATTGAGAATCATCTCTCTGGCTAAATCCCAGACTCAAGGTTTCCTAGTACGTAGGGAGACAAAGCTTTCAGATGTTATGGTAAATGGTCACTTTTTTTTATTCCCTCTGATGTTTGGAATCAATAATGTTGCACATTACAGTTGGTATAACATCAAGCTAAGATAATTGTTGTGGTGGTGGTTAGATGCCATCACATTGATTCTGACTCAATGTGACCCCATGTGCAACAGAAAAAAACACCGCTCCGTGCTGAGCCATCCTCACAAATGTCTTCATGTGTGAGTGAGCTCACTGTGACAGAAGCAGTGGCAATCCATCTGGACAGGGTTTCCTTGTTTTCCTGGCTGCTCCCCTTTATCACCCTATGATATCCTTCTCCAGGGCGTGGTTTCTTCTGATAACATGTCCGAAGTATATGAGACTAGGTGGTGCCATTTTTGCCTCTAAGGAGCATTCTGGCTGTACTTCTTCCAAGACAGATTGGTTTGTCCTTTTGGAAGTCCATTTTACTCTCAATATTCGTTTTCAACATCATAGTTTAAATGCATCCGTTCTTCTTCAATCTTCTTTATTCAGTATCCAATTTTCCCATGCATATGAGACCACTGAAAATACCATGGCTTGGGTGCAAAAACTAAGGTGTTCCTTATTCCTCAAAGTAACATCCTTGTTTTCAACACGTTAAGAGGCCTCGTGCAGATTTACCCAAAGCAAGGCCTCATTTGATCTCTTGATTGCTACTTGCATGAGCACTGATTGTGGGTTGAAGCAAAATGAAATCGTAGACAACTTCAACCTTTTCTCCACTTATTTTCATGTTACCTAATGGCCCAATTCTGAAGATGTTTGTTTGATTTACATTAAGTTGGAATCCACACCGAAGACTGCAATTTTCATTGGCAAGTGCAAGTCCTCCTTACTTTCAGCAAGCCAGGTTGTGCCACGGGCATATTGCAGGTTGTTAACAAGCCCTCCTCCAATCCTGATGCCACATACGTTTTCATATCATTAAGATTCTGATTCTTTGTCCAAATATAATTTGACTATTTAAATATTGTCAACAATTAATCTTTGGGGTGAATTTTTTCCACTTATCTCTGGTTTCCTGCGATCACAGGATAATCAGCAGTTGGAGGTGGTGAACACATGAGTAAAATTCATGAAAAACTTTGGATTCACTGTTTGATGCATTTAAGTTTGTTAGAAGATGAAATGGAGATGTGAGCAGTGACTGAAAATGCACATTCTGTTGGAAGTTTTAATGTTGGATAATTTATTGGTAGCTACAACACTGCTTGGAGAATAGGCACAAGATTGGAGGGCCAACATAAGTGGTACAGGCTGAGGCTGGACTAGGATAAATACCATGGACAGAGTAGAAAAACTTACCTTTCCCTTGCACAAGTAACCATCTCGCTACATTAATATTAATGGATTGGATTGGGGGCTGTAGGTGGAAAGAGAAGGCCTGGCAAGTAGAAGAATAGTCAATGTGCTAACTCAGAGTGAGTTAGGTTGGGCTTGATACAACTGATCCTTGAATCCCCAGCAGAGGGATTTGAGGAAGGAAGCTGATACATTCTGCTAAGATAAAACTGGCAGCTGTGAAGGCCAGGAAGGCAGGAAGGTTATGTCTCTGAAAGTCACTTTAATAGTTGGTGAACCATGGCATCTGCTGGCTTGTGGCATATCACAATGTCAAGTTTCATCATGTTTAGGGAGCTTGCCTTGTCTGATGCAGCAGGATGGGCCACCAGAACCTCACACTGAAAACTGGTATCATTGAGGAACCAATTTCTACAAGCATAGTTTTGAGAACTGTGACAATTACAAATGCCTGTGAGCCAGAGTTCTCTTGCTCTGAGCTGACTGCTAAAATTGTTTATTATTATTTCCATCCTTTGAAGGAAATAAACAATCACCAGGATACTTTAATTGCATTAACTAAGAAAACAATAAATTTGTTATAAAGCGTATAGATTACATATTTCAATTTACTTAATGATTTAAATAAAGCGAAGTAATTTTGGGGGGTTTGTGATGGGTATTTTCTGCAAGTGCCCGAACTAATTATTGTTTCCTATTCGCTTTGTTATAATTGAATAATTCAATGCATAATGTTAAGAATAACTATCTTGAGATATTAAACATAATCACCATTTTCTTTCTTGGTGTTTCTTTCTTGTATTATTTGTATAGTTATTGTGCAGTAATAACCAAGAATGGCTGTATCCTTTTTTATTCATTAACATCAGTTGATAATTTAATTTTGTTTATATTTAATTTAATAAACTCTGAACATTAGCTATGGGCATCGCATTGCATATAAACAAAGAAGTGTGCTGGCTTCAAGCATAGAAGACTATTGTGAATACTTGAATAGAGTGACCTTGACCAGACTTGGGTAGCAAAATAAACTTCTATGTCTACTGGGTTCAGTACATGGCAGCTTATTTCCTTCTCACTTCAGAGTCTAAATCAAATACAGGGAGATTTCCTTATGAACTTTCCTCCAGCCCTAATTTAGGTCATGGTTTCTCCTCTCTCAAAATACTGCCATGTTCTTGCTGGTAAGGATGCTAAATCCCCTGTGGAGGTAAACAAGGCTAGAGGATTGCATTGATTGGATTCATGCCCAGAACTGGAGGTAGTATCACCATTCTGTGCACACTACACTGACTAGAACCTAACCACTCAGCCAAACACCCCTTGCTAAACTTACAGTAGCAGTTAGTAATGTATCTTCACTGCAAATGCTGAGCCCAGCTGGAGACAAGAGAGAGGGATTTCCTTACACCTGAACTTTCATTAATGAATGAACGCTACTTTATTACCATATTAGTGCAAAGAACCTAAACTTAAATTATAATTGATAAATGTTGTATATTGGAAAGAATAATTTTATTTTTAGCTTTAAGAAAATTATGAAACACTTCTCTGTTTATAAATTTCAATTCTTACAATTAAATATCTATCATAAGGGGTTTGTTGCCAACAATAAACTATATTTGGCCTTGTATTTAAGAGAATAGTGTACCAGATATGGATCCTATCAGGTAAAGTGCATGCCTGCCCTTTAGAAAAAATGAGCCATGTCACCAGGAAGTGTCCTGACAGGAAATGCAGTATTCAGGGATGTCACTTTCTCTGGTCAGGAAGGAATGCAGCATAAGACTAACAGTGAGAAGCTTATGTCCTACATGAGACGAAAGTGTCTGGTTGGCCAGGGTGAGTAAGAGAATCTTCCAGAAGGGGTGTGATTTGAACG
>NW_022111300.1:28753588-28772246 GCF_000313985.2 Echinops telfairi | reverse complement strand
CTCTGGGTGTGGTGTGGTAGGTCAGCTCCTCTCCCTCGTTGGACGATCTACTTCTGGTTGGCCAGGGTGAGTAAGAGAATCTTCCAGAAGGGGTGTGATTTGAACGATATTACAGAAGAGAAAGAAACAAACTTTTAAGTGACTTACAAGTAGCCCAATTTGATTTTATTAATTAAAGTTAAAAATATTCATCTTAATTCCATATATCTCATAGCCTATATGCAGTAATTATTTTATTTAATTGAATTTTTATAAGCCCCTTTCAAAATATATATCATTAATCTATGATTTCAAGGAGGAAATGGAAGCATGAAGAGTATTAGGAAGGAACATGCGTGTTTTGAACTTGGATCTACTCGGTTCGGTTTTACTAATTTAAAATGTCAACAGACACAGAAAGAACACCTTCTTTCAGTGGGTTATTAGGGTAAGTTAAGATAAAACAAAACCAAATGATGAAATTAGAATTCTATGCAGTATCCTGATTCTAGGGATGTTAAACAAATACTTGAGTTAGGAATCTAAGCTTGCCAGGCAGGAAACAAGGAGAAATAGAGGCTGAGTTACCACTAAGCAGTGACTATTACACTTGTAACAAGAAGAGCAAGGCCCTACTGAGGTTTAGTGGCAGAAATAAAATGAAAGGGAAAGATATAAAAGTTTGTTGTAGGAAGAACCTCTGGCTTTGTACAAAAGCAATCAATCAAAACAAAGGTTCAAGTTCGGGTTCTCATTATTCAGTTTACTGCTTAAGTACATTTATCCTCTGTTGCCTCATTTTAAGACAAGATAATTTAATGTGACCTGTTTTGAGAATCTGGCTTATTTTCAGAATTGCATGACATTAAGTCGATGTGGATGTTTTCTAACCTATGAAATGTAGTACACACGTAATTTATTAACTAAGTAATGAATAAATAAATAATGGTGCTAAATCTTTGGATCTGAGCAACTATGAGCATGTTGCAATAGTAACACAAATTATAGTGATCATAGGATCCCAATGATGGGTTTGACGTTATTCAAAAAGAAATTTAATTTCCACCAAATCTATAGGTGGATATATCCATCATGGGTGTATCTTCGGTTGACATCTCCAGACAAAGGTCCCCTAATGTTGAATAGTATGTAAATGGAGAGTCTATTCTTATTTATAAAGCCATTTGCTGACAAGAATCTAGTAAGGGTGATGCTATCATACATCCATAAGCCTTGGGCTAAGTTATTGGTTAAGAACCTAGGGAAGCTGTTTTCAATATGTGGGTCACGACCCCTTTAGGGTATTGGATGACCCGTTCACAGGGGTCGTCTGATTCATAACTGTAGCAAAATTACTGTTATGAAGTAGCAACAAAAATAATTTTATGGTTGGGGGTGTCACCACAGCACAAGGCATTGTATTAAAGGCTTGCGGCATTAGGACGGTTGAGAACGACTGGTTTCGGCACTTCTTTCCCTTTGCCTGAGTAGTCGAAGTGGCTCCAGTAGTCAAGGACAAAATTCCAGTCAAACAACTGTGCAGATGTAGAGAATTGGGCACGGACTACCCAGAAACCAAAACAATAAAACGTATCCCAGGAAATCTGTGGGGGAATCTGTAAAGGAATAGTCCTAGATTAAACAAGAGAAAGTAACTTATTTGGTTGGTTAATGTCTGATAAGGAATTCAAGTTCGATTTTCTATTTGCTAATGTAATTTTCAATTCTCTCATATCTTATAATTTAGGCCAGATTATCCTTAGGACTCTCTATTCAATGTTCCTCGATAGCCTTGGACACACTTTCCACTATCAACTGCTCGACAGGGTATCCCGCAACCAGAAGGATACCTGGTGGTGCTCTTGATTAGTGAGTGAGTTGCTAATTTGAAGGCTCAAACCCACCAGCTAAACTGCATGAGAAAGATGAAGCTGTTGTTAAAATTACAGTCTCAGAAACTTTAAATAAAGTGCTCTCAGTTGGAATTGACTCAATGACAGTAGGGAGGTATACATGCTTTCTTTAGCAATCCAAGCTTGTCTTCATTATAAGCTCTATTCTATTTGAATTTACATAATGATGCGTACTTCATAGAGATTAAGTCCTGTCTATCTCTTCTCTTCCCTTAATTGATATGAGGGATACCGTCCCCCCCTCCCCCCCCCACCCCATGTACTTTTTTCCAAAGCTATGTTTTTATTTTATTTTTTACAAAACAACCTTCAAAGTACGCTCCATTATACTTAATACATTTGTCAAATCTGCAATTACCTTCTTGGAAACATTTTTTAAACTCATCTGTTTGGATGGCTGACAGCATCTCCCTCGTTTTTTCCTTCACCTCTGCTATGTGGTCAAATCGCTGTCCTTTCACGCTCCTCTTCATTCATGGAAACAAACAAAAGTCACACAGAGCGAGGTCAGGTGAGTATGGAGCATGGGGCAAGGGAGACATACTGTTTTTTTTGCCAAAAACCGAGTGGGCTGTGTGAGCAGGTGCCTTGTCGTGGTGGCAAACCAGTCCCCCATCTGCCACAAACCAGGCGTTTTTGGTCACATATAGTTAATGTGATCTTTCCAAAACCTCTAAATAGAAAGCTTGATTAACTGCCTGATTTGGTGGAATAAACTCTAAGTTCATTAAGAATCAACACTTCCATCCTTTCAGGAAGTTGACGGATGTCCAGAATGAGGTTTGTCAGCAATCGACAGGTTACCTTTTTTTGAAATGAGACAACCACTCATATGCTTGAGTTTTTCCCCCAGTGCTGTCCTTGTAAGCTGTGTTCAACATCACAACACTTTCTGAGGCATTTTTCCCAAGTAGGAAACAAAATGTCACAGCTGCACGCTGTTCTCTTCAGCCAGTCATTACAAAAAATGAGGTTCGAGCAAAATGGCTTTTCTAAAAATTTCTCTATAACCAAAGGGAAGCTTCTCAGGCGTGGCCACTGGGTGCACTACCTCAGACTGAGTGTCTCATGCTCACCATGGGGGAAAATGCGTACTACGAAAGCTATGCTCTGCCCAGTGCAATTCCATCTTGGGGGGTTCCCCCTCCAACTATCATTTTAATTAAAAAATATATGCACAATGGTGATTTCAGTAATACCTTAAGGTGATAATTATATTTTTCTTTCACAATTCTTACCTTTCGTATTTGTTTAAAATGTTTTACAGTCAGAATTTTAACCAACATGGTAGCTCTGTCTGAAGTACTGTGCTATCCCCAAGAACCTAAGTGTAACAGATACAAGAGGCATTCCAGAACCTCTGTGCATTAAAGGATGAAGATTTAGATCCATCATCACCCCTGAAAAAAGAACTTGGCAGGAACTATAGTAAACTGAGCTAAAAGAGATGTCAATAGTCGTGCATGTCGACTTACCATTTATGCCTTCTCAATGTATTAAATTGGTGGCAGCAGGATGACGTGGACACCTGCTCTCTACTCATGTTCCCATCTGATGGGAGAGGGCAATCAAGGTCCCATCAGGAAGCTACACTGCCATCCCACGCATTTAGCATGTGCCATTGCCTGCTTCTGTGCCACCAGACCAATGGCAGATGTTAGTCAACAATTGTGCAACATTCCCTCAACCTCCCGACAAGGCCAGCAAACAGCAAATATTTGCACACTCGATCACTCCGCACCCCCAGTCCTGAGTTAAGTATTAAGAACTACAGTACAATCAGACTCGTGATCAGAGTAGCATGCCCATCCTCCCTGGCTGGGTATGTGATAATGAATCATAAGAAGATCAAGTTCACTTTGCCAATCAGTGCCGAGCTGCAACCATAATAAATATACTAGCGCTTCTGTGATTCAAAAGCAACAGACAATATTAGATCACCTGAAGGAAAAGATCCCTTCAGCAAATGACCAAAATAAAGATACAGGAAATTCACTGAGGAAGAAATGAAATGCAATTACCTGATAAGAAATTCAAAGGACTTATATATTGGTTTTGCCAACAGATAAAGAAAAAGACAGATAAAATCAAGCAAAACTTTAGAAGAATTCAGGAAAATAATGCAAAAAAAATTATCACAAGCTAAATAGATAATTAGAAAACATACAAAAACAGAAACAAGAAGCTGAGATAACACTAATATTTCAGAAACAGATAACACAATAGAAAGACAAAGGACTAAAATTGAAATAATGAGAATCAAAAATCAGTGAAAAAGAAGACAAATTCCTTGATACCTAGCTGATAAAAAAGCAATCAGAAAAAAAAGAATAAAGCTTAAGAGTCATATGAAAAAATAGAGGAAAAAAATAATCACAATTGTTATTCCAAAACTGGAAAAATCAGAAAACAAACAAACAAACACAGCAAGAATTTTTTTTAAAAAATTGCTGTTAGAAAAATATCTGATACCAAGAAAGATGCGAAAATCTTCATGTAGGAAATTCCACCAAACCCATACAGGATATACCCCAAAAGAAAATCACAAAGACATATCATAATCAAACTTGTTAAAATCAAAGACAAAGATGCATAGAGAAGCTCTGGGGAAAAAAAGAAAGGTTATCTATGAAGAAAACCAAGAAGACTAACTCTGATTTCTTAGCAGAAACCAGGTATGCAAGAATGCCGGGATGAAATATATAAAACCCTGAAAATAAATCCTATCTAGAATTATATATTCAGCAAAATTATTCCTCAAATATGATGGTGACACTAGGGCCTCTCCAAATAAACTGAAATTTAGAGAATTTATAAAAAAGCACAACAATCTTTCCCTCTCCTTAGCAGTATGTCCTACAGAGAACAACACTAAACCTACAGATTGAGGAGAGGGGGCACCTCCTGTGACCACACGGAAACAAACCAAGAGGGCAAAGGAGAGAGTGAGGGACTAGACCCCATCCAGACACACCAAGCCCTGAGGATGATGTCCCTGCACAGAGCTACGAAGGCACAGAGAGTACTATAGGGTAAACAACAATTCAAAACATGATTTTCGCTTGCCGGAGCATACCACGACTGTTGATAGTTACATAATCTGTTGTCAATTTGAGACTTAAGAGGAAAGGGCTGGGGTTTAACCTGTCAATCAGGTTGCAGCTTGATGACCTTATTTGGAAGCACTAAGGAGATAAAAAGCTGGCTGGAGGCGGGACACTCAGACACTCCCTGCTAGACATGGCTGTTGAGAAAACACATGGAGCTATGTTAGAGCCCTGGAGCTGAAGGAGCCACTTGGAGATGCCTGCCAGCATGGAGGTGCCTCTTCTGTCACTAGATCACAAGACTTTCCACCCCAGCCTGTGATCTTCCAGCATTGGCATCATTGCATGTGTTGGGTGAGTCTGAAGAGGAATTTTTAGATTGGTATCAGACTTATCAGCTAATATAGGACTTATGGACTTGATCTGGACTGGGCTGGGATGCTTTCTCAATATTCAATTTCTCTTCTATATAATCTCTACACATATGAATTTCCCTAGATTTGTTTCCCTAGTCTACCCAGACTAGCACAGCTAGAGAGTACAATACTGGGGACACATGGCAGGAGTGAATGTGGTTTGACAACCCCCCACCCCACCCCCACACACAGTGGGGCTAACCAAGAAAGGAACATAACAGATCAGCAATGGAAGCAAAGACAAGCCACAAAGCCTCTGAAGAGCCCCCCAAATAGACTTCCGGCTAGGAGGGACTTTACTGGAACCCCCAAGGACCATTGGGGAGATAGTCAAAATGGTCATCAGACAGACTTGGAATTATGTAATTTTTGTTTTTGTTTTTGCTAGTTTCTTTTCTCTCTCTCTTTTTTATCTAATCTTTGGTTTTCTTTTTGCTTTCTCTCCATTATTATTGTTTTGCCTACCTATATAAGCTAGGCATGGGAAATAATCTGAGAAGAAAGCAACTGGGCTGATGGTTCCAGAGGGATTTGTGCAGAGGAGGAGGTGGTGGAAAAGAGTGGTGAGCAAACAACCCAATAGACAGGGGATCAACCAGGGAATTAAAGTCAATAACACAGAGGATGTAGATATCCTGGTGGAGCTGGAGCAACAGCAATCTAGCTGAGAGGAATTACTAAGAAGCAGAAGAAATGTGAGCGTGATGGTGAGACAGGAGGAAGGTAAAAGGAAACAGAGGAAAGATCTAGGAAGCAAATCTATGTCTAGAGGTATAAACACAGGTATGTACATATGTGAATATATTAATTAATAAAAATAAAGGTATTAGCCTATTTACATATATTAGTATTGCAATACATTGATTAAATGGATGGGCTTTGGGCCTCTGCTCAACCCTCCCTCAAACACTAAAACACTTGGTTCTAACAACCTGGCATTCATTGATGCCCACCCTCCTGATATGATTGCTCAAGACAAAATAGGTGCATAAGCAAATGTGGTGAAGAAAGCTGATGGTTTGGGGCTATTAAATGATATAGCATTAGTGGTCTTAAAGACTTGAAGTTAAACAAGCGGCCATCAAGCAGAGAAGTAACAAGTCCACCTGGAAGAAACACACAAGCCTATGTAATCATTAGGTGTTGACAGGATCAGGTAACCGGCATCAGAAGACCCAAAACAAACAAACAAACAAAACCATATTGTTGAGAATGAGGGGGGTCTAAGCAGAGACCCAAAACCCATCTGTAGGCAATTGGACATCCCCTCATAGAAGGGTCACAAGAAAGAGATGAGTCAACCAGGGCACAGTATAGTACTGATGAACCACACAATATTCCTCTGGTTCTTTGAGGCTTCCTCACCCCACCCCAAACCCACCCAAGTATCATGACCCCAGTCCTACCTTTCAGTTCTGGCTAAATGGAGCACGGTCACTGGTACAGATAAGAGCCCTCAACACACAGGATCCAGGTCAGAGATGGGAGTAGCCATATGATAACAGGAGAGTAGGGGGAAGGTGGGTAGAGAAGTGGAGGAAGGATGAACAGATCACAATGATTGATGCATATCACTGCTCCCCTGAGGGGTACAAGCAACAGAAACATGGGTGAAGGGAGACAGTGTTCAGTGCAAAAGATATGAAAATGATAATAATTTATAATTTATCAAGGGATCATGAGGGTGGGAAGGTAGGGCAGAAGATGAAAAAAATAGCTGATACCAAGGGATCAAAGAGAAAGTAAATGTTTAGAAAATAATGATGACAATGTTTGATACAATTGACAAATGGACTGCTATAAGAACTGCAAAAGACCCCAATAAAATGATGTAAAAAAAAAAAAGAGAACAATCTTACAAAAAAAATAAAATGGGATTCGTGTTGAGGTAGAAAACCAATGCCATATGACAATCGAAGATTAAAATTTATTACAACGGTACCTGGAGACCAAATCTGATCAGAAAATTTCAAAACTAAAGTATAAGATTGAAAGTAGAAAATCAGAAGTGTCCATCTTTAAATGGCAATAACCATAAAATAAAAAGAGGAAATCATGTGGGGAGGAGGATAGAGCAATACCAAGATAGAAAAAAGATTGTTTTAAATTTAGGAAGCTAAATGCAATTTTTTAGGGTAGTCACAACAAAAATTTATAAACTTCCTCACCAAAATAAAATAAATAGTTATTCAGACCCAGTAAATACAAAATAAGCATCACAAAGGAAATAAAAAGAAAGCCCAGAAGGAAAGGATAGACTAAAAGAAATCCCCAGTACACCCACCTTCACACAATGAAAAACAAAATGGCAGCAGTAAATTAATACCTATTGATAATTACATTGAATGTAAATGGATTAAATACACAAGTCAAGAGACAGATTGGTAGACTGGATAATATGACCCACTAATATGCTGCCTACCAAAGACACACCTTAGTCACAGAGGTAAAAATGAGCTAAAAATCAAAGATTGGGAAAATATGCTAAGCATACAACAACCAGATAGAGCAGAAGTGTCAATATTAATCTCTGATGACACAGACTTTACGCAAAGAGCCAGCATAAAAGAAAGAACATTGTGCAAATGTCAAAAGGTCAACCTAATATATAAACAATAATACATATCTATGCATCTAACAAAAGAGCTGCACACAGCATAAAACAAACGCTAATGAAAGTTTTTAAAGAACAGGCAAATTCACAGTAATAATAGGAATCTTTAACTTATCCCTTTGGCTGAAGAACAGAAGAATGAGAAACCAACTCAAGAAAACATAGGAGATCCAAAACCACCATCAACCAACTTGATCATCCAGACATGTACTGAACACCCCACACAGCAACAGCAAAGTGCATGTTCTTTTCCAATGAACATGTTTTATTCTACACTATAGATCTTATGTCATGCCATGAAGCAAGTCCTAACAAATTAAAAAGCAACTTCTTGGAATATAAAGCTATAAAATAAAAAATAAATAGCAGAAAGAGTAAGGGCGGAAATCAAATGCATGGAAGTGCAATAACACCCGGCTTAAAAACGCTGAGTAATAGAGTAACTATATATATTTTAAATTCTATAATGAAAAGATAATGAAAACACACCCTGCCAAAACCTACTGAGAAGTCAACATTTATCCAATGAATGTACACATCAGATAGGAAGAAACTATATATTTCTAAAAATTTCAAATGAATTAACAAAACATCCTATACTCACCAGAATAAAGGAGATAAAATAATAGAACAAAAATTAAGTGGAAAGCATAAAAGCAATAGAAACAATCAAGATTAGAAGTTAGTTAAGATACAATAATAATTTATACATTATTAAGGGTGCATGGGGGAGAGGGGAGGAGGAAGGGAAGGAGAGGGGGGAAAAAAGGAAAATGAGCTGATTCCGGGAACCCAAGAGGCAAGCGAATTTTGGGAATAATGAGGGCAACAAATGTATAGATGTGTTTTATACAATTGATCTATGTATTGTGATGAATTGTATGAGCCCCAATAAATTGATTTAAAAAAAAAGAAGTTAGTTCTTTGAAATGATTAATAAGTTAATCATTGGCAAATTAAACAATTGGCAAAGTTAGCAAAGAAAAAGAGAGAGGAGAGGCAAGTAAGACAAAAGGGAAATCAAATGGGTTATGTGACAACGGAAATAGAATCATAAGAGAATTTCTACCAATAGAAAATCACCTAAATGAAGCCAGACTGAAGGACAACATTTGAACAGACAGTATTAATATATGAACTAAAAACAGACATAAAAAGTAAAAACAAAACCAGAAAACCCAAAAATTGCATAAAAATTCTATTCTGGATGACTTCACTGCGGAATTCTACCAAACATTCAGTGATTTGAGACTAGTTGTACTTCCGTTTTTGTAGAGCACAGAAAAGAAAAGAATACTCCTGAATTCATCCTACAAACAAGAATAATTCTTGCATCAAGTTTAAGCAAAGATACCAATAATAAAGAAAACCACACAATACAATATCATATATGAATATAAATGCAAACATCCCCAACAAAATTCTAGCCAATATAATGCAAATTATGTTAAAAAAAACACATCATGATTTTCATCACAGGTATAAAAGATGGTTTAACATTAGAAAACCACTTAATGTAATCTGACACATAAATATAACATATGAAAAAACACATGATCATTTTAATGAATGCAAAAAGACATTTGATAAAATTCAAAGCATTTTCTTAATGAAGATTCTTAGCATAATAGGAATAGAAAGAAAATTCTTAAACATAACTGAGGCATATACACAAAACTCTCAGTCAACATTATTATCAATGGAGAGAGATTTAAAGCATTTCTTGAGAAGGGGAACCAGGCTAGTGTGCCATTTACCTTCACTCACCTTCAATATTGTCCTAGAAGTCTTAGCCAGAGCATTAAGGCAAGAAAGGGAAACAAAAGGCATCCAAATTGATAAAGAAGTAAATCTATGGCTATTTGCAGATGCTATGATTTGATACATAGAAACTCCTGCGATTCTAAAAGAAAGCTTCTGCATCTAATAGAATGATTCTGCAAAGTAGCAGGTTACAGGATCTAAACAGAAAACTCTATTAATTCCTCTACACCAACAAAGAAAATTCTGAGAATGAAAATAATACCACAGTCATCAAATAGTAGCCACCAAAAAATAAAATATTTAGGAATAACCATGATGTTAAAAAAAAGACTTACATAAATTTGAGAACACACCATGCACATGAATAGGCAAAGTTTATATTGTAAAGGTTC
Source organism: Echinops telfairi (assembly GCF_000313985.2). Taxonomy (NCBI): domain Eukaryota; kingdom Metazoa; phylum Chordata; class Mammalia; order Afrosoricida; family Tenrecidae; genus Echinops; species Echinops telfairi. The sequence continues at coordinate 28,762,121 of NW_022111300.1, read as the reverse complement.
AAACTGCCTAAAATTATCTTTATATCCACCACTATCCCAAACTGGATTCCATTAGCATTTTAAAGGGATAGAGGGAGGAGGGGAGATAATCACCAGTTTATGTGGAAAGAAATGGGATTGCAGAAAAGCAAAAGCTTATGAATAAGGACAAAGTAGAAGCCATCACATGTCTCAATCTTAGAACTGAGTATACAGCTTTGGGAGTTAAAGCAGCCTGGCTCCAGTATAAGGAACAGGATATAGATTAATGCCCTAGAACTGGGAACCTGGAAGGAAGCCCATCAACTTGTTGACAGCTTATGTTTGATTATGGGCCCAAACTCGTTCTGCAGGGAAGAGCTGGTCTCATTCATAAATGGTGCTAAAAAACTGGACATCTATTTGCAGAAAAATGGAACAATACCACATCCCATAAACAAAAACTAACTGAAGATGGATCAAAGACCTAAATGTAAAACCTGAAAGCATAAAAATCAATGACAAAGAGAAAGGTAAACTGAAGGACTCCAATGTATGACGTAGTGCATCAAATGTAGCTAAAACATCAGAAGTAGAAGATAAGCTAGAAGTTGAGGATCCTAAAACTTCAGTAGTATGTCTGCCGAAGGATTTCTCCCAAAGAGGAAAAGGAAAATCTACAGACTGGAAAAAAAAAATAGCAACAACATATCTAACAAAGGGCTAATCTCTAGCATTTATAGAAAACTTTAACATCTCCACAACAACAACCAAAGAATCTAATGAAAGGATATGAGTAGACACTTCACCAAAGACGATATTTAGGCAGCTGACAAAATGATGAAGTTTCCAAAAAGGTCTAGGAGAAAATGAAATGAAAAATTTTGGATTTTCCAAAATATTTTTGAATTCTATAATACATTGAGATGTTCAAGATCAGTTGCCTTGAGAAATAAACATATCAAAATAACAGTGAGTTTTAATTTCACCCTGACAACAGCAAACAGCAAATGCTAGCAAAGGTGTACGGAGAACGGAACTTTTGTTCTCTGCTGATGGGACTGTGAAACAGGACAACCACTGGGGAATATGGTGTGGTATTTATATAATTGTCAATTTAAGGATTAAGCTTGTAAGGGTGAAGTCTAGCCTGTCAATCAGGTCATAGCCAATGAGGCTTCTATGTGAGCATAGCCTTCCCTGAAGGATTCTGGGAATTCTGGTATTTTCCTCCTTGGAGGTGGGAGACTCTCTACTCACACCCTGGGAGACATAGCAAATGACAAGACACATGGACCCACCCTGATGCAGCTATGGGTGCTGCAGAAGCCAAGCAGAGACCCCTGCCAGTGCTCAGATGTTTCCAATGCCACTGAATCCAAAGACTTTCTATCCACTGGCCTGTGATCTGCTACATTCAATGTCACTGCATGTGTTTCATGAGTCTGAAGAGGCCATATGGGCTAATATCAGACTTATGGACTTGATCTGGACTGGACTGGGATGTTTTCTCAATGCTCAATTGCTCTTGTATATAAATCTCTTTCTTATACACATATGTGTGTCCATGGATTTGTTTTCCTAGTCTACCCAGACTAACACATATGGTATGGAGCTTTCTTAAAAATTCAGAAATAGAGGTACCATATAATCCAGCAAACCAACTATTAGGAATATATTCCAGAGAAATAAGAATCATGACACAAAGAGAAATATGCACAATCAGATTCATCGCAGCATTATTCACAATAGCAAAAAAGATGGAAGCAACTTATGTCCTCATCAAGGAATGAGCAGATAAACAAATGATGGTACATCCGCACAATGGAATATTAAGCAATATTAGAAAATAGTGGTGGATTTGAGAAACATTTCAGAAATGGATAAACCTGGAGGACAAATGATGAGTGAAATAAGCCAATCAGAAAAGGATAAACATTTTATGAGATCGCTAATATAAAAAGGGAGTCCTGGTGGTATTGTCAGGTAAGCAGATGACAGCCAACTGCATGCTTGGGGTGGACAGCCATCCTGGGCGAAAAGAGGCAGTGTGCTCTGGTAAAGATGCACAGCCTCAGAAACTCCTATAGGGACCTTAGGAGCTGGACTTGACTCAGTAGCAGTGGGTGGGGTAATAAAAAAATGAAGACAAAGTTAATGCACAGAAACAAACATCCTTTGATGGCTCTTAGGGGTGGCAGGCGCCAGGAGGGAAATGATTAATTAGTTGGCCGACAAGTATTAACTTGGGTGAAGGGAAACAATGCACAAGAGAGAGAGAGGTCAGTATAATGTGAGCAAGATAGAGAGAGACACTGGGAGGTAGCAATGGAAAATTCAACCACACACACAATCCGGAAATAATAGCGATGACTGATCAAAATTTACTAGTGGATCCATAGATAGATTAGTTAGCTGAACAGGTATAGGTGTATACTTATAAACGCATTTAAGTTTTGATAGAGTATATGCCACACCAACTTTTTAGCCATAGGCGAACACCATGCAGAATTGAATTACTGGACTTGAGATCTTAAGGCCATAGTCTACAGCAACATATTTGTCAATTGTCATAACATCATTTATAAAGACAATATTCTACATCCAGCTTTGATGAGTAGAGCCTGGGACTTTAAAACCTTGCAAGAGGCCATGTAAGATGCGATTATTGTTCTCTAGCCATCAGAATAGAAAATGAATAAAGACTTAAAGAAAAAAAAAGTTCAAAGTACTAATGTGCCACACAAACCTAAGTCTCCACTCACCAGGTGCCTGGTTACCAAAATGGACCACTCGATCAGGATTAAACTAGAAGGCTCTAAAGGGGATGTATGGAAAAGTGTGCACCCAAATTCAAAATCATGAAAATAAAACTGACTGCTCTGAGTTAGACAATGGAACCCTTGAGGCTGTGGCCCTGACGCACCTTTCATACATGGAACTGAGCACAGCCCCAGAAATCACCTTTCATTCTCACAATACACACGTTTAGAAAGTGAACGGAACCATCCGTGAGGAATGTGCTTCCCAGAACGAGCAGCTGCACGAGACCGAAAGGGCAGCACTGGTGCCAAACAGGAAAGGACAGGGAAAATGGAAACCAAGAATCCAGAGAGGAATGGGAGATGATAAGTGTGCTGTTCGTTGAGGGAATTGAAATTAATATAAAAAAATAAAATGTGTATAAATTATTGAATGAGAAATTAATTTGCTCTAGCAAATTTTCAGCAAAATCACAAAATTTTCCACAAGCTATTTTTTTTACCACAGTCTATCAAGATCAGAAGAGATTATTTTTATATCCTATTTGGCATATTTAATTTTTAAAGAATAGATAATTTTAAAACAAGATTTGGTTATTCCTGTCCATTGCTCCTAGAGCCCTACATGAAATGCCTAATGGTAGGAAAACATCAAATGGACTATAGTTAGAGACATTCTACATGGAAAGAAAGACTATGGGCAAAGTGCAGAGTTCCCAGAGGGGAGGGTGCATCAAAAAGTTTATGGAAAATTGATTAAAAAGATAAAGGAATTTTCCCACAAACTCTGGAAGCCCTTTCATAGTTCCTCTCTACTTTCTCTCCTCATGTCCCTTATCATGCACCTCTGGCACTAGGGTGGTCCGTTTACTTTAACTCATGAGCAAATATTGATGTATTACTAGCAACTGAAGACCCTCATTTGCCTTAGAGTTTATTCTCTATGTTGTACAGTCCTCTGGATTTTGACAAATATATAATGTCGTGTGCCCACCATTATCGAATTAAGCATAATGGTTTCATTTTGCCCCCCACCCCCACCAAATGCCCTGTACTCTGGGTGTTTACCCCTGCCCCCTTAGACCCGGAGTCCAGTGAGTTTTCAGAATAAATAGAACGCTGAGCAAGAGACAGGGCTTGAGCAAGAGGAAGTGGCCCCACTGCCCAGATGCTCTGACTTCCTCCCTGATACCAGACTTCCGCAGACACAGCTTAAAGGCAAATCTTTCACAGGCTGCACTCTGAGCTTTCAAATGAGGTTAGAAACTTCCTTCCCTCCCTGCGAAGTGAGGATTTATGTGGCAGAATTTTTACTTAGTAATTAATTTGGACCCCAACAGCGTGGAGATGGTAAGAAAGGGACCCTATTAAGACTTGATATTAAGTTAATAGCAGGTGACAGTGACTTCATCAAAACCTCTGTGCAAAGCACCAAGTAGATGGAAATTTCCGTTCTGGTACATTACTCAGCTGAGTGTCATCAGACCTCCTTACAAGGGTCATAAAGATTATTTGTACATTAAAAAGGGGCCTGTCTATCAAGTTTAGTATGAAAGAGAAGAAAGAAAATAGTCTCATCAAGTGCAAAAATATGGGTGTAATTTCGGTAATAAAACACCCACTGCTTTGGAAAAATCATCACTGGTTATTTTTCATTATTTTGTTAGACACAAATCAATACAAATGTTCATGTTGAGAAACACACACACACACACACACACACACACACACACACACACACACACTTTCTTACCAAAAGTGTGGGTGAGGGAGAAATAGATTAGCTTTACTATTTCCACATAAGACCATCTGAGGACAAATAACCTCAGGGGTGAAGGGGGGTGTGTGTGTGTGCGCGTGCGCGCATATGAAGTGGGGTCAGGGAAAATGGCCATTGATATTTAAACAAACCTTGCTAGATAAAAAGATGGCCAAGGTCACCTGATGAAATGGAAGCGTGGTAAGGCGAGGACAAAGATGAAGAAAAATCACAATCTCTTCATAATACGAACCCCTCTGTTTCATCTCCTTGGAAGGTCATCGCAGAAAGTTCAGGGGATGAGAAACAAACAGTGCAGTGACAGAGAAATATCTGAATAGAATGACCACCAAATGACAACATTTGTCACCTTACAAATGTAAAGCCCAGGATGATTCGATGATGTGTTTTAGGGTATAAAGGAAATTGGGAGGTCACATCAAGCATGCCTCATTTGGAAAACTGTCAACAAGTCCTTAGCCCCGAGGCCAGACCACCTTCTTGGCAAGGATTGCGTTTGTATATAGCAACGCTTCCCTCTCTGTGTCTTCTAAACAGTAAGCTCCGAAGTTTTGTGCAAGTGGTTGGCAACAGAAATATCTTTGTTTCTTACCTCTGTCCCTTGGTGCCTTCCACAAGCCAAAAGGACATTTCTGATTAATACGGTAATTAGATGGTTATTAAAAACAGTAATCATCCAGAAATTATTTGGTGCCATAAACATCCCATACAGAGAAAATATTCGAACATTTAAAAGTTGAACATTACAATTGGCTTCGTATGCAAGAAGCCAAAGGGAACATGAAGAATTTTTAAGTTCCCAAGAAAGCACTCACATTAAGAACAAGTTGTCTTCTTGATCAGGTTGGAAGTTAGAGCTACATCCAATAGATTCCCCTTGTGGCCAGTAGCAATGAACCAATTTCTATTAATGAAGAGCTCATGTTTATGGCTAATATAGAAGAAAATGTACTGAAGTGGGGAGCTCAGTCATTCATCGGAGATAGCTTAATTCTGGTAATTTCCAATTTCCAAGCTTGTTTTAATTTGTTATCAAAGTAATCAGTCATTCCAGTTGGAGTCAGAAATAGCTTTTTGTAGTCTGTTGCCTGACAGATTGTTCAGATGGAACCCCACTTTTAAAGCTCACCTGTTCAGCATCTGTGGTATGTTCACAGGTTTCATGAGATCCAGTTGTCACCACGAGAGCCAGCCTGAAAAGAACTGAGGCTGTTTTCCTGTGGTTTCTGAGCCAGGGAGTGTATTGCAGGACTGTAAGCCCTGATAGAAGCCAACAATATAAAGAGCGAACAGGATGGCAACCAAGGTGAAAGGATGGACTATGCACTTGACTTTATCTTCCATGCCCACCTAATCTTCCAAACTTCTTTTTCCACCTTAACAAGGGTGAAAGTTTATCTGGAGTTGGCTATTCTTCTGGACGCATGTTTGACTTCTCAAGTGCTGGTTCAATGTTCCTTTGGATCCACAACATTTGTCATCCACGATGACCAGGAGAAGGATCAGCTTTAGTGAAAATGCTAAAACACCATTTTTAAAAAGGATCGTTTTTTTAAGTGTGTATGGGATGATGCAATTAATTTTTAAAAAGTATCTACTGCCATACTTTTAAACATAAGTGCATTGTTTTGTCACATGTGAAGTAGTAAAATAGATGTTTCCACTCAAACTCTACTTTAACCTGAACGGTGGTACTTTCCATTACCTCACATGCATGTGGAAGTTGGACACTGCATAAGGCAGACTGAAGAAGAATTGATGCATCTGAATTGTGATGCTGGGGAAGACAATGGAAAGTATCGTGCACCGCCAGCATGGAAAACAAACCTATCTTGCAAGAAGAGCGGCCAGAGTGCTCCTTAGAGGCAAAGAAGGCAAGACTTGGACTTCATAATTTGGATATATTGTCAGAAGAGATGAAGACCAGAAGGACGTCATACTTGGTGAAGTGAAAAGGCAGCAAAAAAGGAGGAAGACCCTCAAACGGGATAGATTAACACCATTGCTACAATAATGGGCTCAGGCATGGGAGCGATTGTGAGGATGGCACAGGACACACGGTTGTTAGGTGTTTCAGATTGTTGTGTATAGGGTCACTATGGCTCAGAGCTGGCTCGATGGCTCTAAATCTACTGGGTTCTAAAGGGATGGGTACAGAGGTTACATAGGATATACATGGAATTTTATTTCCGTAATCTTTGAAGGAGCTTGAAAGACCACAGGCCAACTTCCACCAGAGGAGAAACTACAGCTCTGCCTGATTAATTTACTCATGTTCACACAGCTTCTTACAGTTCCTGGTGAACCCTAATTTTAAAGCCAGGACTTTTCGATACCTGAAACAACAACAATAGCAACAACAAAAAACAAACGCAGCAGTTGACTCAGAGATATGGGGAGAGGAACAAACAAGAAATAGAAGGTTATGGAGACGGTGGTGGGAATCAAAGGGAAAAGGATGAAGGGGGAAAAAATACTCATGGCCAGAGGTCCATTGCTCCTTCACAAATTTTTGATCTCTCACCGTTTTATTCTTTTCAGGCAAATTCAGGGGTTGGATGGACATGGGATTCGAAGAGATGCAGCTGATAGTCACTACAGTCACAATTTCAGGACACGCTTTCTGATGATAGAAAGAAACACAAATAAACTCAAGCAACACTTCCCTTGTTGTCACCAAGTAGCTTCCAGGTATGATAATGAAGAATTGTCTCCTCTTTACTGCTTTGGCCCATGTCTGAGTTGGCGGCGCCAAGAATCTGGATCTCACAAAGCCAGGCGGTGGAAAAACAATACATTAGCATTAAATAATGGGATCTCTGGTGCCCTGATCGCAGTGGAGGAAGGGTTAACGGAGCTGGGGCTTTGTACAGCAGAAACTCCCATCTATAATCGCTTGTTTTTTGTGGCTGGGGCCAGGAGAAAGAGGCCTTGGGGGAGGAAAACACAGAGTGCCCTAATCTTATGATAAAAATAATATGATTCCTATAAATGCTATCTCTTCCCACCAGGTTTCTGTTCCTTCCACCAAATGCTAGTTATGCCCATAAATGTCTGCTAAAATAAAAATTTCTGTTCCATTAAACATTTGAAAATTATGTTGCAGTGGATACAGTCAGGTTTGGGAAATCTGTTTTTATCCCTCCAAATTCCTAGGGGTGCAGTGGTTATCCACCAGTGACTCTGTGGAAAATGCCTTGGCAATCTGCGCCTGGAAAGTTTGCAGCCCTGGAAGTCCTCCGGGGCGCTTGTCCTTGGTCTTATGCGTCACTATGAGTCCGAATTAGCAGGAAGACCATGGGTTTGATTAATTGTAATCCACTGTTCATACGAACTGCAGTTGGCACATGTTGTGATGTGCGTAGGGGGGAGGAGGGGGGGAAGGGATTGGTCTAGGGAAGGCCTCCACCACAAGGTCAGAGTTACACATCCCACACCCAGCGCTCCCGTGGAGCTGCCTGGTTTTGCACAGCCTAGTGACCTTCACTGAAGCTTTAGGAGATGCTGTCTAGTCCACCAGCTCTGAGACTTCAGTGTCAGGGTAAAGTTCTCATCTCAAACGGCATATTTTTATGGCACCGTGAGAAGTTGGACCCACCGTAGAGCCCCCAGGGTGGATTTCTCCGCAGCGGACACACCAAGCTCTGCACGTCCATCTGTGCTGGCCTCGGATTCACTTGGCAACAAGATATATTGAAGGTTAATTGTGATAGGGACAGGTAGGAGCACCACTCAACCAATCATAGGTGTTTCTTGTGTACCTACCTCATGGGGACTCTGTGGGGTGTAAACTCTCAGTGAAGTTAGATGTGCCTCCATAAAAGGCATAACAATGCACTTCTGAAAACTCAGCCACTAAAAGCCCTATGAAGCAGAGTTCTACTCTGACATACAAAAGCTCACCACGAGTTACAATCAACTCGATGGTAATGGTTTTATGGTTTACCTTCCAATGCCAAGTCCCAGTCTGGCCCAACTACTAGGTTACTGAGCATCTTTGATGTGTCAGACATTTTGCTCAAATTTTTTTTTT
>NW_022111300.1:28750537-28753186 GCF_000313985.2 Echinops telfairi | reverse complement strand
GTATCTTTATATTCACTAATCTAATCCAATTTTCGGCTGCTTTAGCTAAAATATTATGGTAACGAGTATTTGTGAAGCAGTACCATCGCACCTATGAGGATGAAGTCATAATTAAAGGAAAAGCAGGACAAAAATCAAAAAGGGCTCCTGCTCAGTTGTAACTAGCAATGTTGTAATCCAATGTACAAAGCGTTTACAAAATGTTGTTAGTATTCATGTAGTCTAAGAAACTTACTCATACACTTAAGCACGGCACAACCATATTTATCACACATTAATAGCTGTGATTCCAAAGGGTAGTAAACAGTAGTTAGCATTCTGAATGATCTGGTCCATGAGCAGGTGACTCCAGGGGTTACAGCACTGGGTGACATCAACTCTAGTGACACCACGGCCTGGCCCCTCAATCCCCCCATCGGGGCAGAGGATGCCCTTCAACACAGTTTGCAATTTTTCTTGGCACTTGGTCTGAAGTAATCCTGGGCTGTCACATTCCTCCTTTCCCCCGTGGCTGATTTTTCTCCGGTGTGTGCTGCTGTCAGAAAGTTTTTCCTGGCAGTTCAGTAAAGGGAAACGGAGGATATTGTATTCCATCACATGGGTCCCTTCTCTTCTACTGCTTCCGCCCTACAAATATTTATAGAGATCATTATGCCTCCCTTAGCTATCATTTATCCAAGTGCTAACAGCACCAGTCTTTCCACCTGGGCTCATAAATCAACCCTCTAGCCCCTGTAATCATCTCCCGGCTCCTCTCTGAACTCTCCAGGGTCTGTCGACATCTTAATAAGGTGCCCCAAACAGACGTCTCCTATCCACCAGGATACCAAAGCTCTGACCTGCCTATGAGGCAGAAGGCACATGCTACAATGGCTCTCTGGCCTGGTGGATCCATCATAAGAGTTCAAGCTCATTTCTCATGGGTGGCCACTTTTCCCTCTTCAGAATAATTTTTGTGTAATTTCTACCAATGTTTCCCCTGTCTCTTTACTTCCTGCAGACAGATGAAGCTCACAAGTAGTCGGACATCGTCATCAAGACTTCCCACCACCCTTAGGACTTCACCTTCTACATTTCTTCTTCCCATTCTCCGTGTCTTCACAACAGCCTGGGATGAACCCCTGCAGTCTTTAATACGGTCTTCTAGCTCAAATCCCAGGTTTTCTCTTCCACCTTGCTTTCTATGAATAAAGTTGGACCTTAACGTTGGCATGCCTGGGTCAAATCCCCCTTCTACAACACTCTCAACTATTTTCCCACTGAGTCAATGCCAACAGATGAGAACTATGCCTACAGTTTTGCGAGTCTTTATGGGATTAGGAAGCCCTGTATTTCTCCTGAGGAGTGGCTAGTGCTCAACACATCACCCCTATGACTCCTCCCGTGCTGGCCTCACAGGGGGATATTAAGGCAAGTTATTTTGTTTCTCTGTTTTCTAATCATTAAAATGAGATACCAATTATATTCAACTCACTAATTTTTGTGACACTTACCACATCAGTAATTTGAATAAAGAAAATGGTTATGAAAACTTGACTACCGGACCGAGGTATTGAATCACTAAAAGACAAAATAAAACCCTGCTGTAAAACAGAGGTAGCAATGGCCAAGAGCAACTGCTTGCACCCCCTGCACCCCCTAAAAAAAGTGAGAAGTCAAATAAAAGGTGAAGAATGAAGAATTTTGGAAGTTAGGAGGAGGGCCCTCTGAGCCTGAGGTCTCATCCCCTGTGTCTCGCTATCAGTAAAGCAATTTGATTTTACTCATTCTCCCTCTGATCCCATACAACAGGACAAAAACAGTGGGTTTAGAACTAAGAGGCAAAACATTAATAAGTTGTTCGCCTACCAAATTTTAGTGATCTCATTTTATAAAATCATTTTATTGGGGGCTCATACACCCCTAATCACAACCTCCTCCTCCTCCTCCTCTTCTTCTTCTTCTCCTCCTCCTCCTCCTCCTCCTCCTCCTCCTCCTCCTCCTCTCTCCTCCTCCACCTCCTCCTCCTTCCTCCTTCTCTTCTTCTTCTTCTTCACAGCAAGAAAACTGAGTTAGAAAAGATACTTGGATAGGATTACGTCTTACAACAAAATGATGGTCCCGTAGTCTAATCCCTCACCTCTCCCAAGACATGACCTTTCAGTCACAACTACCTGTGGTGGCATGCCCCCTGTTTTGGGCTTCAAAACTGCATGTGAGGTGCTTCTTTCCATGAAACTGCCCTCTGTATGGCACCTCCTCTCCTTCTTAATAGCGATTCACACTTCACAGTCCTTTGTCAAAGATAGGCACTGAACAAGGAGGGGAATTGATTTCCTTCAGACAATTTTAATAAGGAAAGATGAAGATCTGAGTGTCTCAGCAGGCATGTGTGTGTGTGTGTGTGTGTGTGTGTGTGTGTGTGTTTATGACTCTGCCTTGGACTTTTATAGGGAGGTACACACAGGTTACAGGTGATGATTCCCAATTGGGATTCTTTTTACAATCAGTGGAAGTTTCAGTCAGTGAGCTGAACAGCAAAAGTTTATCTTGTGTCTAATTAATCTCATCCTGAGACAAAAACCAACCAACCAGGGCTTTGGAGAGTATACATCTGGACTTTCATCAAGTTCATGCAGAAGGGGAAATTTAGTCCATTTTGGGCATTGT
>NW_022111300.1:28725705-28750437 GCF_000313985.2 Echinops telfairi | reverse complement strand
CATTTTATAAAATCATTTTATTGGGGGCTCATACACTCTTATCACAATCCACACATCCATCCATTGTGTCAAGCACATTTGTACATATGTTGCCATCATCATTCTCAAAACATTTGCTTTCTACTTGAGCCCTTGGTATCAGCTCCTCATTTCACCCCTCCCTGCTCCCCGCTCCCTCATGAACCCTTGATAATTTAGAAATTATTATTTTGTCATATCTTAAAGTTTCCCTTCACCCACTTCTCCGCTGTCCGTCGCCCAGGGATGTAATCTGGTCCCCCTTTCTCCCTCACCTTCCCTCCACCCTCCCAGTATCACCACTCTCACCACTGGTCCTGAGGGGTTCATCTGTCCTGGATTCCCTGTGTTTCTCGTTCCTATCTGTACCAGTGAACATCCTCCAGTCCAGCCGGATTTGTAAGGTAGAATTGGGATCATGATAGTGGGGAGGAAGCAAGCATTCAAGACCTAGAGGAAAATTGTATGTTTCATCATTGCTACATTGCACCCTAACTGGCTGATCTCTTCCCTGCAGCCCTTCTGCAAGGAGATGTCCAATTTCCCACTGCACTCCCCCTCATTTCCAATGCTATGTTTTTTTGTTGTTGTCTTTGATGTCTGATACCTGATCCCTTCGACACCATGTGATCTCACAGGCTGGTGTGTTTCTTCCATGTGGGCTCTGTTTTTTCTTAGCTAGATGGCCACCTCTTTATTTTCAAGTCTTTAAGACCCCATATGCTATATCTTCTGATAGCCGGACATCATTAGCTTTCTTCACCACTTTTGCTTATGCACCCATTGTCTTCAGTGATCGTGCCAGGAAGGTGAGTATCTCAGACCGCCGAATTGTTAGAACAAAGTGTTCTTGTTTTGGGGGAGTACTTGAGCAGGGGCCCACTGTCCATCTGTTTCCTTAATACTAAACCTATAAATATATGTACATAGATATATTTCCCCCTCATCGTACATAAATATATTTACATGTGTATATGCCTGTATTTAGAGCTCTGTAACTACCTTTTGCCTCCTAGTTCTTTCCTCTATTTCTTTGTACTTTCCTCTTGTCCCACTATCATGTTCAGGCTTCATTTGGGTTTTAGGAAATCCTCTCAGTTACATTGCCCTTGATCCAGCCCTGCCAGACCTCTTACACCCTCCTTGCCACTAATTTTGGATCACTTGCTGTTCCTTTGTCCCTGGGTTTGTTAACACCCACTTCCTTTCCCCCGCCTCCCCTTCTTCCATGTCCCCCCAGAACTCTCATCCCATTGTTCGCTCTTCCAGCTTGTTTCTCCCACCTATACCTTCCAGGTAGACATGCTATGTACCATCACAATACTGAGTACAGCAAAGCAAAAATAGAAAGTAAAACAATAGCTACAACAACAACACATCAAAAACCCCTATAAATAGCTCAGGGTCTATTCATTGTCCTTCACAAGTGCTTTCCAGTCGAGTCTGATGGGGTGCCATGCCCTGGCCCCACATCTATCCCTGGGGACTTCATTGCTCTTCTCCCCAGGCTGCTTTGCTGATAGTGAGCTCAGAGCGGACACAATTCCCGCTATGTGTCTCCAGTGCTGTCCCCAATGGTGCTATGGGTCAGTGAGGGACACTGTGTCCCGTGGTGAGGCCAACCCTGTGGTCATCTCTGTGCATTGCTGCTCTGAGCAGAAACATTATCCTCAGGGCTTGGTGAGCCAGGATGTGCTTCACTCCCCTCCCCCCCCCCCCCCTTTTCCCCCTCATTGGCTCCTGGGTGCTCTGATCAGACAAATCCCTCTTGAGCTGTCTTCAGTGCTGTCCTACGAAGTGAATTCTTCTGGGGTGGAGGGTGGTGCTGTCCACTTAGTTGGTAATGGGGCCGCCCCTCAGTCCTCTCTATCGCTTCCCTGCTTCAGGTCAGTGTGTTGCGTTCTTGTCTTGGAGCACCAGGTTGAAGTCTGGTCCCTCTTTCCCTGTGGAGGTGGTCTCATTTTGACTGGCCAACTTTATCTCTTTCCATTTTACCATTTCAACCATAACATAGGAAGTAAGGTTTGGTAGAGCTTCGGAGCCATATATTTGATTAAGGCTATTGCTTCAGGTGGCGGTGAGTGTAACTATGAATCTTAATAACCTTTACCAGGTATGATTCATTAAACCAACAGGGTATGGAATCCATCTTACATGTGAAAACAATAGGAACTGCCCTTGTCGGTGGATAGAATTGCTCTAACACAAACATAGGGAAATTTCTGCCCTGTCCTGTAAGCTTCTCAAAGTCAGACCTTGGCTTCATTTTGAAATTCCACCCACCCTTGGTCTGACATCATTTCTCCCTCAACAGAATCTTTTCAAAATGGTGTTTGTATACTGTACCACCTAGTTGAAAAAGCATCACATGTTTTCTTTTAGTGCGTCTGTGTGCACACTTGCATTTGAATGTGAGCACTCACCCATGCTTTACAAGGCTTATCTTAGCTATCTGATTGCCGGATCTTAGAAAGGAAAAGAGTTGTCCAGTATATGTCATGTTTAGTGGGATTGATAATCTGTGAGCTACATATTCACCGGGCCCAAGAGAGGTTTACTTAGGAAGGGTGATATTAATACACCCATTCCTCACTTATAGAGATGGTTAGGTTCCAAAGACCAGATTGTTGTGCAAAGATTGATGGTATTTGAAAATGGTGAAGAGGACTACCCCACATCACAATATGGAGGGTGTCTGAGTCGTTACACAATGGCCAGTTTGCACAGCTACCGAGTTACGTCAGTACTCAGCTGCCAAACCTGGAAAAACATGACCAGGCTAAGTTGAGACATCATCTTAACCAAAATAGCCAGCATGACCTTTGCCTAGCACATTGGTGTTCATTACTGCTAGATGTCCATTTTCAGTGTGCAAAAGGTTCAGACAGATTGCTGTCAGTGGGCAATCCTGGAAAACAGCATACGAGGAACAGCGGTTTTGAGACCCAAGTCACACTTTGGGATGCGGGATACATTTGTGTTCTATCGATTGGTGAATGGTGCAAGGTGTGTTTAAGGGTATGGAGCAAAACTGAATAGATGTTTATCCAGGACTGGATATGTGTGTGCATGGCGGTCCTTGTGGTCCCCAAATGGGTCTCATTTCTATACAAAGAAAGCACAAGATGTAGTACAAATCCTACTGAGCTAGAGAACAGCAAACAAACAGATAAGAAACAGGCAGGAAGAATGAGGCAAAAACCAAGCATTAGGAAACTGCTATTATCCCCCCTTCCTTCTTCAAGTCCTGGTCCAGTGCATTTACATATTGACAATCTCAGGGATGCACACAGCACCACTTTTGATTAGCCATAACCTCCATTCAAACAGTTGCTGCAGTTTCTCCATAAAATGCTGGTTTCTCTTTGTACTGTTTTTGTTCTTGCTGAAAATAGTGTGAGAGATGGAAAGATCTTTCAGGGCATCTCTTCGCCATCTTTTCAGGGTTACATTGTTCTCAGCATAATACGATCTCTTCTGCCTTTTGTCTGTTCCGGTTTTTCATTTTGAGAACGGAAGCTGCCTGCACTTAGTTGGACAGAGTGTCCCTGCCGAATACATCTCAGCATCAGGACCTGCTTCTTTGTACTCACCCAGAATTTTTGTCTTTATTATTTTTTCTTCCTTGAGACTGGTTAGACCACAATGTGGTTTCTCCAATGCAAGTCATTATCTTTCCTATTTCAGTTTTTGCTCAGGAATAGTCCCTGGGAAGGTGGATCACAATGATTGCCCCAGGGTCTGTGTTCCAGCACCCAAGACTGCTGTAATTTGAGGGAATAGTGTGTTTAAAATAGAATAAAAGAAAGAAAATCATCTAGTTTATACACATATCTTTTCCTCGTTTCCCCAACCCCTACCATAAGTGGAAATACCCCTCTCTGTGTCTCAATCTCCCATCCTATTACCCTAAATATTTCAAGAGTACCTATTATAGGACATAGGAGCCCTAGTGGTATAGAGCTGATTTATTGGGCTGCTAATCACAAGATCAGAAGTTTGAAGCTACCAGCTGCTCTGAGGGAGAAAGATGAGGCGTTCTGTTCCTGTAAAGCATTTAGTCTCAGAAACCAACAGGGACAGTTCTAGCCTGAACTATAGGGTCCCCCTAAGTCAGAATTGACTGATGGCAGTGGGTTTGAGAGTTTTATGACATGACATATATCCAATAAATAGAGGTAACTAAAGTTACAGGCATTGAGGAAATAGGGACTGTTCATTACATGCCTCCTCTTGTCCAGAAAAGGAGCTCTGGTGATGCTGTTGGGTCAGCATTGGTCTGCTAATTTCAAGGTTGGTGGTTCAAACCCACTAGTTTCTCTGAGGGAGAAAGTGAGGCTGTCTGTTCCCTAAAGTGGCACAGTCTCAGAAACCCTATATGGAGTTACTATGAGTTGGAATGGGCTCAATGGCAGTGGTATTTTCTTTTTTTGATTGTTCAGAAACTTTACACTCAGGCCAGATAGGAATTATCCCCTTTCAACAGATGAACATCAGACCATAAAATGATAGGCCTGTGATCACAAAATCTGTGAAACTGAGCTGAGATGTGTTGCCAGGTCCTTCCGCGTCCGCTTTTGCATGGTCCCGTCCCTCCGTGGGTAAGATGCAGTTTCTGAGCCGTGGGAGTCTTTGGATGGTGCAAAGTGTTCATGAGCTGGGTTGCTAACTAAGAGGTTGGGGCTTGAGTATACCCAGAGAAGCCTTTGTGGAAAAGTTGATGATCCACACACTCACTGCCATCCACTTGTTTCTGACTCAGAGTGACTCCACAGGACAGGGTAGAACTGCTTCTTGAGCTTCGGAGATGGTAACTCTTTACAGGAGTAGAGCTCATCTTCCTCTTATGATGTTGCTGGTGGTTCTGAGCTGCTAGCCTTGTGGATGGCAGCTCTTGTGTAACCCACGACGCCTGGATCTCAGCCACGAGACCATCCTGGAACACAGTGGGGCTGCTGTTGTCATTGATTCAATGGCAGCTGAACAGTAAGCTGTGCTTTCTGAAGGGCCATTGCCCCTCGGGACGATGTGTTTCTGAGAGGTTCTCCCGCATTGCTTTTCTCCTTTTCTTTCGGGGAAAAGAGTAGGGAGAGGGACATTCAATGGAGACAAGGTAACAAGTTATAAACAGATAGAGAGCTATCATTTGGAAGAGGATAAGCCCTTCCCCTGTATTTCCAGGGGGCAAAACAGGACTAAAAGTGCCTGTTGGCAGAGGATTGATTTTGACGGAGAATCAGGAAGCTTATTTGATCTTTGGAGCTACCCTTAGATGAAATGGGCATGTAAGGAACATCAGCTACTTGTCACCTAGAGTGCAGAGCGGACCCCAGGCTGGGGATCTCAGGTCCCTTCCAGCTTTCCAATCTGTGATAAATGAATCTTCCTTCTCCCTCAGACTCTAATCCGCACTTCTCAATGGACAGCAATCACTCCTTCTTTTGGTGATCATTTATTTCTCTCACTGAATGATCAGAACCAAGAGAGTGAAAATTCTAGGAGCCCAAATTCCTCGATAGACTTTGAATAGTTGATTTAAGAAAATCAACACAATAGCATAGGTTCTCAGAAGAGTCGATGTGCCAAGGGAAAGCAACGCTGACCTAGTATTTGCTCAATGAGTTGGTACTTCTGGTTGTGTTTACTTCAAGGTAGTGCTCGTGTCAGGGTAGGTCGTTTGGCCAACCACTAATGGACTAACAGGTGAGGTTGCACCCAGGCACTATTAACTTTAAAAACAAAATGAAAATCTTTCCCCAGATATTCTTAAGCATCTTGAAATTTGGTTTTGACTAAAAAAAAAAAAAAAAAATCTCAGTGTTTTAATCTGTTGTCTCAACCTGAATTTAGATTTCTGTTGCCTTACATGCACCCAATTTCTGTAGCCAACCAAGAACTTAGTTCCAAGAGATTTGGACACACAAAAAACAAACTCTACAGGAAGATTCTAGAGTGAATTTTTTTTTATTATGACAGAGGCAAACTTTTTTTTTATTAATATGGCTGGCTTTTGGTCATTTCTGACAGAAATAAATTTAACCAATTTTTGCTTAAAAGACTGAAAAAAAAAGTGTGGTCATTTATCCCTTAAATTAACCCACAACTCTTCCTAGGTTCCTTTCAACTCCATTTTCTGGGGAGTAGTCAAGGATTTATTCAAAATCATGCAATGCCTAAAATAATCATTATTCCCTCTATTATAGGCGGTATTATAGCCGGGGCCCTCTCACTTACAGGCATGTCTGTCAAAGGGACCATTTTTCAGGCTCACAGTTCCCAAGACTCTGTCACTTTCTTACTTACAGAGGCCCAAAATGGAAACTATTTTTCTTTTCATTATGAGCTGTCACTTTTTCATCTTGGCACTGCAATGATAGACTTTCATTCATCTTCTATATTACCTTTCCTGAAACCTCTGACACAGACTGACACAATGCAAAATGCAGGAGATCTGGGAGCATACGCTGGCAATTTTGAGGAAAGGCAGCAGCTTGTCTCGCTCCGTTATTTTAAATATATATTGAAAATGCCGAGATTCCTGGTGTGGTAGACTGGAAATGCTAATGTGCCATGCTCTGTTTTTACCCGTGCTTATCATGTCGACTCCCTGGCCTCAAATCAAAGTGAAGAGTTGGCAGAGGGCAGCAGAGTCACCCAGCCTTCGCCTGAGCAGAAGGCAACAGTAAAAGTTTGCTCAAATTCCCAGAGGACATGAGCCATAAGAGAGAAAGTGCGCTGTATGGCCCCAACTCCTTAGCAGGCTAGCCAGGGGATCAGTGATTTGTATTGTACATGCTGACTGGGCTCTCCTGATGACAATAGAAGTCCACAGGGAAGGGGACCCCTTCTCATGGCCTAGGCACTTTAGAAGGGAAAGGAAACTCTTAAGCTACCGCAAGACATCACTACTCACCTCCTACTAAATGAAAAACAAAAAAGCAGCAAAAACCTAGTGATGGCAAGTCTGAGTCACAGCTACTTGATATAGGGATTCTGAAACTCAAACCATTAGAGAAGCAGGCAGCCTCATCCTCCCCCCGACGGAGTCAGTACCAGCTGGTAGTTTGAACTGGTGACTTTGTGGTTATTTGCCCAGGGCCTAACCTAGAGCGGCACCAGGTTCCTTTACTTATTAGGATCTGTAAATATATAACATCGGACAGTGTTAGTTGTCTAGGGCTGTCATCGCAGAAATACTTCAAGTTGGTAGCATTCATATACAGCAATATACTTTCTCAGTTTCACTCACTCACTGCTATCAAATCACTTCATGGGTCCGCGCTGGGCTGGGATCCACAAGGTCAGCAGTTTCAAGCCGCCAGCCATGTCTAGGGAGAAAGACTGGGCTCTCCACTTCCGTAGAGAGCTCTAATCTTGGAACCCACTGGCAGTTCTATCCTGTCCTCTAGGGTCCTTATGAGAGGAATCTAAACATCTGAATTTAGGGCACCAGCTCTAGGGGAAACCTTTGTCTTTTTGTCTGCTCTTGAGACCGATTCATATTCCTTGGTTTCTTGGTGGTCTTCCTGAGGGAAGGTGGGTCTCCTCTTCCATCTCTGGACTCATTTAATCTTTTTTTATATTTCAAAATATATTGACTCAAAATCACCCTACACTAATCCTGTTTCATTAATAAAACAAAAGTAACTCATCCCAAATGGGATTATAATCAGAGGCACAGAGGTTAGGATTTTCACCACTTTGGGGGTGGTGGTGCGGGGAGGGGGGACAAGTGTATCCTGTCACACTGACTATAGGAAGTGGCAGGAGGAGCTGGAGGAATGCAAGCTCAGCCCTCACACGTAGAAATGTAAAATGGTACACACACTGTGCAGCTAGTTTTGTAGTTTCTTAAATGATTAAATAGACACCTACCATATGACTCAGTCACTTAATCCCTGATATGTATTCAAGGGGAAAAAAAGTCTGCGCCCACACAAAGGCTGACTCTGGAATGCTTATAGCGCCTTCATTTATAATAGTCACAACCTAGAAAAATACAACTACCAATGAATGAGGGGATAAACCAATTATAGTATGTAAGTACTGTGAAATACTAGTTGTTAATATAAAATAATAACTTTTGGATTCACATACAGTGTAGATGAATCACAAAATTATTATGCAGAGGGAAATAAGCCAGGTAAGAAAACAATGCCTATTGTATGGAACCACTTATGTGAACTTCTAGGAATATTCAAACTAATGTGCAGGGTCAGGAAGCACATCTCTGTTGATTAGGGATGGGTATAGGAGAGCAAGGTATGGTAGGAGGGAGAGACTACAAAGGTTCACGATGAGATTTTAGGATATGGTGGGTGTGTTAGCTTGGGTACTCTAGAGAAGCAAAACCAGTGATATCTATATAGTCATCTTTGCAAATGCCTGTATCTGTATCATTTCTATCTATTGTTGTTAGGTTCCATCAAGTCAGTTCCAACCCCTCCGTGACCCGATGCACAAATGAATGAAACACTGCTCTGCCTTGCGCCATCCTCACAAATTGTTCCTATGGTTGCAGTCACGGTGTCTTTCCATATTCTTAAAGGCCTGCCTTTCTGTTGCTGCCTCTCCACGCTAACTAACATGATGTCATTCTCCAGAGACCACACTTTCTTGTCCACATGTTCAAAGTATGTAAGACAAAATCTCCCCATCCTTGCCTCTGGCCACACTTCTTTCAAGGCAAATTGGTTTGTTCTTTCAGCAGTCCATGATAATTTCAATATTCTTCACCAGCAGCACAATTCTAATGCATTCTTTTTCAGACTTCTTATGTCTCTGTCTCTCTTTATACCTAGAAATTAATATAAACAAAGTGGCTCACACGGGAGTAGAAGCATGTAAATCCAGTCTGATATCAAGTCCATGGGTCAGATGTGAAGCTGAAGGCGTCTTCTGACAAGTGTAGATTTGAGGATTGATGACCAACCATCAGAAGGACCATCAAAGGCTGGAAAGCCAGATGAATCCAAGTGTTAATGGGTCCAGCTTTTGATTGGAGAAGTGAATGAGTCCAATGTCAGTAGATCAGAGAGATGGCCATTGACTCAAGTCATAAGAACTAGAGATCAATGAGCCAGAAGCAGGATACTGGTCCAGCAAAACACAAACCAGCTTTATCACAGCAGCATCCATTTTATAGAAATTAGGCCACAACCCAGAGGAAACGTCCTTTCAATTGCCTTACGACTGTGAATTGAGTAAAAGGGGTGCCCTACAACCTATTCTTACAACCAATTGACTGCTCACTACACATTCACTTATGGACTTGATTAGAGTGTGGGGGATTCGAAGGCCTTCACTGCCAAACCACTGAGAATCCTAACCTAGCCAAGTTGACACAAAATCTAACTATCACAATAGCTGTGTCCCTTATCCTGATTGTGCTAATGATTTTATTGGTGAATACATACGTCAAAAGTTACACAATCCTGCACTTAAAATATGTGAAAATTATTATCTGTACTTGTGACTCAATTGAACTTTTAAACACTGTTACGTGGAATTTTCCCTTCCAATTTATCTCTAAACTTGATGTACGGCATATACCTCAGCCAATATATCAAGATTGTTAATGCCTGTATACCATGTTGGTTGTCATTAACCCTATTGATTCATCTTATTTTGAAGACTTTCTTCCTGTGATTTTCATTTTCGAGGTTTAAAAAAATATTTTCAAATAATAATTTTGCTTCTTCCCTTCTTATGACCTCATCAATTTTCTCTTGTTTAATTGCATTTGAAATTGAATCTGGAATATTAAATAAAGGTGATTAGAATACACCTAACTTTTTTTTCATAACGGCAATGAGATGCATTCTAGGGTTTTCCTCCATTGAATATAGATAATGGCTCCATTAAAATCACTTTTACTATGTTATTATGCACCTATTTCTTTTTTTTTTTTGTAGGTGTTTAAACTTAATCATGAGGGTTGATTTTATCAAAAGCTCTCTAATGTCTTTGGTGAGATTTATATGATTCTTCACTTTTTACCAGGTAAAATGGTGAAGAATATTAGTAAGTTTCTCAGTATCAATAATCTTTACAATAATATAATCATCTGGACCAATGTATATAATTCTTTGGATCTATTGCATGATTCTGTTTACTGACATTTTATTTAGTCTTTTTGCTTTTTAAGGTTAGTACAGTCTCCTGCTCCTTCCCCTACCTGTTTTGCTTGTGTGTACATCTATTGTTATTACAGGCTTGTGGACAGCATTGTGTTTCCTCTGTTGCCTTTGACTTTTGCACAGCCCCCAGTCCTTCCTTTGCGTTCTTCCTCTTTTGCTGATCTCCTCCTTCATAGTATATTTAACTTCGTCCTTTACCTATGTTAGTATGTGTTTATCCTCTATAGAGTAATTTACATCCCTTCTTCTACCCCTAACAAACATGAAAGGTTTTGTGTGAAAGCCCCCCTTTGATTTTTTATAATACTGATATACAATATTTGTACTTTTTTAATTATCTAATTTCATTCAGCATAATATTATGCAGGTTCATTCATGTTATAAGGTATTTTACATATCCGTTGTCATTATCTAACATTGCATAGTGTTCCATTGTGTGTATGTACCAAAGTCTGTTGATCCATTCTTTCATTGATAAATATTAACATAATTTCTATCTTTTTTACTATTGTGGATACTAGTAGTGCAGTGATTGTTATGGGTGTGCATTTAGGAATTTTTTGTCTTAATATTTGAAGTTTTAAAGAAAATTGACACCACAAAATAGGGAAACAAAATAGGGAAATGCAAACAATTGAAAGATATGTGTGCCATTAAACAGGAGTATTAAAAGTATAATGATTTATTTCCTTTATTTTTAGTTTATAAACTCAAGAAATTCTCATGAAATGCCTGTGTTAGACAGGGTTCTCTAGAGAAACAAAAGCAGAACACATGATTTTTTACAGACAGATAGATAGAACACGAAGAAATAAATAGCTAATTAATCCACAGAGCAGTACAGGGGACTCAGTTCAACTTAGTTCCGTGAGACAGTTAATATACTGGCAGTCCTTCAATTCAAAAGGATTGCTGGGTGCAAGTCAAGGAAGCCGACAGCTGAGTCTTCTGTACAGAAATTCAGGCAGTCCGGCCACAGGCAGCCAACAGCAGGGGGGCACCAACAGTCAGCCAGGTGTCTGGGTCCAACAGTTCCCAGCATAAGTGATGTATATACCAGCAGTGTGGCGAAGCAGGTCTCAAAAGAATCTCAAACTATAGCGACATAGCCCATGGATTGGGTGACCCACAGGCAGTGTAGCTCGCAAGTTGAGGCAGAAAACAAGCTAAGGCAGCTGCACACTGGTCTGATCATCAGAGAGCAAGAGACAGAAAGTCAAGGCTCACCGAGCCATTTATCTCTTTGCCCTTCAATTAAACTGGGATCTTATTATTCCCACATGTGTTTAATGGCCAGGTTGGCACAATAAACCTACCTATCACAATTCCCAACATATATTTTCCTTGGAACTAGACATGGTAATTGTAAAAATCATGAGAAACAATAGAGAAGCCATGTATACGTAAATCTATATTCTTGGACAATGCTAACAGTGCGGCCCTGGTCCATGAATAGACTGAAAAATGTAACAGATTAGAATGCTCAGAAATAAAGGGAAAATTCTATGGCATGACAGTGTAGTAGCCAATCAAATTAGTAAGGAAATTAGATTATTTAATACACGGTGTTGGAATAACTGTTGAGTCAAATAGAAATAAGTTGTATCCCTGTATTACATAATTTACTTGTGTAAATTTTATGTAGAGCAGAGATTCAAATATTCTGAAACAATGAAAAGATTAGAAGTAACCGTAAGTGATATAAAATTAAAAATAAACTCAGAGTAGGAGATTAAAATATGATATCTAACACAAATCATACAGCATGTGTATATTAAATTTAATTTTAAAAATCTGCATAAAACAGGTTTATTAGACAAAGAAAAAAAGTTGAGCATTCAATTTATAAGGACACAGGAATGATATATAAAGCATTTCTACAAATCAACAAGAAGATGAACACTCCAAGAAAAAATATGGGTAAAAAGAACAGACAACTTGTAAAAATCAAAACAATGCAAAAACAAGAACCTTTTTTAAGAAATGAAATATATTATCAACCTAAAAAATACATAGGAAAGGTATTATGCTTGTCATTTCCTATCTAATCAGTGAAAATACCATTTAGAAAATAAATAATGGCAGTACCAGTGATAGTGAAAGAAAATTACTCTCAATATATGTCAGTTGGAATTGTGGGATTTTTGGAGGATATTTGGAGCTATCTTTCAAAGTTAAACATTTAAATAATCTATTCTGCTTAAGCCTGAAGAGACATCTACAGGTATTCTAGTACACATGTTAAATGACATATATACCAAAATATTTTGCAACATAATGCAAATGTCTTAAGATAAGATACTAAATGCATAAGTGATGGTGTATCAGAAATGTAATTCCAAACAGCTGTCAGCATAGATAAATACATGCAACAATTTCAACTTACATGAAAGCTCATATAGGGAATTGAAAATTTCTTCTTCCTTATCAAGTAATGGCATTTTCTTAAAGCATGTATTGTTACTGCTTATTAATATAAATATGTACAATTGAATATTGTGAAGCTGATCAAAAAATAACTTTCTACATGAAATCATAAGAAAAATTTACAACAAAAATGTTTAGTGAAAAAGACAAAGCATAAAACATTATATACATTATGCTGCCACCTTTCTCTGTCTATCGTATATCTTTATTTCTATATGATGCATATGGTATGCAAACATATGTCACATAAACATAGATAAATATAGCTATGTATTTAGGATTTCTGCCTCAATGTTTATACACACACAGGGGGCTACCTCCCAAAAGAAACACAGAAAAAAGCTTCACTGTGTAGAGTTTTCATAGTACACATTTGTCCTGCCAGGTAAGCATCAAGTAATTTGCTGTGAGATAGTGCACCCAGTGGCATCACTTGAGAAGGTTCTCTCTGGTCACAGTGAATTTTTTTGTGAAAGTAGTTTTGCTCAAGCCTCTTCTTCTTCTTCTTTTTTTTTTTTGGTGATGGCTGATTTAAGGGAATAGAATGTAGATGTGAAATTTTGTTTTCTGCCCAGGAAAAATGCTGCAGAAACTACTGTGATGTTGAACACAGCTTACAAGGACAGCACTATGGGAAAAGGAAAAGTGTACGAGTAGTTCTCATTTCAAAAAAATGTGAAATGTTGATTGTTGACAATCCTCATTCTACAAGTCTGTCAACTTCCTGAATGGACAAAAATGTCAACAAAATGCATGCAGTTGTGTTCCAAAACCGACGACGATGGACCACTGAAGAGATGAGGAAGTCATCTGGAATATCTTAGAACTTGATTCAGTGAATTTTAATAGAAGATTTGGAAATGAGAAGGGTGACAACAAAATTTGTGCCTTGGGTTCTAACTGGCCAGGAAAAATAGTGTCAAATGCAAATATGCCCTGCTTTGAAAGAAAGGCTTTTCCAAGGTCATTTCTGGTGACAAGACAATGTGTTATTCTTACAACCCTGACAGAAAACATCAGTCAAACCAGTGGAAGACAACATCATCAGCTCCCCTCCAAAAAACTTGTCAAGTGAAATCAAAGATCAAGACTCTGTTCCTTGTTTTGTTTGATTTAAGAAGGATAGTGCATCTGGAATTCGTTCCACCAGGTCAGTTTGTTAATCAAACTT
Source organism: Echinops telfairi (assembly GCF_000313985.2). Taxonomy (NCBI): domain Eukaryota; kingdom Metazoa; phylum Chordata; class Mammalia; order Afrosoricida; family Tenrecidae; genus Echinops; species Echinops telfairi. Next base: position 28,736,682 of record NW_022111300.1, on the reverse strand, counting down.
TCTACTTAGAAGTTCTGAAAAGATTGTGTAACAATGTGGCACAAAAAAGGCCTGATCTGTGGCAGATGGGGTGCTGGTTTTGCCACCAAGACAATGCACCTACTCATGCTGTCACCTCAGTGAGCCATTATTTTTGGGAAAACAAAAAGCAAAAATACCCAGCACTCCTCTCTTGCTCCATGTACCTTACTCACTTGAACTCACTCCATGTGACTTCTTTTTGTTTCCGTTAATGAAGACCATGTAGAAAGGTGAAAAAAAGAAACAACCAAAAAACAGGAAGGTGCTGTCAGCCATCCAAACAGATGAGTTTGAAAAATGTTTCCCAGAATGGAATTGCAGATTTGACAAATGTATTAAGTGTAATGGACAGTACTTTGAAGGTGATAAGGTTGTCTTGTAAAATAATTTAAATACACAGCTTTGAAAAAAATCATTTTTGCATGCCCCTTGCATTTCTGTATATATATATCTATAGTGTAAAATGGGTGCATCTAAATACAGATAAACAAGGATACACACAGATATAGATGTACCTACATACATATTATCTATATATTTATGTTGAGTTTCTATATCTGATCTTTTCAAGTAGCTATATATGAACTGTTAAAACTGTCATTAGATTTCTGCAAAATCAGAATCATTCTACTTTGTAGATTTTGCACATGAGATAGTTTTTCCAACTCTTCCTTCATAACCTTTTTATTTCCACAAAACTTGCTCTTCATGGTTGCTATAATTTCAACTTCCTCAACCCAACTTTATTTTTATGATCTATCTCTCTATGTAAGCTCAACTTCTCTATCCCTCCATATAGGACACCTGGACTCCGTTGTTAACATTCCATTCCAATGAATGTCACTGTTTAGTAGGCCAGGCCTTCTCAGACATGAGCATCAGAATCGCCTTGAGGGCTTGTTGAACAAGATTGCTGGGCCCCAACGTGAGCTTTTCTGGCTCACTGGTTCTAGTGACGTGTCAGAATTTAACAAACTCCCGGGTGAAGATCGTGCTGTTGGTGTGGGAATTATATTTTGGTAGCCACCTGTCTTGAGCATTGAGTAATAGTGATAGAATCCACACTATATCAACTCAATTTAAATTTGTACTAAAGGTATGTAACGAACTTTTCAACATCAATCCACTATAAACCTACTTGACACCTGTTTACATGGAGAACAATGAACATATGTGAAGTTTATATTTTCATTCAGCCTCTATTTTAAGAAAAAGCGTAGCAATTTGGGCATTGTCCGGACAAAGGAACATCAGAACATTCATGGAAAAATGAAATTAAAAGACAATGAAAATTTTTCATGACCTTTTGAAATCACCTCTTAATACCCAAGTCAGAAAGGTATGAGATTTTTCAGGTTTAGCTCATTGATTAATTCTAAAGATTTGCTTGTTAGACCGGGTTAACTAGAGAAACAAATCCAAGGACATGCATAACTATATAACAAAGAGCTTTATATCAAAGAGTAACTTTATATCAAGAAAATACCACAGCCTACTCCAGATCAAGTCCATAAGTCTGCTACTAGTCCATAAATCTCTCTTCAGACTCACATAGCCACATGCAATGATGCATAATGCAGAAAAATCACAGGCTGATGGGTGAAAAGCCTTGTGGATCCAATGGCAGTAGAAGCATGTCAGGACTAGTGCAGGTCACCACCATATGGCTCACTCAGTTCTCCACGTAGCTCTCCCAGCTCCCTGAGTGTGGCTCTTCAATCAGAAGGTGAACTAGAGAGGAAGTTTCCAGAATCCTCATAATAAGGCCATGCCCACAAGGAAGCATCATTAGGTTGTGACCTGATTGACAGCCTAGATTCCACCCCTTCAGTCTTTATACCGTCATGTTGACACAAGATTATGTAACTACTACAGATATGGCTTATATATAATTTTTCTTTTGTTTATAAAGAGATATTCACATGGATTCAAAGAGCAACCTCAGCAAAGTGGACATTGGGAGGTCTGGAATTTTCCTGTGCATTGGAGCCACATTAAAGAAGATGTGATTAAGGAGGGCCTTCATCCAATAAGCAATCATTCAAGCATAACAAGGTGATGCTGTGGAGTTTCAAATTAAGAAATATTTTGTCAAGGTTGTATACTTTCCCTGTACTCACTCAATCTGTATTCTGAGCAAGTACTCCATGAAGTTGAACCAATAAACAACATCACAATAAATGTAGAAAATGTTGAGGTTGTCAAAGACTTCATTTTACATGGATTCATAATCAATGTTTATAGCAGTAGTGATCAAGAAATAAATAGTGCATTTGAAAAATCTGCTGCGAAGCACCTCTTTAAAGTGTTAAAGAGCAAAGTGGTCAAGCCTGATCAAAGTATTTACAATCACTTATATGCATGTAAAACTGCTCAAGGTCAAAGGAAGAGCAAATGAATCATGCAATTGAAGTACGCTGTTGGTGAAGAATATTGAAAGTACCATGAACTGCTTGATGGACTAACGAATCAGTTTTGGCAGAAGTGCTGCCAGGATGTTTCACAGATGTGAGGGTGGCAAGAGTTTATCCATTGTTTTTTCACTATGCTTTCCAGAGTTTGGGGGCCTATGTTTTTAGGAAGGTCAGCACAAAAGGTGAGCTTTGGACACAGTGTCTTTAATAATGGCCTCAAACATAACAATTGTGAGAAATGTGCCACATCAGGCAATAATTCAGTCTTTGGTATTTAGGATCCCTATTAAATGGAGCCAATGAGATGGCACTTCATAACGATATGCTTTTATTTATTTATTTATTTTATATCTAGACACCTTTATCTAATTTTTGTAATAATTTCACTTGAGGAATTCCAGCAGTTGAATACGGGCTGCAAATAGAGAATTTGGACTCACCAACATTCAATAGGAGGGAATGCCTTTGAAGATTCTCTGATTTGTTGTTTCATCATTTGTCTAACAACAGCTTGATTTTCCATCTTTATTGTCCTTGCCTCATGCTGTTGTGGAGATTGGATGAGCTACAGAGCAAAACCAAATGGAAAGTTGGGGAATATGGAAATGGTGGTGGTGGCATTTGGAGGTGGAAAGCCAGTGTGGTAACCCTGGATTTATGCAGCTCAAATCTCAATTTACTATAGAAATTACTATTTGCTTAGAAAGAGTACAGTTAACACACTTCAGTTGCAGTTCCATCAGAAACACACCTCAGATTTCTAGATGAGTCCACATTCTTTATGTTGACTCATAGTAACCCCACCGTGGATTTCTGAACCTGTAACTGCTTACAGGAGTAGCATGCCCAGTCTTTCTCCCCCAGAGCTGTGGGTGGTTTCCAACTGTCGATCATGTGGTTCACAGTCTAACACCTAACCACTACACCAACAGGTCTGTTTGAAGGCCTAATATTTCTACCCAAGCGGGGAGGGAGTGGAGCTTCATTGCTCTGAGTTTCCAGTTGGATTGTCTATATCATAACTTGAGGCTACCTCTGTGGAAGCCTGCATTCTCTACCATCTCCTTTCACAGGTGTCAGATCTGTAGTATCACAGTCTGAAGGCACTCCTGTCTAATTCTGCCTCCCTCCCTGTTTTACCTTTCAAAGGTGGTCATCCCCTAATAAACTGCTTTCACTACTGCTGACAGCTCAGTGTTTTGTCTCTCACAGGATCCCATTGGCAGATCTGGAAATTATAGACATATGATAGTTGAAGGTAAGGGGGCTTAGCATCCCAAGGGTAGTTGAGAACTAAGAGTAAAATATTACATAAATGAAATTGGAATTTCAAAGTGAAAATGAATGTAACATTGACCATATCAGCTCCCTCTTTAAAAGTTGCCAATGGCTTGGTATATAATGGGTCCCAGCTTTATTAAAGTCCCCTGTAAGATTTCTTTTCATTCCCCTTTCTAAACTTTCTCTGCCAATCTTCTCTGCACAAATAAGCTGTTCTACTGACTTTATATGTAGAGACAGTGAAGCATTTTAGTACAAAAAGTGGCAGAACTTTTTACTTAGTCTATAGAACATTTCCCCTCACTTTATAGATGAAGAACTATGTAGATACATAGAGATCTAAATGGACAAACTGCTTCCCTTCTACACACATACAGATCATAGAGTGTTGGGTTACTCAATAAAGAAGAGAAGCACAGGGTTACTTGTGACTCATTACTAATTTGTAGTGAACTATTCAACATTCTTCCATCACATCAAAGATTTTGCTGTCAGGTATGGCTGACATCTGGTCTCTCCCAGCTTCAAAGCACATCCCCACAGAAGCCAAGCCTCTGTTGAAATTTACAGTACTTCATAGGAATAGAGTATCCAGTAAGCAAGGGAATCACAGGCTTACTTGTGCTTAATTACTAATCTGTAGTGAACAGTGAACACATGTGAATCTATTCACTGCAAAGTAGGTCAATGCGTTCCCTACTTCTGGAATCATCCACCCCTGCTTGCTCTGTGTCTGTTTCTGTCTCTCTCTAAAAATCTATACCAATGATGTCCAAAAGAAACTTTTGTAATAATAGAAGTGTCTATATGTTTGAAGTAGACTATCATATCTGTGACTTTTCAAGAGCCACATATACATACAAAGACTAGAGAAGAAAAGAGGAAGACCTAAGAATTTGACACATTCAAATTTTGCTGTTGGAGAAGGAAATCGAATATCCGGTGGATTTTCAGAAGATCCAAGAAAGGACTGTGAGAAGGAATACCTGCTAGAAAAGATAATGGTGAGACTTGGAGTTTGCTTCTTTGGACATGTCCTCCGCAAAGAGCAATTGCTAGAAAAGGACATCATGGTGGATGAAGCACAGGGTTCTTGCAAATGAGGGAACTCAGAAATCAGATAGATTGACACCAGAGCCACAGCAGTAGACCCAAATGATGACATTGATTGTATAGGACCAAGCCATGCTCCTCTCTCTTACACACAGGGCTCCCATGAGGAAGGGTTATCACAATAGCAAGTAGCTACAATTAGCTGTAAGTGACTATCACATACTTGAAACGTTGACCCGGGAACTGATGTATCGACATGCAATGAGTGACTGCCTTATTAGGTTGAACAAGTCTAAGACTCTGCATATCCTTTTTCCTCTCAGGTAAGTCTTCTCTTTTGACTTTTTCCTCTTTCTAAATTTTGGGTTATTCTTAAATTTAAGTCATTTTTTTTTCTTAATTATGTTCCAGATTCATTTTAGTTTAAATAAAAATGTGACATTTTCTTTGTTGGAGCTGGTTCTTATCTAGTGCACATTTAATGAGTGCCTACAGAGAGTAAGCCGGAGCCTATATGCTTGTATTTTTTTTTAAACTCTTGTCTTATCACATAACTTTTCAATCTATGATAAAATACACAGCTTCTCTCTCATACATTTTTATTTAATTTTATTTTGCTTTTTCATATGTTGCATAAGTATTCACTTTCCTTCCAATATTAGATGATACATTCTATAAAGTTAGATATTATATCTAAATACTTTCATTTGCATGGGTTTCTATTTAATAACTATTTATACCATTTGATGTGATAAATTATGTTCCCTAAATACTAGAAAAACAATAATAAATTATTATTTCTTGAGGAACCAACACTCAAAGTTATAATATTAGCCTTGCGCCTACCATCTTATTTACCAAGGGATAGAAAGGGAATTATTTCATGATGAATTAGGATAGAGGAGAGAAATGTGATATTATTGATCAACCTGCCAAATTCAAGTTAAAACTCTACAGTGGAAAGTTTATAAATTTAATCAACTAAATTTTATTTTAAAGGATCTTGGAAATATTGAAACATTTGCTTCTTTGAAATATAATACCACAGTTCCCTAACACTATGGGAGAGAAATAATTTCATTTAACTTATTTGCAAATTTTATCTATTTTAGAGTCATCAAGGAAATATGATTTTTTAATTGACTCGAGTGCGTGCCAGTCATAATGTCTCTGTGGGAAGTAGTGTATGCTTTCTGTTTCATAAAATGTCTGGGATCTGTCTGGATTCAGCAAAATTGAGGATATCTGGTTAACTTAATTCTTCTGCCTAGCACTCAATCATGGTTCTTTCTTTCTTCCAGTCTAAGCTCATTTATTACAGTCTGATACGTTTTAAGTGTTCAGCTCTATTTTTAAATTTAACACATGATTTGGTAGTTTGCAGAGAGATTGACAGACACTTTAAATATATCAATAGACATCCATTATTTTTTTTTAGGATTGCATTAATTTGCCTGCAGTTAAAATGTCCTTCCTGTCGTATCGATAACCACTGTGAGATTGGGGATAAGTGGCGATATAATTTATCTGTTCACTGATGGAAGCTAAAGAGTCAGAATGCTTAAAATCAAACAGGTTTGCATCTGCTCTCATTCTGTGGCCTAAAGAGAAAGGAATTAATTCATAGAAATATCTGTTTGGTAGGAAGCACAGCAAGAAATTGTTTTCTTCATCCTTTACCATTTTTCTCTGCTATCTACTCTTTCTGTAAGGATCTATACAAATCTTATTTCTCCAAGAAGTTTGATGTATCTGTTCACATCAAATAAGCCCTTCTTCCTTTGAGTTTCTCTCATTTAAACCTTCCATCCTCCTCCCTTTTGTCCTTCCTCCTTTTCTTGGATTCTTTCCTTGCCCTTCATCCTTCTTGCCTATATTTTGTATATATGAACACCAGCTTAGAAATGTGCTGTGGTGCAAATGATTAAGCATTTTGCTGCTGCTAACTGAAAGACCGACAGTCAGAAACTCCCCAGAGGTGCCTTAGAAGACAGCCCAAGTGATCTTCTTCAAAAAACTCACCACCTAACAGGGAACAGCACTGGAGCCACTGTGTGGAAAGGGTGCCCAGTCTGCCCCACACACAGCTGGGCAAAACACGGAGGGTGTGCAACAGGGCAGTAAGGAGAGCAAAATAACAAAGTCCCCCAAGGATCCTGAAAAGAAGACTTCTGAATCAGGACATAGGGCTTGGCACCTCATCAGACCCGATTGAAAATGTTCATAAGAGTCAGCAGACTGACCAGGAACTATTTATAGGCATTTGTTTGTTTGGTCGTTTTTGTTTTTTGTTTTCTTTTCTTTCTCTCGGTGTCTATCTATATAAGATAAGCAGGATAACAATTCCAAGGAGAAAACAACAGGGCCAATGGTTCCGGTGGGACATGGGAGAGGAGGGGGCAGGGCAAGAAACTCAGGGACAAGGCAACAACAAAAGATGTAAAATTGATGGTGAGGAGGGCAAAGAATGCCTGGTAGGAGTTGATCAAGTGCAATGTATCCGAGAGGAATTACCGAGAGCCGAATGGAGGGCCAGCATGATAGTGGGACAGGAGGAAGGAGAAAGGAAATAAAGGAAAGAACTAGGAGGCAAAAGAAATTTATAGAGGTATATATATAGGCATGTATATATGTAAATATGTTCATTTATAATGATAGGGATGTAGGCCAATGTACATATATTTATAGGTTAATTATTAAGATAGCAGACAGACTTTAGGCCACTATTCAAGGCCTCTCTAAACGCAAGAACACTTTGCTTTAATAACCTGGAACTCTTAATACTCACCTTCCTAATGCGATCACCAAAGACAAAACGGGTGCATAAGCAAATGTGGTGAAGAGAGTGGATGGTGCCCGGCTATCAAAAGAGATCGCATCTGAGGTTTTAAAGGCTTGAAGTTAAGCAGCCATCTAGCAGGGAAGCAACAAAGCCCACATAGGAGAAGCACAACAAACTGTGTGATCATGAGGTGGCAACAGGATCAGATATCAGGTATCAAAAGATTCAAAACAAGAAATTATACTGATTTGAATGAGGGGGAGGGCTGAGTGGAGACCCGAGGCCATCTGTAGACAATTGGACATCCTCTTACAGAAGGGCCACAAGAAAGGGACAATTCAACCATGGTGCAGTAAAGCACTAATGAAACACACAATATTCCTCTACTTTCTGAATACTTCATCCACCAACTCACCCCTTATTATGATTCAGTTCTACCTTAAAAATCTGGCTAGACCAGAACATGAACACTGGTACATATAAGAGTGCTCAACTAGCAGAATCAAGGACAGATAAACCTCTTAGGAACAGTAGTGACACCATGAGGATAGGAGGAGGGGTGGGGGAAGGGGCAGAAAGGAGGAACTGATCACAAGGTTGGATATATACCCTCACCTCCAAGGGGGGAAGAATAATAGAAATGTGGGTGAAGGGAGACAATGGATAGGGTAAGATATGAAATAACAACGATAATATATCATTGATAAAGGATTTGCGAGGGTGGGAGGGTGGGGAGGGAGGGGGAAAAAGAGGAGATGATACCCAAGGGCTCAAATAGAAAGAAAACATATGGACAAGGGTGATTAATACAATTGAATTGTGGGTTGTTATAAGACCTGTAAGAACCTCCAATAAGAATGACAAAATACCCATTTATAAACTATCAAAGGCTCATGCGGGAGCGGGGAGGGAGGGGGAAAATGAGGACCTAATGTCGGGGGTTTCAATGGAGAGAAAATGTTTTGAGAAACGATGTACAAATGCGCTTTACACAATTTATGTGTGTATGGATTGGGATAACAGTTGTATGAGCCCCTAATAAAATGTTAAAAAAAATAAAATAAAGTAAAAAACAAAACAGAACAAAAGATCGGAAAGAAACAAAAGAAAAAAAAAGATAACAGTCAACCCATTATTTGTCTCATAGTGCCAACAAGGAGCATATTGAAAGAGAAGAGGGTGCTCTTTTTTAGTATTTTTTCAAATTAATAAAACTTTATCTAAAAATACTCATAGCCAGGGGGAGCAGGGAGGGAGGGGGAAAATGAGGAGCTGATGCCAGGTGCTTAGGTGGAGAGCAAATGTTTTGAGAATGAGGAGGGCAATGAATGTACAAATGTGCTTTACACAATTGATGTATATATGGATAGTGATGAGAGTTGTATGAGCCCCTAATAAAACGATTGAAGAAAAAAAAAGAAAAAGAAAAAAAAGAATGAGTTTTAAAAAGCCATACCCTTGAAAACCTAGGTGGCCGAGTAGGCAGATATAGACAGCCGACATTGCCACCAAATTTAGTATCATTTTCTCTGGGTGGTGTAAATGGTTTGCACCTAATTACTAACCTAATGATTGGCAGGTGAAATACATCCAGTATTTCCATGGACGAATGGCCTGGGGTACTCCATCTGTACAGTTGGTTACCATGCAGAAAACCCCATGAAGTAATTCTACTCTATCACATACAGCATTGGCAGTGGGTTTTAGTTTTGTCCTCATGCTAATGGGATGAGTAGAGCAGGGCTCCTTGTGCATTTTGTGTTGATTTTAACTGACTTGACTTCTCTTAAGAAGCACTTAAATCTTTTGCCCTCTCTGTGCCTCACCATATTCATGAATTTGTATAATTTTAAATATGACCTTTACCCCAGTGACATGACACATATTCCTATATATACCTGAATCACAGGTAAGCGTCTCAAGACAATGGTTTCCAGCTGTTTACCCTAGGAAATCACTGCCTGCCAGTAAGCCAGTCACAAAGCAGGGCTAATTTCTCAAAGGAAATAATTAACTCTGAGAAAACCTGACAAAGTATTTTAAGAGACCAACCCTCTCACTCTTCACTCTCTCCTTCAATGATGTTTGTCCATGCACAAACACATGCCCCAATCCAGAATTCCTTGACCCTTCTTGTTAACTGTATTCATTATTCAAAGCCATTGACCCAAATAATCAAAATGCAAAGACTCACCGACAGAAACTAGATCATCTGTGCTTCCCCAGAAATAAAATAAGCAATGAAGACTGCCTGCAGCTCATCGGGGCATATTTAGAGATTGTAGTTCTCTCTTAACAGGTGGATATTGATCTTTAACTGAGATTTTTCATAGACATGTTCACATGATACCATCACTTGAAAGATGCCCAGCTTGGATGAAATGCCAAAATCTGGGTTCAATTCCTGGCCAATACACATCACGCAAAGCCTCAGTGGAAAGTGGTGAGTAGTTATGATGCATCATAGCAATCAATATAATTATTATTACATGGAAGTAAATCTTTGGTGAAGATAATTCAAAAGGAGTTGCAGTAGTAAGTAAATAGATAGGGAGTTGCCAGAAATTCGAGTTCGATTCAGAAGAGGATGAGGAAAGAGAGCTATCATTGCTGACATCAGATGGATCTTGACTGAAAGGCAAGAATACTAGGAAGATGTTCACTTGTGTTTATTGAGCATGCAAAGGCTTGTAACTGTGTATGTCATAACAAGCTGTTGGCAACATTATGGATAATGGTAATTCCAGTTGTTCTCATGTTGAACCTATACATAGACTAGGAGGAAGTTGTTTGGACCAAACAAGGAACCCTGCACAGTTTTAATCAGGAAAGGAACGTGTCAGGGGTGTATCCTTTCACCAAACATTCAATATTGATGCCAAGTAAATAATCTGAGACACTGGACATATAAAGAAGAATTCTGGGTCAGGATTAGAGGAAGGCTAATTAACAACCTGTGATATGCAGACAATCTTGCTTACTGAAAGCAGAGAGGACTTGAAGCAATTACTGATAAGATTGGAGATCATAGCCTACAATATGGACTACAACTCAATGTGAAGAAAACAGAAATCCTCACAACTGGACACCGCTCTCAAATTTCCACTGCTAGTTATCAAGTCAACTTTGAATTTAATATCTATAAGACAGACTAAAATACCCCTTCAGGTTACTGAGACTGTACATTTTTACAGGGGCAGAAAGACTCATCTTTCTTTCAAAGATGCGTTACAACTGCTGCTTTTGTGATGAACCCCGTCTCATAGGCCACTACAGCCCCGGAGCTCCTTCCCAACTGGAGCAGTAGATAACATCATGGTCAGAAGAAGTTGCCAAGGATTTCATTTGGCGTGGATCCATAATCCTCATGAAAGCAGCAGTCCAGAAATCAAACTGTATCGCATGCGGTAAATCTGGTGCACATGA
>NW_022111300.1:28724183-28725419 GCF_000313985.2 Echinops telfairi | reverse complement strand
GCTAGGATGGTGAGATTTCATCAGGCGTGTTGGACATGCTCTCAGTAGGTACCAGTCCCTGGCCATGGAAGTTATGCCTGGTGAAGTTCAGTGTCAGCTCAAAAGCAGCCTTTTGATGAGATAAGGTCTCAAACCACGCAACCATTGTGAAGACAGCACAGGGTCAGGCAGTGTTTGTTCGCTTGTATTCAGGAACACTGTGAGTTGGAGCCAACTGGAAGGCACCTAACAACACCAATGACGGTGCCAAACAGACTCAGTGGAGCTTTCACATTTCTATTGGCAAGGAAGAAAGACCTGGTAATCTACCTCTGCAAATCACCAATGCAAGCCCTATGAGTCATACTCCTCATGAGCATGGCACAGGGCCAGACTATGTTTTCTTCTGTTGCCATGGAGATACTGTATTTGGGGACTGGTTGGCACCTAACAATAAGAAAGAAAAGGGAACACCTGCCTCAACTGAATTCATTCAACTGGAATCACTTTCAACACTCACAAAAGAGCTTCAGATCCAGGCAGCTTTCAATACAGTTTGGCCTTTTGAAGTTCCATAAAAGTGAGGCAGATGCCAGAGAATTAACAAATTTTAAGACAATAATATTAACAATAATTGTAATTGAGACAACTCAATGAACATTTTCTTTTAGAATATTTACTGATTCTTGTTGTGTACAAAGTGTAGGTCAGGGCATGGATATTCAGCATTTGATCTTCATGAACAAATCATAACAACAATAATAAGTGAATTTATTCATTATACCACACAGTAAGGTGCATTTTTATTAAAATATATATGAATTATACACTTTACTCAGCTCAGATGAATAGTGGAAAATTACCTATATCTTTTAGGATTTATAAATTAATCTGTGACTGATTCATAAAGCTCACCTTCTGTGAAGGCTCCTTTGGTGATCATTGAAAGGTGTATGGGTAGCTGGGTGGCATCCCCAGAAACCCTGATGCAAAAATCCACAGAGGACCTGATCATTTGCATTTCTAAAAAGTCCCAAGTTGTGGTGATACTTCTGGTTCAGGACCTCATTCTAAGAAAATTGGTTAATGGGAAAAATCTATTGGAAATTATCCCTCATACATAGCTAGAAGTTTAGAACATTAATTGAATATTCATTATTTACTATTTCCAAATAGAGGAAGTACAACATGTTTTATGTTCTCAAGATGATAGCCTTGTAATATTTCAAAAGAAGATGCAAAATTACTGTGTGATTT
>NW_022111300.1:28704358-28723674 GCF_000313985.2 Echinops telfairi | reverse complement strand
TAAAATCTCTCTTAATACAAATTGTCTATAGAAGATAAGGACAAATTTTTCTTTTAATGCAAAAGAAGCTGAAAAAAAAGAGCAGTGACAGGATAATCCATGGACATTATGACAAAGGGTAGCTATATTATTCGTGGCAAATAGTGTTTATTTTGATTAAAAGCAAACTTACACTTCAAAAGACAAAACTTTCCATCAAAATATCTCTAGAACATTAAAGTTGTCTAATGAATTGGGTTTGGGCTGGTTATTCCTTCTGGAATACAGTTCTGTTCTGACACACGTGGGGTTATCTTGAATTGGAATATATTCAACAGGAACTTGTTTGCTTGTTTTTTATTTTGCTTCATTTTATTTTAATGATTAACCTAAATTACTGAACTAAAGATATAGACAGATATAGATGATGATATATATAGATGTAGATATACTTATAATTGTATCTTGGTAAATATACACTACGTGTTTGCTCTTATTTCCTTTCCCTTCAAAATATCTGGATCTTCTGTGATCCTTTTTGAGAATGGACATTTTCCTATTCCAGCTTGTTTTTTGCAAACACTTACTGGAAATATGTGGGCATTGAGTCTAGCAACACAGAAGCGGGACTCCGTTGTTTAAATTCCTTAGCTGTAACTGCCAAGTTATATTCATGTAGAAAATATGAATAAAAATCAGTAGGTGATGGGTGGCTTTTAAAATTTATTTCCAGTATATTAGAGCTGGAAGTGACCTTACACATGAGCTAGGCTAATAGCTTTCTTTTGTAAAGGAGAAAAAGGGAGTTCTAAGGAAGCAGGCCCCTCATCAAAGATAACACAGCTCATTAGTGGCCCAGGTTCAGCTTACCTTCTGACTCAGTGTGATTCTCATCACTAACCTAAGTCTCCAACCCAACCCCAGTGCAAACTCTTTGTCCATTATATTTTGCTTACAAAAATATAATGATAGTGATAATAATAAAAGTTACAGAGTTTAAACAATTTTAAATGTCTTGCTTCCAGAGTTATACTTGATTATAAAGTTTCCCAGCATATGCTTGGGAATTTCTGTTGACAGGGGCAATGTTGGTAGGCCCCTTTTGAAGCCGGACGCTTGCTCAGAGCTGAAATTCATGCGGAAAGTCCCTGTGGTGATTAGCTGGCATGTTTAAGCAGAGAGGCATTCTGGGTCGCTGAGGCTCCTTGCATGTTTATAGCTCTGGCTACAGCAGCACCGGTCCTTGTAAATGTCACAGGAGATAATGATTGCAATGGAAAAGAAAGAAAATGTTTGGAGCTTATGAGAAAAGACCAAACTGTTCCCAATCACAGGACTGGAGAGGTCAAGAAAACATCCCTAGGGCAAGAGAGATGAAACTTCCCGACAGTCAAGGAATTAATGCTGACACGAAGCCAGTTAAGTAAAGTGCAGAGCGGAAAGAACCAGCCTGGCTGCATTTTGGCTTATGGATAGAGCTGTGTGTGTACAGCCCAAAGAGAAACAAGTGTAAAGATTATCTTGTCACTGTAAATAAAAATCACCCCATTGCCTAAGGGACCGAAGCTCAGTTACAGTCTGGTCAGTCCCAGTCAAACCATCCCTGGGCTGTTATTGATGATAATGCAGGAACAGGGTCATTTTTACTGCCGAGCAGAGGAGTGGCCATGGTCCTAATGCCCATTCGTGTTAAGGAACATTCCATCAAACTCAGTACAGGCATTTCTTCCCAGGTGCTGGATTGGCTCTGACTGGGCAAAATCAAAGACAGTGCTAGCGTTTGTCCTCACCAGCTTGTCGGTTTGTCCTCAGCTGTAGTTGTCAGACTGTCTGAAGGAAACATCAGTCTTCTGGTTGATTGAGTCATGCTGACGCTCTGAATCCAAGTGTTGAACACAAGGCCAGTTTTCAGGAAGAATGAAAGGTTGTCCGTACCTCTGTCCTTCAGAGAGGTATCTCTCCACTGGAAAACTCAAAATGTGTTCACATGAATCCAGACAAGTCTTAGAAAGACAGTGTGGAGAGCTGCCTGACTGGGGTCCATGGAGGGGAAGCTCTGCCAAAGTGTGTCTGGATCAGTCCTACCTCTCTTGTCTGTGCAGGGGCAAGTTTGCCTCCTGGAGTGAGTTACTTCAAAGGGTCGTATAGGCCTGAAGTCCAGTGGTGAGGCTGAGCTGACGTAACAAACAAACAGCAGAAAACAAATGGCAATAGAGAGAATAAAGACCCCTAAAGATGCCTGTGTACAAATTCCTGTGACCTTTGACTATGTGACCAAGTGGCAAATGCACGTTACAGGTGAGATTAAGTTAAGGATCTCGAGATGGAAAGATGATCCTGGATGATACATACAAAGGTTTAGATCAGAGAAGGAAGGCTGCAGAAGACTTAGAGAAGAAGCCGTGACAGGCGAACACTTGATTTGACATCAATTTGACTATTGATGCCACTGCTGCCTTTGCAGATGGGAAAGGGCCAGAACTCAGGGATGTGAGTATTGCCTGTCTCTGTCACGTTACCCTCATTATCAGTTGCTGTCAAGTTGATTCCAAATCAGGGGAACCCCATGTGTGTCTGTACAGAGCTCTCCTCCAGTGGGTTTTCAATGACTCCTATTTTGGGGAACGATGTTACCAGGCTTTTCTTCTGAGGTGCTTCAGAGTAGGCTTGAACTTTTAATCTTTTGACTAGTGGCAGAGCTCGTAACCCCTTGCACCCAAGTTCACATTGAGTAACCTCCAGGAGGTGGAAAAGCCAGGCAAAAATCCATACTTAGAATCTCCGGAAAAAAAGACAGTCCTGATGAAACCTTGAATCTTATCTGTTGAGAATTTTAACCTCAAGTATTATAAAAATAACAAATTGTTTTTTTAAGCCACTGTGCTTACAGCAATTTTCTATAGAAAAGATAACTCAACTCCAGTCCAACTTATAGCTGCTCCATAAGACAGAGCTGTTCCCATAGGCATTGCGAGGCTGTAGTCTTTCAGAAGCAGACAGCCTAGTCTTTGTCCCATGAGTAGCCGTCTCTGGAAAAGGACACCATGCTTGCTAAGGTGGAGGGGCAGAGAAGAAGAGGAAGGCGCTTGATGAGCGGGTTTGACACAGTGCAGCAACAAGGGGCTCGAGCACACGGGCCATTGTGAGGATGGTAAAGACAGTGCTTCCTTCTGTTGTCCACAGGGTCACCCTGAGGCAGACCTGACTTGATGGCACCTAACAACAAGCACACATCTCCCTCCGAGTTTGGGTGCCCTCCTTACCATTATGCGTCTGTGCGTGTTTCCTCTCTGGCAGATCCATCAACAGGGGAAGCATACATAGGAAAATATTTGTTTCATTCACCCTTTTGATTCTTTGAAGAGTTGAGAAAGTATAGTTCATTCCACCAATGACACTTCTGCTGCTGAGTGTATTTGGGATCATACTCCTATTGAGTTCTGGTAACCTGGCTCAACTCTCTGAGCAAGCAGGGCAGAAATGATTATGTGCAAGAGATTAGTCTGAAGTACTTTTAAACCACTGTTTAGTAACATGCACACACACCTCAGGAGTCATGGAGTACTACATAGTATTTATACAATCATTTCATATGCATCTTCTATTGTTACCCGATTCAGTAGCCTCTCGGGTAGATGTTATAGTGGTCTCCATGCTAGGGATGAGAAAATGGAATTTGATCTCTGAACTTTCTGGATGGAGCTGAAATCTCTTTGAGTTTCATAGACTTCATCTGACGTTCATGCTCTCTCCCTTTCCCCACAGGACCACACCACCTTCTCATTGCTGATATGGGAACCATGATTGATTCATAAGTAGTATTAAGTCAATACTTGCAGACATGGCTGGATTGATGTCCCGTTTCAGAATCCTGGAAAGGTTTAAGGCATTTATAAACATTGTTTGGGCAAAGAAAAATGAACTTCAAAGGTGAAGGTGACTTTTGAAATGGAAGTCTTCCAAATGAACTCTGTTTGATATTACAAGGATTGGATGATCGCTATTTTCTTTGGTTTGTGAAGCTGGCCGCACATCATTCTAGAGCCCTCCCCCCCTCTTTACTAATTGCCGAATTAGTTTTCTCTCTGTGTGTGGCTGTAGGAGAGGAAGCAATTCCCACATCTCAAGGAGTCTTGGGGGTTCTATTCCACTTGACTTTTCACGCTGGTACCATTTGTAGGTTCCTCTGTGTCTTTCTCACAACACATTTCAGAGGCCACTGATGGCCAGTTCTGGATGGCTGCTGCCTGCCCTTCGCACCTGGGAGCTTTCTTTGCTCATCTTGTAGGAGTCAATGACAGAACAACACAACATATCACATTCTATTGGTGATATTAGGAAATCTACCCAAACCAACCAATAACCAAGAAGCTTCTTCTTCTTCTGTTTCTTCTTCTTCTTCTTCTCCTCCTCCTCCTCCTCCCCCTTCTTCTTTTGTCATTGGAAAATAAAGCCTAAAGCTGTGACTTAGTACAGTGGATCATGTTATGTTTATGTGCCATTATAAGATGAAAGACATAGGAAGGTAAGAATTTATTTATTGAATGAGTATTCATTTGCTAAGTAGAAGTAGAGAAAATCAGTGTTAAGACTGTACTCCCTGTCCTTGTTTGGCTACCCTTAAGCCTTTAGACCTTGGTTAAACATTGTATCTCATGTGTCTCATTTTTCAAAGGGAGACAATAATGTCCTCACAAGGTTTCAAAGAGGATTAAATGAGTTTTTTCATGTAAAGTGGCTCAGACAAGCATGTAGTCAGTATTCAACAAATGTAAGCCATACATATTATTATGATTTTATTGGACATCTACTAAATGTGGGGTATTGGAATTTATACTAGCCATTGGAGGGTATGGAAAAAATGAAACAAGAAGCACATTTTAGTGCATGTTAGATCGTATTTAAACCTTTGCCGGAACAAAATATGTTCTCCAGATTCACATATGGATTTAGGATTGAGCCTCCAGTGAATCCTCTCTGACCATGGTTGAGGGATGTGAATAGACTTGTCAGCTGACAGAGAGCCGTGTAATTAAATTACGGCAGACTTAGTTAGGTTAATGCACTATTGTATCATTTGATCTTCCTTTTGACTCATTTTAAATGTTGTTTCAGTTTTCGTTTTGGGGTGGGGGGCTTTAAGTGAAAGATAAATACCTGTGAAATAAGCCTCTGGTGAATCTCCTCTGACCATAGGGCAGGGATGTAAGTAGCCTTGTTATCATGCAGAGTGCTTTGAGAAGTGGATTATTTTGGATGAAGTTAGGTTAAAATTTAACATCTTATAACTTGATCTCGCCTTTGACTCATTATAAATTAGTTGTTGTCTTAATATGTTCTGTTTTGTTTTCAATTGAGGTTTTTCTCTGTTTTACATTGTTATTGTTGTTTTCTTTTAAAGATATTTTTCTGTATCTAAAATCCAGGATATGTCAATCAATAGAGGCAGTAACTGGATTGCTGTTTCCTTGCAGGTAGAGCAAGGGAGGTCGGGGAGATGTCAAGGAGAAGTAATAATGATGACGAGTAGAAGAATGGAGAAGATGTTCTGAAGTTGATTACAGTGATGATTTTATGACCATTCTTGATGTAACTAAAGTATTGTAGAGTTTGCAAATGGTATGCCAATAAAACTAATTTTAAAAACACCACATTTTTCTTAAGGGGAATGCGGTTCCCAAAAGTTGCCTCTATTAAAATCTGAACAAACCTGTGGATTTGGAAGTTGATGGACTTCATTTCAAATCTCTTTCTTCAGAAATTTCCCAATAAGAGGCAATTTAAGACTATCGTATGTGCGTGTGTTTCATAGTTTCTTAGCTTTTAAAGATGTGGCTTAGTGTCATTTCTGCAGACATAGTACCGGTCTTTTAAATGAGTGTTAGTGAATGTTGTGCCTTATATCTAACCCTCATTGTTTTCTCAAACAGGATTTAGTCGCTTCAGATATTTGAGTATGTATAAGTGAGCATACCATGCATTCTAGTCTAAATAAGTTTCCTATACATTAATATCTTCCTTATCTCAATAGTATTTTAAATCCTATACCATTGTCTTGTTCAACGACACTATTCATATAAATACCACGGGTCCCATAGATGTTACTTACATTATCACTCAAAAAGCTGATAATGCTGCCACAAAAGGGATTTGTTTCTATAAATCAGGGGGTGCACAGCTATCAGAAAGAATACATCTAGGGTCTGAAAAGTTTATCTTAAAATAAACAACCAAGCCCACACTGAAGAAGCACACCAGCCTATGTGACTCAAGGATTATAAATAATAAAAATCCAAGTTCAGAGGAGGACATTTTATTTCATCTTAAATTCTGATCATCCAATTTGCAGAAGACAATGGATGACCTATGCTATGGTATGCATATGAAAATTGGACATTGCTTAAGGAAGAATGAGGGATCGATGCGTTTGAATTATGATGCTAGTGAAGAATACCGAAAGTGCTATGGACTGCTACAAGAACCAACAAAAATGTCTTAGATAAAAGAAATACAGCCAGAATGCGTCTTAGACTTTGTCTTGTATACTTTGGGCATGTTTTCAGGAGAGACCAGTGCCTAGGGAAGGGCATCCTACTTGGTAAAGTAGAGAAGCACTGAGCAAGAGAAAGGCCCTGAACAAGATGGATGGGCACAATGGCTGCATCAATGGGCTCCAACATTAGAAAATTGTCACTAGTGGCTTGGTATCAGGCAGTGTTCAGCTCTGCAGTACGTAGGGTCGGTCGCCATTGGTTGAAACCTACTCACCCGCACCTAGCAAGCAGAGCACCATGAAAGTCAAGGAATGCCACCAATCCATCCACAGAGGTTCCAGGGGGAATAAGGATCCACTGCAATGGGAACAGCCTTGCTCTCTGACAGAGTGCATAATAAAGGGCCTCAGAAAACCTAGATAGGTTACATTTCACCATCTTATCATTTGATTTCCCCTTGGACCTCTTTTTAATTTGTTCTAGTATATATCATTTTTTGTGTTACATTTTCATTTATTATTGTTGGGATGATTTGATATGATTTTCTTTATAGGAAATCTAGGACAGGTAAATATAGATAATAAATAGAAAATTAGTTTATTGGGGTTATGGAAGGGAGGTTGAGGGGAAAGGGGGAGCTAATAAAAATGAGTGCAAGAAAGAAGAAACTATTCTGGGCTTCATTGTGATGGTTATACAGTTGATTTGAATATGTTCAGACCATGGAAATGCATGGTACATGAATTATATGTCAATGAAATGGTTTAAAATGATCTGACCTTCTGACCCATTTCGAAAACACCTCCTCTATAAACTGCTCCTTGATATCTCTCCTCTGTAGTCTGCTGCTTCAGAATCCCTCCCCCACCCTCTCTGAGTCCCATGGGACTTTCTCTTTGCCTGGTTGTGCGATACATCATCCTCTACTTGGCAGTAAGGTTCTGAAGTTCTTGGTTTCTTTCTGCTCTGAAGTTACAAGCTACTTAGGGAAGAGTTTATGACTAATTCATCTTTGTAATTTTCACAGCATCTAATTCATGGCCTGGTACATCATGGGTGCTCAGGAAACAGTCAATGAGTAATCATTGGATGAAATGACTGGTGCTGAAAACTTCCTGTCCATATGTGAGCACACAAATGATTCACAAAGGAAACAAACATCATCTTACACTCTCACAAGCGCCCCTGCTCAGGACACGGTCTCCTGTTACCCCTGCTTGATTGTTTACACAAACAGAGGAGGCTCCCAGACTCTTTGATGCATCCTGGGGAAGAACCATGCCAATCCATTCTCATCAAGTAACACGTTTATTGGCGCTGATTCAGAGGGAAAATTACAAGGTATTGAAGTTACCGGCCTTAGGGTGTCTTCCTACTTTTGAGACATGTTGTGAAAGGTCAGTTGTTAGCCTCTATAGCATCTCCTTCTAAAGCTCAAAAGGTGACGGGTTTGCAGCTTTTAGGGTCTAGGTGCTTTGGGCCTTACCCCTTCGGTGTCTGAGCTGACAGCCACACAGAGCACAGAAGAATGTGCTGTCAATAAGCACAAGACAAGAAATGCAAAGGTCTTCCAGGTGAAATTCTGAGATGGGACTGGGGGAACTGGAACCAAACCAACCTCAGACTTGGCAGAACTTATTCCTGTGTGGCCCCTCCCAGGTCCTCGGCTCCTGCCCAGGCGCAGGCCGTGGACTTGGGTCGATCAGAAATGTCCAAACCTCAGGGAGGGGCGGTAGGGCTGTTGCGGGTGACTCAGCCTAGGGGGGTGGCACGGGGACAGGTGGATTATGGGCCTGCCTTAGGCTACTAATGCTTAATAGCATGGTGGATTTTTGTGGCTGGTTTACACAAATTACTCACATGCACAGGAGGGCTAGAAACTGCTAGATAGCTATATTTTAAAATACTAGAAATGATGATAATATTTTGCCAGTATCTTCAGCTCTCACAAGCTTATTTGTGGCTTCTAGCTGCTCAGATTGTCATGGTTACAAAAGCTGGAGGAAAGGTTTCTGCAAGTGCAGGAGCCTTTGTGTGACTAAACCCTGTGCTACACGGATCTACCCCTCCTTTGTAAGGAAATAAGAACTAGGAACAATATTCCGTCTTTGAATATTTTCAGTGTGGGCTGGCAGTGGGGGGGGGTTGTTCCTTTTTTTTTTGAACCAATTCAGGAAAAAAAATTTAGAGAGAACACTGGATGGACAGAGGCCAGTGAAGTTGGTAGTTTATAATGGTCCCCAGCCTATGTCACTTGCCTGAGTTATTTTGCTATGCTTATTCTTCCACAATCATCAAGGTGCCAGCTACTTCTCATCTGTGGAAATAATTTTAGAAGATGAAATCTGTCCCCAAGCCCTCTTTCTGACACCTTGCCATAGAGTAATCAGCAAACACTGCAGACTTTTGCAGCAACTTGGAATATAACTCATGTCACTGTAATGTCTCCACTTAGCCGGGATGGCAATTCATTTTAATACTTTTGTCTGAAAAGAAAAATGATTTTGATTTTTTCCGATCGCACATGGGTTCAACCACATATCAATTTATTTCAAGTTCAATATTTGTATTCCTGTGCAAACAGAAAATCGAATAAAAATACAGGCAAAATAATAAGTTACAAATGGAGACAGAAATAACAAGTGCATAGAAAAAACAGCTTCTTTTTAGAATTTGAGCAAATGTTAGGATATTATAATTAATTAGTAAATGCTGATAGATGGATCAAGGTGGCCAGGGGCACAAAGAGTCAATTCCTTTTCTGTTAACTGAAAGGTTTGTTGTGGTCTGAAGCCACTCACTGAGCTGTGGGAGAAAAATGTGGCAATATGTTGCCACAACATTTCCATACTCAACCCACTGTAACTTAGTCGATTCCAAGCCATAGTGAATCTATATAATGTTTCTGGGCTTTAAATCTTGATCAAAGCAGAGAGCTTCGTCTTTATCCCTCCCTGAAGCTTGGGAGTTTGAACTATCACCTGGCATCATTGTTAAGTGCCAGCTAGTCAATTCTGCCTTTTACTGCCCCATGTGACTAGAAGCACGGAACAATAAGGACAAGAATTCTTGATTTATTAATACATCCCTGTACATTCTTTGATAGTGTAGTGGTTATGAGATGGGCTGTAATCTGCATGGTCAGCAGTTCAGAACCACCGGCAGTTTCACAGTAGAAAGACTGGGTTTTCTGCTTCTGTGAACAGTTACCGTCTCAGAAACCTACAGGTGGGTCAGTGTAATTCAATGACAGTGAGCTTGGTGTTTGGAGTTCTTCATGTTTTAAGGAGCCCCAATGGACTGCTAACCATAAGACAGGGCAAGATATGACAAAATATCAATTTATAAACTATCAAGGGCTCCTGAGTGAGGGGAGAGCAGGGAGGGAGGGGAAAAATGAGGACTTAATGTCGGGGTTTAAGTGGAGAGAAAATGTTTGGAGAATGATGTACAAGTGCGCTTTACACAATTGATGTATGTATGGATTGCGATAACAGTTGTATGAGCCCCTAATAAAATGTTAAAAAAAAAAAAAGATTGGTAATTGGAACCCACTAGTTACTCCTTGGAAAGATGAGGCTGTTTGTGGCTGTAAAGATTTGTGGCCTCGGGGAACGGTGCATAGGGTCCTCTGAGTGAGAATCAACTTGATTGCAGCGGGTTTGTTTGGGGGCTTCATTCCTTGTTGTTATTTTATTTATTGGATAGGATATAAATGCATTAACATAAAGTAAAAGACATATGGGAAAATGTAGTTTAGGATTGGAGGGGAGGATCCACAAGGTCAACAGGTCTTAACTCTTGGTTCAGAGAAGCCACAGAAGCACAGGGCTTTGGTAGGTGCCCTGCTGTCCAGGCAGTTCTGACTCACACGACCACAGAATGAAATGCTGCCTGCCCACTGCTGTGCTCATTCACAATGGTTCTTACGCTTGAGCCCATGGACACATCCACTGGGTCCGTCCGTCTTCCTCTTTTTCACTCTTCCATGACTTTACAAAGCATGATGTCCTTCTCTAGGAACTGGTTCCTCCTGACAAGATGTCCAGAGTGTGTGAGACAAAGTCTAGCCATTCGTGTCTCTAAGGAGCATCCTGACTATTTCTTAGGAGTCTGATTTGTTTCTAATGGGGTTGTATCATTTATATTCCTCTCTATCAGAAGAATAAGTGAGTTATGTTGGTTCAATTGTTTCAATATTCTTGTAAATGCTTGCTCTACTGAAGTTTTAATTATAGATATTATAATAAGTGTGTAATGGGTATCATTTTGTAGTTTGAATTTACATGTCCCTAATGACTAAAGATGATAAACATCTTTTTTGTGCTTTTTGCCACCCAGTTTTGGTGTCCAAATTGTTTTCCCATTTCCTCTTCTTCAGTGAGTTGTTGAATTTCTTATCACTGGATTTCAAGCATTCTTTATATATGTGAAGTCCTTTTTCAAATATGTGGTTTGCAAATATTTTCTTTTATTTTGTAACTTCTCTTTCATTTTCTGAGTATTTTTCATAAGGTAGAACTTTTGAAATTGGATGAGGTCCAATTCACTTTAAGTTTTCAAGCATTTTAGTTTATCAATGTTCATAGTGGCTGCAGTCAAGAAGTCAAACGATGTATTGTGTCGGACCCATTTGTGTAAGAGACCTCCTGAAAGTTTTAAACACAAAGAAGACACTGGAAGAGTAACGTGTGTCTGACGCAACCCATAGTATTTTCAAAGCTAGTCATTGAAAAAGGAAGACCAAAGAAGGAAAAAAATGATGCTTTGAATAATGACCTTGGTGTAGAATATTGAACATGACATAGACTTCCAAAAGAACACACAGATCTGTCTTAGAAGATGTGCAGCAGAAGCCCCTTAAGATAGCAGATAAAACTTGTCTCCTGGATTTTTTCTGACATGTTGTCAGGAGAGACTACTCCCTGGATAAGGACATCACTCTTGGTAAAATGTATGGTTCACGAAAAAGATGAAGAGTATTATGAAGTTTCATGACCTCAGTGGCTGCAACAATGGGCTTGACCACAACAATGGTTATGAGAATATCATAGGACTAAACTATGTTTTCTTCTGTTGAACACAGGGTTGTTCTGAGTCTTCTAACTAGACAGCACCCAACAACACATTACACAGAGCTGGGAGGTATTTCCACTCTAGCCAGAAAGAAGGGACATTTCTAACTCAGGTATTCAATTAAAAATGGTAGAAAGAGCATGTCTTAAGAGTAAGGAACATACCCTGTGATAGAACAACACCATAGAATAAGGATAAAATCAACTTGACAAAAAAATTCCACCAGTAATTTAACTGTTGACAAAGAAAAGTCAACAACTTTAAACCAATATGATATGTTTAGCCAGGATTCTCTATATTTTTCCCTGTTTGAGATAAACTAGTTGCTTAGCTCATTAAATTGGTGATTTTTACCTATAATTGCCAATATTTCTTCAAGTATATATTTTGTACATTTTCTTTGCCATGTAAACATGTATGTAGATGTATTATAGTGATAATAATATTACCAAGTATGGAGTGAGAAGAGAGAATTAATAAAATAATACTTCTATAGGATCCCAAATGTGGCATTTTGAAGACTAAAGTGCCCCTTTGCCGTGCTATGATGTTTTCAGTGCCTCATATGAATATAAAAACTGGTCAATCGATAAGGAATGCCAGAGAATTGATGCCTTTAGGTTCTGCTGTTGGCAAAGAACCTTGAATACACCATCTACTGCCAGAAGGATGAACATGTTTGTTTTGAAAAAGTATAGCCTGAATGCTTCTTAGAATCAGGAGTGGAGATACCTTTTCATCATTTATCAAGAGGCTGATTGATCTGATAAGAGGATTTTTGCTTTTTGGTGAAACGCCAGCCATACTGAAGGTTGTTGTAGTTGGCAATATTCATTAATCTTCTGACTATCACAGGTTGTTAATAAGTCTTCCCCCAATCCGGATGCTGTATTCTTCCTCAAATTAGCCAATTTATTCATTATTTGCTCAATATACAACTTGAATTAGTATGGCCTGACTCATCGTTCTTGATGTTAAATCAGGCTGTATTCCTTTGTTTTGCTGCAGAGATGGTCTCTGTGTTTGCAATCAGGTTCTTCGTGAACACGATGAAGTGTTCTGCAATTCCTATGATTGCAATGCTATCCAGAGATTGTTGTGATCCACACAGCCCTTTGCCTTGGAATACTCAATAAAACACAGGCAAATATCTTTCTGATAGTCCCTGATTCCAACTAAGTTTTACCTGATATCAGCAATGATATTTCTCATCTCATATTCTCTTCTCAATGCAGGTTCCTGTTGAGATACTGTTACAACCATTTTTGAATTCTCATCAACAAACTCTTATTCATATTATTGGATTGTTCAATAATTTAAAAATCCTGCTGGATCACCTTTGTTTGGAATTGGTACCTATATGGATCTCATCTAGTGAGGTGGCCAGGTTCTTAGCCCCATAGTCTGGGATCTCTGCTTGGAGTTGGGCTACCCAGAGTCTCCCCAGTGTGGGCACAGTTTCTCCTGCAGTCAGGAACTCAGGCAAGACCTTAGTGGATATATGGGGGGTTCAATCGAATAATGTTGTTGATTTCATTCCTTGAGATGGGATGTGCAGCTATTTATCATATATTTCTTTTTTAAAAATCCCCCCCAGATTCCTTATCCCAAAACCTACATAGTGTGTTGAGTGGCTTAAAAAAGAGGTGGAAAAGTAAAACTGAAATGGATTTGGAGTCTTTAGTGAAAAAGAAGTCATTAAAATTTTTTTTTTAAAGACTTGTGGAGAACCCTCACAAAAGATTTTGAAGCCGACTCTCTTCTCAGCTACTGCATCCCCAATATTTTGCCATGTTAGTTCCAACTACTTCAGCAGTCTTGAGTCTTAATCTCTGCCTTTTTTTTTTTAGCTCAGAAAGATGGCTGCTCTGGTTAATTCTACAGAAGCGCAAATGCCCCAGTTGGATAATTTTTGTGGCTATGGGACTTGTGTCTTATTTTATTTCTCTATAAGACCACCATCTGCTTTCACTTGTTTTCCTCATTTTGAATTCTAAATATTTTTCTATATAAAGCAGTGAGTGTAGCTATTAGGAGGTGAATCTATGTAAAATCTGGGTCTGACACCGTAGGTTATGCCTGGTGACTTACTCAGCCTTCACCCTAGATCTGTTTCCTAAATTGATATGCTGGAGGAATTATATTGGGGGAGGAGTTGATGAGCAGGGTGGAGAACAATGGAACCTTTCATATATTTCCCATGACCATTTAGAAAATACTATATGAGACTTTGACTCCAGTCAAGCTTCTGCTGTGTAGGTAACAAAGGCCAAGAAAAGCACATTCTCTCCAAAGGTCCAAGCAACAGTATAGGTGGGCCTGGAAGGAACTAGTGAGCAGCAGAGCTGTGTGACAGAGAAGTAGTGTGTCCTCAGAGGACACCACCAGCTGTGTAGGAAGAGGGATACTGCCTTTAAATACCTTGATTGGTGAACGTTTTCAAGGATCTTAGAGAGAAAGAATGGGCGTGCCTCTATTCCTAAACAAACACGAGGTGAGACTCACCCTGGGGCCTCCCAGAAATAACTGAGGTGTGATTGAAGACCTTTGGATGTAGGCCATCAGAATGAAGGATGAGGATTTGTAGTTGTGCAGGTGGAACTGCCAGCCAGAAACTGTTGTTTGTTAATATTAATGTGACCTCATTTTACCCACAGACTGCTGAGACTTGGGGAAATTCAGGTTACACATAGTATATTTCTTTTCAAAGCCTCTTCATCTCTTCTTTTATTCTTATTTGAGACTTGTGATTCGGGCCATCCCTTGGGTATGCATATCCTAGGTCAAATCGCACTATGTCGATGCTTGGTTCCCATCATTCTCAAGAGAAACTAGGTTATGGTGAATAACCAGAGAATCCCTGAGAGGAATATAAATCACAACAGGCATATTATGGAAGGTACTCACTCCAGCCTCCCTGGTCTTGGAAGTTGCTAGGGCAGGGAGATGGAGCTACACATGTGCAGGTAAACTGGAGCTCAGCGGTCGCACTCACGTTTAGGCAGGAAGACCAGGACAGGTAACCTAGCAGAGCCCCCGGAGTTGAGTGTTTTTGAGGCGGTCGCGCTGTTAGAATGTTAGCTTCATAATGAGAGAGGCCTTCTTTGATGTGCTCCCTGCTGTGGGCCTGATACCTTGAAAAGTTTCTGGCACACTGAATAAATTATTATTAGGTAAATAAATAAAAAACTGGATGAGTTACCTGCTAGGAAGATTTCCAACCCAAGGAAATATGCCCACTCTTCATGTATTGACATGGTGAACTTCTATATATCAAGCTGTTGTGTGAAAATCAGCATTACGCAAAAAGTAGTGCCTGATTGGTCACGAAATCAGGAGTACTGCCTCATTACATAACTCTCATGGCTCTTATTCTCTTCTAGCCGACTGAGAAAGCTCCCACTCCCCAGTTTGAAACCCTGCGTGATCTGATTCCTCCCTTCCATTGTTGTTAACTGCCACCGAGGTGGTCCTGACTCATGCTGACCTAGCACAGTCCAGTCTTGAGACAACCTAGCAGCGTCCAGTCTTGCACCGTTCCAAGGATCAGTTTATGGATTGGAATGTTTGGATTCATAGATGATTCTCATTACAACAACTCAATGCTTAGTGTTCTCTTCGTAAGTTCTTTACATCATCTGATTTGGCCTCCGTGGCATTCCCAAAATGGAAGGACTACTGACACCATTTCCTGGGGCCATTCTCCAACCTGCTCTACATGTGTCTATACCCTGTTCTTTCCACCTTAGCTAATACGCTACTAGCTTCTTAGGAGCTTTATGTCTCTTATAAAAGGCCCATTATTGCTCTGGAATCCCGGAGTACTGTGTACCTGTATGATTCACCTTGGAAACAACACCTGTGCCTACATATTGGCATTTATCATATTACATATGCCACCTTTGCATATGCATAAGATATAGCATAACCTTCTACATATATCATCAGCATTAGTAAATGTCAGATTCTGATGGAATAATCATCCTGATGATCCTGGTAGTGATGGTGACAAAGCAGAAATGTCTCCTGACTTGCACTGAGTCGCACTCTCTTTATCTAGCAATGCAGTAAACGCCCGATCCACTCTCTTTACTATGTCAATTGCAGCAGACGTTTTAGTTAAAATCTCCAGTAGTAGCAACTCTGCTATCAAATACTACTGGTGTCCCTACAGCTGCACAGGATGATACAGCATTATTGCTATCACCAAGCATCCTGTTTTTACCCACTGCCGTTGAGTAGATTCCAACTCATGATAACCCCATGTGTGCATAAGGTTTTTCTAAAGGAGTCAAAAACAAAAACACTTCTCTACTGGGAAGGTTTCTGAATATAAGTCAAAGGCTTAGGGGAACTGGCCCTCTGTCTGGTATTAGAGCAACAATGAATATACAAAGCAGGACTTGCAGGCTATTAGGAGGATAATTGTGGATAGAATTGCTAAAGCATGGCATCTTTTCAGGCGAGTCTACCTGGAAATTCAGCTCCAGTACACCAAGGGGTGACTGAAATAAATTAGGAGATGGAAAAGATTCTGGACTGCATCAGGCTTAGACGCGTCGGGGGAAGTGAATCAGATAAATACATTAACACACACACACAGTGACGGATGAGGCAGATGACATTTCATGCACTTTTAAACTGATTGGTGAAGATCAGAGAAATTAGAAATAGCTGTGGACAAGTTCAAGAACATCTTTCTAGTGTGTACTGAAAAGGAATCTTAAGGAGCAGAGAGGCGAAGCACCCCTAGAAAATAGAGTACTGGAAAGGATATTCGAGGAGTCACATGCCTGTGCTAAACTGCCACAAAAGATTGTTTCTATATGTAATATATTAAAATATTCAATAATATTTTAAAGGGTCTTAACTCCTCTAAGGACCAGTATTCAAAAACTTGACTACTTCTATGTAATTTGAATATTTTGGATTCTAATGAAAAGTGTATACACATAAATGTTAGTTCTTTGTTTTTTTGCCTAATAATAAAACATGAAGTCATTAATTAAAGCCATAATTCATATTACAAACATATAGGTACTGACTTTCTTATAGGTACTGACTTTCACTGACCCTTTTGTCTATATTTTAGTGTGGCTGAAGATTATTAAATGCAAATATTCAGGGGGGGGGAATATAAACCAAGTTTTATGGAGCTCAGAGATGACTCCAGGATCTAAGCTAAGGTTCCCCAACCAGAGACAACATTTTATCCAGTCTTCCCCCACAGCCCCTCTCCATTGAGGTATAGATGAGTGTGTGTTTCTTGTGCATAATTGTTTCATTGTGTTCTGGAAGTTCAGAAAACTGAGACATTAAATGGGGTGGTCAACAAGGAAGATAAGTGAACTTGAAATATGTGACTGGTAACTCTCCACCTTTGAAGTTTCATTAATTTTGGGAAAGCAACAGCAAAGCAAGTTCATTCACAAGGGGAGAAGAAAGACATGCACAGGGGAGAGGTCTTGGTCCTCCCCCCACACGAGTAGTTACTGTAGAACTGCTAAGGCCTCCAGGATGCATAGTAACAGTGAACGGCAGCCTAAAGTGAACTTCTGAACATGCAGTCAGTACATGCCTCCATAGTCAAGTACAGAGGTGGGAAACTGAACTTGAAGGACAATGCTGGACAAAATGGATCCACAAATCAACTTCAGACCTCAATGGATAATATGACAATTTGAAGAGCCATTACATGAAATAACTAGGAGTTATCACATTTCTGCTTTCCACATTTACTCTCACCTTTTTTCTGGCATGAACTCCCCAAGTTGCCTAAAATTAAAGTTTAAAGTTGTCTCTTTCACATAGACACACTCTCAAAGGGTCCTCAAAGGGGGTTTCCACAGTTGGAACCACAACATCCCTCTGTCCTGCAGCTCAACGCCATTTCCTACATCTTCCATGTGTACTCGTTGTTACCACAAAACCCACTTGGCACCTCATGTGTGCCATTCTTTACTCACGGGAATTTCATCAGAGCTCACCTGTCAGTTTGTTGAAGGAAAGCACTGCGCCTTTTATTTCCTGGTTAGTTTTTTCTTTTTCATGAGCTGCAGCGATTACACAGTATAAGTACATTTTATAAGTAAAACTTGACTTATCTTCTGAGTAGCTTTCTTTTTTTTTTCTCCAAACACTTGCCTCCTAAAATTGATATCTATGAATTTGGTTTTGAGTTTAATATTCAGGAAATTTTCACTAAGGATTTACTTCTTGAATTATAAATTTATATGTTGTAACAACTTCAACTTTATACAAAAACTAATGTTTAACACTTTATATTGTAAACCTCAGGGTGTATATGTTATCCATTCAGCCGAGGATCATAGTTGCCCAACACAGGTGAGTTTGCCATCTCTGTTTTCAGAGAGACTGAGCATTGCAGATTGAAATAAGAAATCAGCAGTGGCAGAGAAGTGTGAAATAGTATGGCAAGCATAGAGATTTGGGAGGTGTCAGCTGCGCTGAAAGAGCAGTGGCTTGTAGGGTGTTTTGTGTTTTTACTGTGTGAAGACACTGTCAAGGAACCTTGAGGTTGGACAGGTAGTTAGGGATCAGGCCATGAACAACCTGCATAGCTTGGTAGGCAACAAGTCCATTGTTGCTTCCAAATCAAGGGGTTAGATTCAGATTTTATTGGGAACATTATTCTCTGTAGTGAAGATGTATGGCTTATTTTTTTTTTAATTAAGATGGATGTCTGTGGTGATATTCGTCATAAAATTTTATCCACATACTATTTTATGTTCTGGATAGAACCCAAATCAAAGCTTCTTCCATTGACTCAATTCCAAGTCACAGTGACTCTGTATCGGGTTTCTGAGGCCGTACAGTTTTATAGGCATAGACAGCTCCTCCATCGAGTGCCCATGAAATAGCTGGTGGGCTGGAGGGGTGGACTTTGTGCTTAGTAGTTCGATGTTCACATGGTAGCACCTTTATAACCTGAAAGCTCATGGCCATCAAGTCCGACTTATGCCAACCCCATCGGTAGAGCAGAACTGCCATTCTGAATTTCCAAACCTTTAAAAGTTACAGGAACAGAAGTTCTCATTTGTCTCCTGCAAAGTGGCTGGTGGTTTCGAACTGCTGATCTTGTGTTTAGAAGCTGAATGTGTAACCCACTAAGCCACCAGGACACGTAGTAGAACTTAAAAGAAACTGGTCATTTAATTAATTCTTCCAAGTGGGTTGACTAATTACTGAAGATCATCTTAAACTGTTTCTTCATCATATTTGGGAGAGATGGAATCGATCTACCCATGTGAAAAAACAAATTAACCATACTTGAATCCATACTCCCCACCAAAAAAAAATGTGATATTTATGTTTTACAGATTGAGAGATAACGGATTGTAAGACAAAGAAGATAAATGAAAAAAGTTTAAATCATGTGTGTATACATATATACACATACACACACGTTATATATATAGACACACATATTCCATGTACATCCACATATATACATAAGCACATGCATTTACATAGATGTACTACATATATATGTGTAGTACATCTATGTAAATGTATATATATATATATACCAGCCTTGGTGATGCCATTAGGTAAGCATTTGACTATTAACTGCAAAGTTGGTTCAAAACCACTAGCCATTCATTAGGATCAAGGTAAGGCTATCTACTCCCATCAAGACTTACAACCTCAAAAGGCTTATGGAGAGTTACCATGAGTCAGACTCAACTCAATGACAGTAGGTTTGGTTTTGATATCTACATATATGTCCCACTGCTTTCCTAAATT
>NW_022111300.1:28699186-28700478 GCF_000313985.2 Echinops telfairi | reverse complement strand
TGTATACAGTAGCTTTTTCCCTGTGCTCCTTTTGCATTTACTTTTCTGTTCTTTATATATATAAACTTAATTTAAATATTGACCAACAAAGATGTGGCAGCTGGCTTCGAAATCAATCAATTATAATCTCATAATTACCGAGTCAGTGACACCTGTCCTAACCCACCTCAATCTTCTCGATGTTAAAGTGGGTAATTGGGGGAAATAGTTGTAGCAACTCTCTAAATGAATTATGTTTCACTGGTTTTTCAGACTGTATATGGTGTCACTAGTTGATACTAATGATTATAAAGTGTTTGGCCAAACAGGAAAGTACAAGATGGGTTTGAGACTCGGTAAACCTCATTCACTGACCCATGAACTGGAATCTGGGCTTCAGAAAATCTGCAGAGAACAGATATGATTTTGCTCAAATATAATATTGAAACCCTGGTGATTCGTCAGCTAGGGAGGTCATTAGATACTCCCTTTACTGTCCCATTGTTATCTTTCAGCATGGAGTAGATGACCAGCATTACAGAATTGAGATACTTGGCCATAGTGTACAAATACCAAACTGGGAACAGAGCTATAGCTCACCTGCTGACCACGAGGATTGGTAATTGCTTCCAGAGGGGCCTGTTCTTCTCCAGTGAGTTGGAAGGTAGCAACACCATTACTCATCAACCACTTGCGTTCAAAGGTGAGAGAGAGAAATTAGGCTCTCCAGACCAGAGTCCAGTGTTTGGGATGACAGATGAGCTCTCTTATCCAGAAGTGAGTTGGTAGGTGGGCTTAGAGGTGGAAATGAATGCCACACTCACCAAAAATCCCTGAGTGATAATTATCTACGGGTCGGGGCTGTTTGATGGACATCCAGGGTTCAGACATCCACCAGGACAGGGAAAGCGACTTGCCATTTATTCATTGCTCCATTCATTTACTCCAATATTCAAACGGGTGACTTTATTTTCCTAGAATTTGACTTTATTTTCCTAGAATTAAGAGACCATAATTGCATGTCCCTGAGTGGGCAAACAGTTAATGAGCTCAGCTGTTACCCAATAGATGGCTGGTTTGGGTCCATCCAGAGGAGCCATAGGGATAAACACTCAGTGATCTCCTTCTGAAGACACGATAGAGCACCGTTCTACGCTTAGACACCTGGGGAGCTAGGAGTCAGAACGGGCTCAAAGACAGTGGATTCCAATTGCAGTGGATATTACCATATTGTCCTAAACCCAGACTCCAGCTCTGTAAGCAGAAGACCCCGTAATGTGCTCCTGTAAAAATGACAACCGAAAGAAACCCTC
>NW_022111300.1:28692235-28697537 GCF_000313985.2 Echinops telfairi | reverse complement strand
GTTTTCATGCAGGCTGCATTCATCTTCTATTGATAAGTGATGAACAAAAAGGATTTTTAAAATCTCCAAAATGTTTCAACAGAAAAATCAAATAATTATTTGACTTGGCTTTTACTGTTTTCGATTTCAGAGATGTGACAGGAACCTTGCCTGTCGGCTTTTCATTTCATATTTGTTTCTGTTAATTCTTAATGTAGTTGTTTCATTTCTGCCTTATTCTGTTTGACCATATGCTTTCTGCTTGAATTCAAACTGTTTGTCAAATGTGATAATAGAAAAGAAAATAAAAGAATAAAAAGACAGCGTGAGAATTTAACCTCCTTGTCTTTCAACAGTTTCCTTGGCTGTGATTTTCCTAATATTCATGCAACCATGCACTTGACTCACAGATTCGAAAGTCCTTCAGAAAGGTCAATTGTATCTTCATCAGGCGCATGTTCTCTTAGGCCTTGGTTCCAGTTATCTTCATTTTATGGGTTCAGGCTCATTCTGAAGATGCAGAAATAGAGGGGGGTGGGGGCAGAACCGTTGGCACCTTATTTCTTGGAGGAGAGTCTTTCATATTTCATTTGTGACCTTTGCTTTGAAACCTCTCGAGACCTAGAAAGAGCATCTGGGACCCCTCTGAGGCATCAGGCAATGTCACTTTGCATCTCTGAAAACATTTCCCTTTGGGCATTGTTACTCCTATCCTTTCTCTCCCTGGCATGGCTACCCAACCCTCATTCTTCATTGGGTTTTCCTTTGAAAGCAAGGCAAACAAAAATAGAAAACAAAACCAAACCCGAAAAACCCAACAACCTCAAGCTTTCTTGAAAGAGGATGGCTTATGCTGAAGTTTGAGACTAGAGCTGGCTCTGGGTGCTGCCAGGCCTCTTCGATGTCGGGAGCTGACTCCCTCTTTGGCCTTGGGCAGGTCATTTTGGTTCTCGCCACTTCTGCTGCCCCATCTGTTAAAAAGTGGATAATAATATTTGCCTCGCTGGGGTGTATTTATGCTTAATTACTGTAATTGCTTGTAAACAATTTGCTATCCTGGGATAAAACATATGACTGAAGAGCAAAAATTAGAGGAGACAATTTAATATCTCTTTATTTGTAAAATACATTACATGGTTCCTCTTTCCAGATAGCGTTTCTGTCAACACTGTGCATGGAGGCCTCACAAGGGCAAAGAGCACCATGACCTGTAGCAAACGAAACAACACACATTGTAGGGAAGGCAAGTTTCTTCTCTAGTTCCAGCTCAGGACGGCTCTGCAATTTCTTAAGGCTTCAGAAAATTTATTTTAAAGGCATTAGGAATACCTTTCTGATTAATCTTTTGGCGATGTGCCAAGCATCAGATGTGAAAAATGAGGGACAGATGATTTGAGAAATTTTTTAAATTGTAGTAAAAATATGTGCTTGACTCTCTAATGGCAAGATCAGCGTTAACTCTATTGCATTCGTTACAAAGCAAAGCTTGAGGCACATTTCCATATCTGTTATAAATATGTTACCTTTAAAAATATATTTCTCCCACAGATTATGCCCAATGCATGGTAAGTTCTCAATAAAAATTACCTGTTCATGTTATTTTTATGCCACCCAGAGGCTTCTTATATACCATTTGCTATAATGGTCCCTAAAGTTGTAGAATACAAATCCCTTCGATTTGTCTTCCCCAAATATGCAGAGTACACACTACATAGAAAGAGCACCATGGATGATGGCTCTAAGATAAGGCTGGACATCTCCACTTTAGGCCTCTCACATGTCCTCAATTCACTTTGAGATTGTCACAAAACACTATTGTTTGAGTTTCACTCCTCATTGTCTCCTCATAAAAGTCAAGGGAGTTCATCGAGGTTATAATTAATTTTTAGATTTATAATTCCCAATGCTGGGAATGAGGCTGGTGTGTACAAAGAGCTACTATGGGAAGTTCTATGGAAAGACAAGGTGAAGAGGGTTCTAAGGAGAAGGAATTGAAGTGGGAATCGGGTGATGATGGGATTGGAACTGATACCATTATATAAGAGGAATAGAATATTGTAGGCTTTTAGAATCTAGCATTGGGGCAGGGGTGTGGTGGGGTAATAGGGCTGGGAAGGAAATGAGGGAAGGGCTACCAAAAAAGTGAACACTAACCTATGTTGTTTTTTTATTCACCTTTTACTTCTGTTGCCAGAGTCACTAATGGGTCTTAACTTGGTTTATCAAAATCAGAATGATCTACAGTGCTGTTTATGAAGGGTGATTGGTGGATTGGGGAACAAACTCATCTATACTTATTAAAACCTTCTTTATACCAACTCCTCAATTTAGGGATTGGAAGCAGAGACCCCTCGTTGGTTAAGCATGCACCACATGCCAGACACTAATAGTTTGCTCTCTCATTGAGCTCAGCCCTCTGAGAGGAGGGATTTGGCCCTGGAAAGGTGTAAAACTCTTTCAGGACAGTCACCTGCACCCGGTTTTCTGACTCAACACTGGGAGATGGCATGTGGATATAAGGGCGCTGGCTCCTGGATAAGGCTTCTTCATCCAAGTTCACCTGGTGCCTCTGAGAATAGGGGATCTTGGATAGTCAGATTGAAAAGACCTGTTCCCCGTATCCAAGAGGGGATAATCAAGAGATGAAGGTAGCATATGCCTGGATGAGTGAGGTCTCTGTGAGCAAGAGAGGTTTAAAATTCTCTCTCTGGACAGATGTCCCCAAAGTTTATGTCTAACTTTTGGATGTGAGTCAGATGAAACTAGACAGTAGGAGTGCCATCTAGCTGAGCCAAGTGAAGCCCAACAGGACCAGGTGAGTAAAGCTGAGTGGAGCTCATGTCCTACAGCTATTGTCTGTTTTCGTGTATGACTATGCACTCCTGGCTCAGCCCAGACAAAGACACATCTCGATTCCTCAGCTCCCCTTCCTGATTTTGCATGCTCTTCCCTGAGACCACTATCTAAAACACAGTCTGCAATTAATCTTCAAGGCAGCGTATAATCAACCACAGGTTGCACGATGAAGGTTTCAGACAGTCCCAAATGCTGAGCTTTGGGACGTATGGTGGGGGAGACTAGGTAGAAAGTTAACTAAATGGTGAAGCTTCCCTGGGCAAAGTCGATTATTATCCGCGATGAGTTGGGACATGAAAGCAGGGGGACACAGCATATGAATGAATGTATTGCTTTATAATGTATGTGTCCGTGGAGGCACGAGAAGGAGGAGGGGGCCTGGAAGGTGAAAACATCCAGATGCTGGTGTGCAGTAAAGCATTCCTGGCTGTTAGTTCCAGTAGGTCATTACTGCATTAATTTGGTGCTTAATTAAATGCCTGTGCAACAGACCATTTATTTGTTATCTAATATTAGCTTTAGTTCTTATCAATTAAATGCTAGCTGAGGGCTTGATTCACTTACATTTTATGTCCCCTTATACTCTTTTCAGCAACAACAGCCAAACCCAACAAGACCTCACTGTGCCTGCAAAGACTTATACACCCAGATTTCAAAGCGGGGAATACAATATGCTGGAGCTATTAGGTGAGGGTAAGAGAATAAAAAGATGTCATTTTATTTTGAGAACGCAATTACCCAAGTACATGGACTGTGCTTTCCTTTCCCCACCCAAGTCCTCAGTGCAGTTGGAGGCACTAAGTGGAAGTCTATTCCCCAATTTTACATTGACAGCCCCCCACCCCACAAACAAAACAAAACAAAAACTCATTCTACTTTTCCTCATGCTACAGGCAAAGACTACTGGCTTTTTCATTGCTAAATTTCTCATTCCTTTGCAGATATCTGGGCTTTTAGTGAAACTTGTAGCACCACCAGGAAATGCATGAACACCAGGGAGCTGTGTACTTACTGTCAAGCTGATCAAGGTGCACTTCCACTGACATACTATTTTGGGCAACAAAACAGCAAAAGGGTCAAGAAACGTGAAAAGAAAGAATTCTGCAGCAACGTGGAAATGTTGGGACTATAACCAAAGCTCATGTCTGCCATGAGCCAGTTATTTGCATACACCTGTCAATGTTCCGCCCATGCCTGCTACTATGCACTTGCCTGTTGTAGCATTCATTGAAATACTTTCTTCAGACATATCTACTTTTGTTTAACTAGATGTTTATTATTACAAAGAAATTTGATTTCAGTGTCTCAAACCCATGACTAATATTATCTCCCATAAGAGAATAGAGAGTATGAAAAATATGTGATAAGTAAATAATATTAATAATCTCTGGAAGGATAATATTACCTCCCCAAGACTTCTGAGCTTCAGGTCTGCACGGTCTTTTCTTAAAAAGGAGAAAAGAAAGTGATTGAGCAGTGCTAAGATGCACAGCTCCGTACCGAGGATTTATCCATGGAGTCATCGGAAGGATCAAAAGGGAATTGAAAAGGGAAAAACTTTCTCACTATGTGATTCAATTTTATTTCCCAAACTTGTGCACTCCCTAAAATTATCTGTGGCATGTCATAGTAGGGGAAATACTTTTCTACGCTACCAGAGTTTGGTCTTGAATTTATCAGAAGTTCTAGGAAAATGACAAGAATGTTTTGGGATGGAGCAATCAGAGGGAATATAAAGAATACATTGGAATCAAATAATCCCATTCTGTTTAAGTGAAGCTGTCAGGTGGGTGGAGGGATTCCACCAATTAGTATTTCCATTGGGTGCAGTCATTCCACTACAGGCGCTGTCGTCGTCCCTTCCGACCTAGCCTTCCTCTGCCCCCTTGTGCCCCTTCCTCTGTGCCCCTTCCAGGCTAAAGCACTGAAAATTCCCTCATGATCATCAACACATAGCACCTGGAACAATACTCCATTTCACAATCACCCATTTAGGGATCTTTTCCTGGCAAGTTGCCTAATATCATTCATACATCAATCCAGAATTATTCATAAGTTTTACCATTTCCAGTTGGAGAAGAGCAGTTGTGCCAACAGAAGCAGAGCAATGTGGAGAAGGAGCATGTTCAGAGCATATGAGAGAACTCTGTAGTGTAGACATGATGGAAAGGGTAGATTCTGCCCATTTCACCCATTGGTACTTGTACAATGAGCTGCCCAAGGCTCCAGGCCCATGGATTCCTAACGGGCCTTTTGTTAATTCTTTATTTCTTCTCTCTCAGGGCTTAAGCTATTCTGTGGCCTACTGTTCTAAAGGTCCAATGAAATATGAACTTTCTCCTAATCATTCTGTTGGTAATCTCTATTTTTCATATCACACGAGACAGTTTGAATTCAGGAAGCTGGGAAGACTAGGGGAAGTAAGGCTGGAAATCAGCCTTCTAGGCCCCGTTCCAATGAAAGGAAT
>NW_022111300.1:28670707-28691160 GCF_000313985.2 Echinops telfairi | reverse complement strand
TAGGTGAAGTTGCCTTGTGGGAACTGTAATCAATGACATGAAATGAAATGTGTATGAATTGTTGAATGGACAACTCATTTGCTCAGTAAATCTTCAGCTGATTCCAAATAAGAAGTTGATGAAACAAACAAGATTGAGACTAGGCAAGGTCCCACAGGAACACATTCTTGTGTTAACCTAGACCTGTTACACTGAGAACCTGACTTTGAGAACTATGATGGAAGGGGAAGTACGCTCCCAAGGAGTTTCCCCAAGAAGTAAAGAGGAGAGCATTTACAAGTCAATAATAGATTAGCTAGCTTTCATCCTGAAGGAGTAAACTCAGAGATAAGGAATCAGGGAAACTCAGCCAGTCTTGCAGTCATGTCCAGCATGGAAGCTTGCTCTCCTCCTGAGCCATAGATGTCTCTAAGGGTCCCTTAGTGGCATGTTTGCCTTTCCCCACCTGGATCACCACCCCTGTCTCCTTCTGCTCTTTATCTTTCTCCATTCTTCAACATCTTACATTTCATCTATAATCCTTAATGACTCCCTTTTCCCTGTTCAACATGGAACATTAGCCTTTCCTAGCACATATTTGACCCACGCATCCTACCACAGACTAAATGTCTCCTCTATGTATCTTTGAGCTGCACCCACAGTCTAACCAGAGATGGGAAAAGTGTGATCTCCCCAAGAGCACAAATAGGGATACATCGTGTTGTCTTCCAGGCTGCTGTAAATAGCAGAAATACAGAGCGAAGGCATGCCATAAAGATGATCTCTAATCCTAAGGATGCTGTTTCCTTGAACATATTTCATTAATAACAATATGTCTTCCCTTTGCTCTGCATGTGTAGACCTAAACATGGGTTTGGTTTGCTCTGGCCCAGTGGGAGTTTCCCAGCTGCTCAGGAAGAAAGCTCTTTTCTCCTGGAATTGCTGACAGAGACTCAGCTGCAGTGGTGGTAGCAGCTGGTACCCTGATAATGTCGACTCCAGTTGAGGTACAGGAAAACGGAGCAGCTGAAGACCGAAATCTGAGAGATAAGAGAAAATGAAAAATGAGGCAAAGTTATATCTTCTGTTCCCTCATAAAGGGCCCTGTGACAAATGGAATCACAAGCACCACGCAAAATGCCTTGCTGAGCTACTGAAGGACCAAGCTATCTTGACAGCAAATATCCGTCCTCTGGCTATCTGTGGGAAAATAATAAGCAAATGGTGTATATGCGAAGTTGCATGTGTGCGGGTGTGTGTGTGCACGCGCGTGTGTGCACGTGAGCATGCAGACTCGTATTTCCTGGTCTTTTGCAGTTAATCACCAACCATAGCTACTACCTACAGC
Organism: Echinops telfairi; assembly: GCF_000313985.2. Classification (NCBI taxonomy): domain Eukaryota; kingdom Metazoa; phylum Chordata; class Mammalia; order Afrosoricida; family Tenrecidae; genus Echinops; species Echinops telfairi. The sequence goes on along the minus strand of NW_022111300.1, from coordinate 28,689,833 downwards.
CTGGGCAGGGCTAGGAGGAGGTGGCAAGAGAGCTCCACACCTGTGTGAGGAAAAGTAAAGACATGCTTTTCACTAGGCCTGTGGTCTTGCTGAAATCGTGCTGTGAACGCAGGACAACATTTGCTAAGTTCATTTTTCTGTGTGAAATGCAAAATATGAAAATTTGAATCCAACCCTAAGAACCACCAAGCGCACTTTCATTTTCCGACGTCCACTGTGAAGGCAAGCCCTCGGAAAGATGGTAGGGCTCAGTTCAGCCTTCTGAAAAGTGATGCACACACATCACTTGTAAAGATGGTGCCGGACCGTGAAATGGCTTGTTCTGTTTTGCCTAGGGTCACTATTGGTTGAAAGTGACTAGCCTGGCCCTAACCACCACCACAACCAACATGCTTCATTGTGGGAGTTGCTACTAAGTTGGCTACTCACCTTGGCTATGCACGTGATGTATACATAAATACATGCATATTCAGTCAAGACCAAACAAGCTCTTTGGTTTGATCTCATAGTATATCATTATATGGGTATGCTCCTCAAGTGAACTCTAAATATCTTTGTCATACTTGTCACCAGAATCAAACAAGTCACATGAATCTGTAGAATTTTGAAAGAGAGTGCCATCCGGAGCAGCGAGGCTGTCCTTGAAGAGAAGAGCAGGGGATGGAGGCTGCCAGGGGACAGAGAGAGCCACCATCACATCTTCTCAAGTGCCTTGTCGTAAACTGCTGCCTCGGCTGGATGTAAACCTGGATATTTGTACAGGAATTTGGGTTGTGGAATATTTCTCAAGTCGCCTATGTGATGAATTCATAGGGGTCTATACTGTCTCTTCAGGTATGACTTCACCTGAGTGGTGGGAAGCTAAGGAACTATCTGGCTGTCCCCAAGTCTGATGGCGCATTATGACTCTCCGTGGTTTCTGAACGAGAGCCCCACACTGGGAAGAACCACTGGAGGGACTGAACAAACTGATTGCCACAACTACTAAGTTTGATCACTTCTGACAACCCTTGGGGAGCTTTAATACGCCTAAAGAATCATGCCTCCAGTCTAGTTAGTTTGTTTGCAATTACTTAAAAGGTAAACACCTATTACTTGGTATTCTAGGTATCACGTTTGTAAAGGCCCCCTTCTTTCCCTTTAGGAAGTTGTAAGACTAAACTTGAAAGATGTTGATTCTGTATTCTTTCTTCCTCCCACAAAATCGATCCCCACGCCCCTCTTCTCTTCACCCCAGGTGTGTCAGTCAGGGTAGACAAGAGAAAGAAATCCACAGACTTTCATATGAGTATAAGAGAGAGTTTTATATAAAGGGTAATTGTACTTTAAGAAAGCATCCCAACCCAGTCCAGTAAAAGTCCGTAAGTCCAATAGTAGTTCATATGTCTGATGCCAATCTGTAAAGTCCTCTTCAGACTCATGAAACACACACAATGGCACTGCATGCAGGACAATCACAGATCAGTGGGTAGAAAGTCACCCTGAGAAAAAAAAGTGGTTGTCATTTCAGGAAAAATGATAGCCATCCCTTTAGAGGACTAGTGAAAATGTCTTTTATTCCTTAATGAAATTTGGGTGAAAATTTACAGGGCAAATTTGTGTTCTACTCAACAATTCAATTCACACACATTTTAATGGATGGCATTGATGACAACCCGCACAATATAACAGCGCTCTTGCCACCTCTATGGTGTGGTGGCCAACTTCACTCCTCCTTCTTTCCGACCCCGTCTTCCCTTTAACCCTGGGAAAATGTTGCCCTTTACATGGTGGCTGGTTGGTTGTTCTGAGGAGTGTGTACCTCACTGTTGTATTGTTCACTTAGTAGGCCTATCCTTTGGCTGAAAGCTGAGCCACCGTCATTCAGTTTCAGACCTGAAGGCTATCGGAGGCCATAGTCTCAGATATTCCACCAGTCTCTATCAGATCGGTAAGCTTGAATTTGTTAATGATTTTTTAAAAAATTTTTTCTGCTCACATTTTATCCCATGCTATCCAGGATTTTCATTTTTGTCTCCTTTCAGAGCAGTTAGCAATTGTTCCCAGGCATAATGCAGTTCCTCTGGTCCTGGGTGGGTGAAGTTTGAGCGGGTTTTAGTTCTTTGAACCAATGGCTTTCTGTACAACTTTTGTTGTCATCATTGCTTGTTTTCACTGTATGGGGACCATGCTTTTGTGGGGTTTTTTGGTCTTTTTTACGACTGTTTGAGATATGAAGGGGGGATTGAGAAAATAGAATATCTCTGAATGAATGATTGACGTATATCCTCTTTCGTAATAGCACAAAGTTACCACTATAATCTGTTGATTATAATGATATAATTTAACAGCATTGCTTATGTTAAATTGCTCTTTTCTAAGGGTGTTTATGTAAAAGGTCTGGAAACTCTGTGGACAGTGTAGTTCATGCTGATTGGTTATTTCTCTAGAAGAAATGGAACAAGCCCAACATGCACTGATCTCTAGGTGTCGGAAAGATGGATGGCGCTTCTGCTTCTGTTCAGGAGCCACGTCTTGGCTGACAAAAGAGAAAGCTAGAACGTTTCAGGCATTTAAAATCCATTAAAGCAAAATGCTTGATATAATTTCTGGAAGTCTCTGACTGATTCTAGATGGGCCATGATCCTCAAGGATTGGCCTGGAGTATCCAGCACCAGAGTCAGCTGGACAGTTGTTATAATGTGGGGCCCTAGGCCAAGCAGCTAATTAGGGAGTTAAAATACCTGACAGAAAATTCTGCCAATCAAGACTTTAAGCAAGCTTCCTAGATGAGACAGTGTTCCATTTTCTTATATAAATGGTAGCTATAAGTCAGATTTGACTTGATGTCGCCTAACAGCAGCAGTATCAAAAAGATAATGCACTGGAATGTAAGAGTCACTTCTCTGACATGTCAAAAATGAAATCCAGGTTTCTGGTAAAAACAACAACAAAACCAAACAAAAACCTATCTAGATAATTCTGATTTATAGGAAAGAGAAGAATTGCTTGACACAATGTCTGATGTTGCAAAATTTTATGGGAGCAGATAGCTTCAGAGTTCTCACTGGGGGATTCAATTGCAAAATGATACCACCGGGGCTACTCAGGGTTTCAGGTAGGGCCTTTAATTATTTCCAACAGCAAGGCCAGTTAAAGATACAGGAATGTAGCACTTAACTTAGAGTGTTCTGTACAGGGGCAGATAGATTTATTTCTCTTGCTACTGAGAACAACCAAGCACTTACTCTGAACTCTTATTTTAGCCACACACACACAAAAATCATTAAGTGCCAATCTTGTAGCACGCATGAGGACCAGAGGGTATAACCCTGACTCATGTACCTCCCAGATTGGTTTTCTTGGCTTTTGTGGACCAACCCTCTGAGATGTAATCTCTAAATGATCAAAGCCTTGTCTCTTTATCTAGCATAAATTCCAGCACAAAGTAGCCATTCATAATTTTATCTGTATGAATGAAGGAAAAAACTAATCTCTTATAATTCGTAATATATAATTCATTGCTAATTAAATATTAATTCGACATTATAAAGCACAGAGAGGATAAGAGAAACAATTAATAAATATAGTCCAAGTATAAGAGTTAAACTCGCTAGATTTGAATCTAGCTATCTCTGTTTAAAAACTAGATTGGTCGTATGCATATTATTTCATATCACTGTCCCTCAGTTAAAGAAGCCCTGGGGCATCGTGGTTATGTGTTTGGTTGCTAACTGCAAGGTCAGCAGTTTGAAACCATGAGCTCTTATGTGGGAGAGAGATGGGTAAAAAGTTAGTCTTGGAAACTCATCGAAGCTGTTCTACCGTGCCCTATAGGGTCACTACGAGTTGGCAGCAACTCAATGGCTGTGAGTTTTGTTTAGTTTGTTTATGCCTTAGTTTCCTCATGCGTTGCTTATGCTTGTTAAGAGTATTACAAATATAATTTATTAAAACATTAGCTCAGTAGTTTCCACATATATAAGACATCTTAACAATACGTATATGTTAACTTACTATTACTTTATACAGTGGGGGAATGAATTAAGGAAGGTCATACTTAAAGTTTGATGGATGATAAAGAAATACCATGAAGAGTCATTTTACTTGAGGGAATGGAAGATGTGAAGACCTTGTTGGTATTGTTGTAAGATAATGTGGCGTCTGTTCCACCTAATAGGGACCTTATGTACAACCGAGCAAAGCATTGCCCTGTCTTTCACCATCGGCACAGTCTTGCCTGCTTTCGAGCCCATTGCGGTGGCAATTCTGTCAGCTTATCGTATTGGGGGTCTCATACACTTTTCAGTGGCCTTCCAGTCTACTGAGCATTGTACCCAGGCCTAGTCCCTTCATATAACATGTCCAAATTTGGTAATTGTCTCCAGTGCATTCAAATGCTGGATAATAAATGACTAAGACCTTTGAACTATGGTGTTGGTGAAAAATATTTAGTATATAATGGGTAGCAAGGACTGAAAAAAAATCCATGTTGGAAGAACTATTGCCAGAATGCTCCTTAGAAATGAGGATGGTGAGACTTGGTCTCATGTACTTTGGACACATTTTCAGAGGAGACTGGGCCCTGGAGAATGACATCGTGCTTGGTAACATGGGAGGTCAGTGAAAAAGACGAAGAACCTAAGTGCTGTGGATTCGCAGTGTCTGTAACAATAAGCTCAAACATAGAAATGATGGTGTGGATGTTTCGTGATTGGACAATGTATCCTTCTGTAGGATACCTAGGGTCCCAAGCCAACACAATGATAGCTAACAGCAACAATCTCCATAGAGCCCCTGAGTTAAGATGTGTTAGAATTAAATGAATTATATGTAAAATGTTTATTAAAAGGCATAGCATAGAATTAGAATTGTGTAGTCTCTATCATTATATTCTGCGAGAGCCACTCTGAAATTAAAGCAGAAACTCTATCTTTGCAATCAACAGTATTTCCAGCCTTCAAACTGAATTTCTTAAAATCCAAATATCTATACAAGTTTAATTCAAGATTTACAGTTAAGCACATCTTAATTTTTATAATTTTATTTTTGTTGTTTATACTGATAATCTACACAGCATCACATGCATCAGTTCAAGAATTTCTTCACATTAAACTCAGTCATCTGGATTATATTTTTCAGTTGTGTCAACTTTCTTACTCTTATTTGTTCTTTCTTCCTTTAACTGGCTCACTGTCTCTCAGGCTGACATTGTGATTCTTCTTGGTGCTGTTGCCCGTTTGCTGCCGTAGAGAACTTAGAAGAGACCAAAGCTCTCTTTACACATTAAGGTAAACTATTACTTGTTGTTGATTCAAAATTATTCCAGGGAGTCTTTTTGGTTCAATGTTGCAGTTTTAAAAGTGATCTCAGAACAATAGTTTCAGTAGTAAATCTGGCCTCCATGGATCCAGTATTGGAATTCCATGAGAATTTGAAATTCTGCTGTAAATTTATTACTTTTCAAAAAGTATTTTATAAGTAGTAGGTGCCCATCTCACCTTTCTTTTAGCCCTTGATAATGATTAATAAACTTTAATTCTATTTATTTGTCTATTCTTACCTTTTTGTATAAACAAGCTCATATAATAATTGCTCTTTTGTGATTGATTTATTCACTCATCTCCATTGACATTGCACCAGGTATCAAAAACTCGGTTTTCTTATGGGGTGAGTAACATTCCATTGCGTAAATGTACCATATTTTATTTATCCACTTTCTGTTAGTGTGCATTTACATGGTTTCCACCTGGGGCTCTTGTGAACAATGTTGCAAGGAGTAAAATTGCTGGGTCTTGTTTGTTTGTTTTGAGCAACTGCCACACAATTTCTCACAATGGTGGTGCCATTTTGCAACCACCCTCACAGTAAATAAGCATTCAAACTTCCCTGCATCTTCAATAGTTGTTATTGTCTATTTAAAAACTCAACCACCTTCTTGAGAGCAAAGGGCACCTCATATTGGTTTTGATTTGCATCTTTCCACCACCAAGAGCCTGGAGATGCTACAGATTAAGTGTTGGGCTGTCCTCCGTATGTGGGCAGTTCAGACCCATTAGCTGCTCCTCAGGAGAAAGAGAACATTGGCTGCTCCCACAAAGATGTTATCAAAGGTCACTCTGAGACAGAATCAACTTCTGATCAGTGTTTTTATTGTTGTTTTTCTTGTTGGTGGCGAATGACCCTGAACTTCTTTTCATGGTAAATCGAATATACTCTTCGATGAAATGCCTGTTCAAGTTCTTTGCTGATTTTAAACACGGTTGACCTTTTTTACCAGGTTGTCAGTGGTATCTAATCTCTGATATCTAATACCTAATATCTGACATTAGATTCTTATTGAATATATTATTTCCAAAGATATTCAGTTTGTCTTTTCACATTTGTGGTAGTCTTTTGATGAACAAAGATTTTAATTTTCATGTGGTACAAGTGATTTTATTTTTTTTTTCTATGTGTTTTTGCTATGATACATAATTCATTGGAAAAGCTTGGTCTGACAGCATTGTCACTGAATTTTCTTTTAAGAATTTTATTGTTTTATTAGTCATATTCATGTTCTTAATTCATTTGGGATTTATTTTTGTGTGTGGTGTTAGCCCTGGATCTGTTTTCATTTTTATGCATGTGAAAATTTAATTTCTCCAACATTATTTACTGAAGAGACACTTGTCTCCCAATCAAATGGATTTAGTACTCTCTGCCAAAAATCAGTTGACCTTAGATGTGTAGATCTATTTCTAGACCCTCAATTCTATTCCATTAGTCAATGTGTCTATACCAGTACTAGGCTATCTTGATTAGTGTACTGAATAATATGTTTCAAAATTAGTATGGTGAGTCTTCTTACTTTGATCATCTTTTTGCAGTACCAATTTAACTATTAGCCACCTCTTATTATTTTTATAAAGTTGAGATATTGTTTTTTTCTGATTTCTCTAAAGAAAACTATCAAACCAAAATCACTGTAGTAGAGTGAATTTTGGATCAAAACTACCCTAATAAGGTTTCCAAGGCTATCAATGTCCAAGGTAGCAAGTCGCCTCAAGATTCTCCCATGGAGCAGCAGGTGAATTTGAACTGATAAAATCATGGTCAGCAAGACAATGCTTACTTTACAGCATAACCAGGGATCCTTTTAAAATGCTGTTAAATTTTGACCTGAATCTGTAGATCACTCCGGGTAATTAGAATAGCTTTAAAACAATGCATCTTCCCATCATGAACACAGACCATCTTTCCATTTATTGGGGTCTTCGTTAATCTTTTTCAGCAGTGTTTTCTAATTTTCATTGTGTTTGACATTCTTGGTAAAATTTATTTCTCAGTATTTTATTTCTTAGATGCTATTGTAAATGTAATCGCTTCCCTAATTACATCTTAATTGTCTTTAAACTGTAATTAAAAGTATGTAATTTGAATGTCCTATATATTAAATTTTATTCATTAGAGCATTTATTAATTTTAGCTGCCAGATTAATTTGGGTTTTCTTTGGTAGAACTTACAATAAAGTTTATACATCATTTCTTTTTAAATGAAAAATAAGTTTTGGATTGTAAGGCAAAATTTAAAACCCTATTATATATCTATAGGATACAGTATCTTTGGTTTGATTAATTTGAGATAAATACAGGAAAAATAGACAAAACTCAAAGATCATAGAAGACAGTAAATATATCTCATATTGTTGTGACATTAAAATGTCTATAATTATGCTGAAATACATCTTAAGGAACCCTGACAGTATACTCGTTAAACATTCAGTGGTTTGATTCTCTCTTCTTTGTAAGAATTAGTCTCAGAAATGCACATGGACAGCTCTAAGCTGTTCTGCAGGGTTTAATGGGTCAGAATGGATTTGATGGCAGAAAGTTTGATTTTCAGTGAGCAACTCCATGGTAGGTGGCCTGATAGAGTAGTGGGTTCTGCATTGGGCTGCTAACCACCAGGTCAAAAGTTCAAAGTTACCTGTTGCTCATTTGGAGAAAGAAGGCTATCTAATCCTGTAAAGATTTAGATTCTAAGAAACTCACAAGCCCAGTTTATTCTGGGCTACAGGGTCACTAAGAGTTGGAAGTGACTTGATGGCAGTGAGTAAGTGAGTGAATGAGAGAGTGAGTGAGTGAGTGAATGAGGGAGCCAGTGAGAGAGTGAATGAGTTAGAGAGTGAGAGAGTGAGAGAGTGAGTGAGTGAGTGAGTGAGTGAGTGAGTGAGTTAGTGAGAGAGTGAGTGAGTGAATGAATGAGAGTAAGTGAGAGAGCCAGTGAGAGAGTGAATGAGTGAGAGAGTGAGAGAGTGAGTAAGTGAGTGAGTGAGTGAGTGAGTTAGTGAGAGAGTGAAATAGTGCGTGAGTGAGTGAGCAACTAACTCTCTGGAAGGGGAAAAACAGGCGATGTGCTCCTATAGATTATAGGAAATGTTATTGGGAAATGTATCAGAGAAAAGAAGGTTTTCAATCATTTAAGTGAGATTTATCATTCCCTCCTTTTAAAGCAATCCACCCCTTAAGGTTGAATACCAGAGGGTCAGACTGAACAGTGAGCTCAGTGGGCTGTGGGCCAAAGGAGCCGCCTGAACCAAACCAAAAGCGGAGCTTTTTCCGTTTGGGGGAAGTACCCTTCTTAAATTTGAGCTCGTCAATGCAGCTACTGTGTCAATCCATCTCAGATTTTACCAAGCAGGATGTCCTTCTCCAGGGACTGGTTTCTCCTTAACAGATGCCCAAAGTACATGAGGTGGAAGTCTTTCTTTTAAATCATTTTATTAGGGACGCATACAACTCTAATCACAATCCATCCATTCATCCATTGTGTCAAGCACATTTGTACATTTGCTACCCTCATCATCTCAAAATATTTGCTTTCTACTTGAGCCCTTGCTAGCAGCTTCTCATTCCCCCCCTCCCTCCCCGCTTCCCTCTCCCTCATGAATGCTTGATAATTTATAAGTTATTATTATTTTGTCATGTTTTGTACTGTCCGACATCTCCTTTTACCCACTTTTCTTTCGTCCATCCCCAAGGGAGGGAGTTATATGCAGAACCATGTGATCAGCTCCCCTTGGCTTGAAGGTAAACAAATGGCCATCTAGCCCAGAAGGAACAGAGCTCACATGCAAGAAGCACATCAGCCTGTGTGATTACAAGGTGTCGAAGGGATCAGGTATCAGGCATCAAAGAAAAAAAATAATATCATTGAGAATGAGGGGCAGTGCAGAGGGGAGACCCAAAGCCCATCTGTAGGCAACTGGACATCCCCTTACAGAAAGGTCACAGGGAGGAGATGAGCCAGTCAGGGTGCTGGGTAGCAATGATGAAACATCCAACTTTCCCCTAGTTCTTAAATGCTCCCCCTGCACCCCCCCCCCACTATCATGATCCCAATTCTACTTTACAAATCCGGCTGGACCAGAGGTTGTACACTGGTACAGATAGGAACTGAAAACACAGGGAATCCAGGACAGATGAGCCCTTCAGGACCAGTGGTGAGAGTGGCGATGCCAGGAGGGTGGAGGGAAGGTGGGATAGAAGTCTTACCATCTGTCCATCTAAGGAGCATTCTGACTGCGCTTCTCCCAAGACAGCTGTGTTTGTTCTGTTGACAGTTCATGGTGCCTTCAATCTTCAGCCTCCTCATCAGCCTATGGGACTGAGCACAGTGCCTGTAGGGTTCCCACGGCTGTGATCTTTTGAAAGAAGGAAAGTTGTCTTTCTTTCTTTATTTTCCAAGTCACTTTATTAGGAGTTAACTTAGATATTCCCCTATTCCATAGTCCAGTCACATCAAGCAGTCTTGTACAATGGTTACCATAATAGGTTTCAAAACATTCTCTTCCTTATTAAACTCCTTGACATCAGTTCTCCCTTAACCCTCACCTCCCCCACCAGATCCCCCATGAGCCCTTATTCTAGTGGTTGTCACTTTAGATCTGTCTATCCTAGAAGGAGAAATGTAGAAAAACACATAGCAAAAATTCAAGAAGGCTACCCACAATGACAATACACAGCAGCGGTAAACCCCAATATAAGAAACTCCTCAGAAAATATTAAGAACACAAATGGTATCAGAGAAGATAAGGCTTTTAATCATTCAAGTCAGATTCATCATTTTAATCTATGATAGTCATTTATCCAGTACTCTCTGTCTGATAACCAGTTTATTCTCATCCCTGAATTGTGGTTAGAGGCTTATCCCTTGGGTAGAACCTGAAAATGTAAATTTGGGCTTCCACTGTCATCCATTGCCTTCTAGACACCAGAATCTCCCAGTTCAAGCTCTGATATTATTTCCTCCTTGAGATTTTGGATTATATAATTTACAATCCTTGGATCATGGATGTAAGCATGCTTCTTACTTGATGTTTCACTTAGATGGCTGCTTATTTGGAAACAAATCTTTAAATCTATGTTTTTTGTCTGCCTTTGGATCACCTTAGAGACATCCTTCCTAATGTGTGGTAGATAATATTATCAATCATTTCTCTGGAGCATAAGGGCCTTCTGTTTATAGTGTAACTGATGAGCCCATGGTATTAAATTTTGAAACACTGTGGAGACACAGAAATTGAATAAGTGTGTGCTAATTACGTATCACAATACCTGGATATTCATTTATACAGAATAAATCTTTACATTTTATTTGCACAAAAAACGGGAGTTGATGGTCAAACAAACCATAATAATATTCACTGACAATGACAATCACAGGTCTGCCAGAATGACACATATCTTAATAGAGCAACTAGGGCACTGAAGTAGCAAGTACATGTTGATCCACCTGCAGACAGCTCAATACTCTCGGTCAGCCAGCTTCTGCTTCTCCACACACCATATCATTTCAGTCTGAAATCTTCAGGTTACAGGCGTGTCTGAGGTCGAATCTAGTTCCCCTGATGCAGTTTCCACATCAGATCTCTCTGGCATGGCCTTTGGAGTTCATTGTGTGTAAGGCTGAGATCTTAATGCCAGCCGACTGCCATAGTTTTTTCCTGCATTTAACTTTCAGTTAGAACTTAATACTTTCCGGTGCCACTCGCTTTCTGCTAGATTTCACTTAAATTGTATTTTGTCAAAACTCAAAATAATGGGTTGTATCTTAGAGTTCACAACCTATGATAGTTTCAGAGTTTCCAGATTCGCTTCTTCCAATTTGGTATAGGGACAAGACTGTTGTTTACTTTTTACACTGTAATTTAAATAGCTCCAGGGAACCAAATTTCAAAATTAGCATTTTTTGTTCAATTACTTATTCTATGGATGAGCAAGTACTATGTTAAAAAAAAATCCAGTGTTCCTCATTGTGATGCAAGTTCTTGGTATAGCAAAGCCAAGAACACAATTTCCCAAGCATTTCTACTTCTTCCCTGAGTTCTTAAAACTATAGGCTCTGGAAAGAGACAGTATACTCTTTAGTGACTATAAATAAATCCTGTTTGTTGATCTCAGGAAGAAATTAGGGTAGTCCAATTAATACTTCTTATTTGTATATGATAATTTTAATCTCTGCTTCTTATATCACTCGAATGTCTCAACTAATAATTAAGCTTTATCAAATTGGCAAGGTCAGGGTTCTCAGTAGGTTGGCAGTTAATACCCTATAGTGTGACCTAACATACATAATCAACTCCATAATGGGAACTGCTTGGAGCAGCCAAGAAGTTGTGGGAAGGTTAGGGTGGATGAAATCCCTCTACACTGGTCATATCCTTGAGGCAATTGGAAGGAAGTTTCATTGGGGTGTGTGGCCTTTATAAGCTGACTCTGTGCAGAAGCTAGCTTGCTTCTTGCTAGAGCTGGATCCTGCATCTGGCTCATCAATCTCTGGTTCTTTGGATTTAAGTCATGGCCCATCATGTTGCCTAACAATTATGGGATCCATCTGACATTCCATCTGACTTGATAACCTGGATTTCTCTCCTTCCACATTCACCATCTTGTGGTATTCTTGCTTTGTCTTCCTGATTCCAAGTTTATTTTCCTACTTCTTGGTCTTCCTGGGTTGTCAGCCCCCACAGCTACATAAGTAAAGAAAAACATCTGATCCATGGACTTGAACCACATGAGCAAATCTTCACATACAAGAGAGTGTCATGGTTGCCACAAGGACCCAGATCCTAATCCTCCAGCAAGTCAACTTCCTAACGTGCAATAGTTCCCTCTCAATATGTGTAGTTGGTCATACAGACACATATACATAGAGAGTCCAGGCAAGAAAGATGAACAAGTAAAGTATTCCCAATAAAATAACATTAGACAAAGAGGAAGTGGTAGGATTATGGACAACAAGATATCCCAGATTTCCTACTGGGATGCAATCACTAGTAAGCTATCACAGTCTGTTACCTTACAAGATGACTATCCCCATTGTGAGACCAGAATTTGCAATGTTTTCAAGAGAAGTTGAAAATTTTCATGATTACATGACTGCGTCCAACATCTAAATAGTGGCCCTTAAAATTCATAATGATATCACATAGGCCAAACAAAACATAATTTTTGGTTAGATCTATTTGCTACAATTTTGTGAGAGCTAATCTAAAGAAAAATGTATCTACAGTATTTTTTTCATAAACCATCTATATTGTTTTTTTAATGTTTTTTATATTCAGGTTTTGTCTCCCATTTACAAGTTCCTTAAAGGGTGGATGTGTGTTTTCATATTACAACCCTCAGGACATTTATTGTAGGATAGGTGCCAGATGGTTCTCTGTTAACATGTTGTGTACATTGCTAAGATAATGTTGTGTGATATACTGAAGAGATTAATATGGTGACCATATGATTTTTTTACAGCCTCTGGTCTTTCCATTTTATGCAAATTTTAGGAATCTGGCCCCTAAATATTAGACACACCCAATATTTATTCCAGTTGGCATAAGTTCTGGTTTTATGTTTTAGAAGTCATCAGGTTTCTGTGGTAGTTACACAATTTCATGTCAACCTGGTAAGTATATGGGTGGAGTCTAGCCTATCAATCAGGTCACAGCCTGATGATGCCTCCTTGTGGGGATGGCCTTCTCATGAGGATTCTGGGAACTTCTTCTCTTACTCCCTGGAAGCTGACCACACACATCTCTGCTTCACCTTCCTGTTGAATAGATACTCAGAGAGCTGGAGGAGCTACACAGGGACTCATGTCTGTAATGAGATGATTCACCACCATTGGATCCACAAGAATTTTTACCCATTGGCCTGTGATCTTCCTGCATTCAGCATCATTGCACATGCTGCGTGAGTCTGAAGAGGAGTCTGTGGAATAGTATCAGATGTATGGACCATTATCAGACGTATGGACTTGATCTAGACTGGACTGGGATGTTTTCTCAGTATAGAATTGCTCTTTGATATAAAGCTCTCTCATACACATATGAGTGTCTCTGGATTTGTTTTTCTAGTCAACCTGGCCTGACACAGTTACCGGGGCACTTTTTCCCACTATTGTTGCATGAACAGTGCTCCTATAGTCTAATGACCTCACATTAGATTGTTCGAGGAAGCTATTTCACATACTCAGACTCATCATCACTGGCTTAGCCTGAAACAGGAAACTTTGTCTTCAAAAAGCTCTCTGAATGATTTATGTACTTCTAGTGAGATAAAGTCTAATTGCCGTTGTGAGCTTCTGACAATTACAAATCAATTACTTAAGGAATGTAGTTTCTCCGCTTTTCCCAGCTACTTATCGCACCTCAGAGTGATCCTGTCTACATCCAATAGAACTTGCCCCCTCACAATTGTTGTGTGTGAGCATATTGTTGCATTCACCATGCCATTCCATCTCATTGACAATCTTCTGCTTTTTTGCTGACCCTCTATTTACCAAGTATGATGTCCTTTTGCAGGGACTGGCCTCTCTTCATCGAAAGTACATGAGAAGAAGACCGTAATCCTTGATTCTAAGGAGCATTATATTTGTTTATTCTTCATCCAATAGTCATTGTTAATGGAACGATTTTTATTGTCTTTATTATTCATCATCTGACTTTTGCATGGATATAAGGTGACTTAAATAAAATACATGGGTTTGGATCAGATACGACCTAGTCCTCAAGGTGATAGCTTTGCTCTTTGAAAAACAAAGACTTCTTGAAAGAAGTCTCATGCTACAGATTTACTCCACGTCATATGTATTGATATCTGGACTGTTGCTTCCATGACCTTTGAATGTAGATTCAGGTACATCAAAGTCCTGGAACAATACAACTTGTCTTCCATTTAGCATCGTGTTTTTCCAATTTTGAGGATTTTGTGTTCTATACATTGAGTTGTCATCTATGCTGAAAGCTGCCACTTTTGTTTGTTTGTTTTTTTTTTAATCTTCAAGTTCTTGAAATCCCGTGTCACTTGCATATCACACAGGTTGTTTTCCTTTCATCCAGCTACTGGCTCCTTCATATGGTCAAGTGTCTCAGAGTTTTCATTCAGTATATAGATTGAATAAATATGGTGAAAGGAGACGACATAAACACACTTTGCCTGGTTCAAAACCTATGGTTTCCCATTGGTCTATTCAAACGGTTGCTTCTCAGACTGTGTATCTGGTGAGAATACTTACGTGTTCTGGGATGCCATTTATTTGCAAGTTCCCCTGTAGTTTGCTGTGACCCACACAGCTGAAGGCTTTGGCAGAGCGCATAAAGCATAAGTAAGCCTCTTTCTGGTACTCTGCTTTTAGCCCAAGAGACAACTGATATCAGCTATAATATCCCTTATGCCACATTCTCTTCTGAATCAGGTTTGGATTTCTGGCAGCTCACTTTTAATGCTTTGCTACATCTCTTTTGAATTATCTTCAGGAAAATTTTAATTGTAGTATTAATAATATTGTTTGTTCATTTCTACATTCTGTTGGGTCATCTTTCTTTCGAATGGACACATATAGAGATCTCTTCTAGTTGATTGTCCAGATTGAAGTCTTTGAATTTTTTTGGCATAGCTAGTGAGTGCTTCTAATGTTTCATGTTTATTGAAACATTCCAATTGGTATTTTATCAATACTTGGTATCTTGTTTTTCACTAATGCCTTCAGTATAGCTTGGACTTCTTCTTTCTATACCACATATACCATTGGTCCTTAATCATATGCCACCTGTGGTAGTTATATAATAATTTATCAGTTTGAGGATTAAGAGTGTAGGGGTGGAGTCTAGCCTGTCATTCAGATCATAGCCAATAAGGCCTCTGTGTAGGTATAGCCTTCTCACGAGAATTCTGGGAAATCCTGATTTTCCTCCTTGGAGACTAGAGACACTTCTCTCTCTCAGCCCACTCCCTACGAGACACTCTACTGACAAGGTTGACTCTCTGTGAGACATCCCTGAGGAGAAGCCACGTGGACCTATCCTGATGCAGCCCTGGGTGCTGGAGAAGCCATGTGGAGACCCCACCAGTGCTGAGATCCTTATAACGCCACTGGATACAAAGACTTTCACCCACCGGCCTGTGATCTTCCTGCATTCAGCATCACTGTGTGTGTTTCGTGAGTGTGAAGAGGATTTCATAGGTTGGTATCAGACATATGGGTCAATATCAGACTTATGGACTTGATCTAGATGCGGCTGGGATGTTTTCTCAATATTCAACTGCTTTTGTATATAAACATCTTTTTTATACACCTGTGTTTCCATTGATTTTCTTCTCTAGTCTACCCAGACTAACACACCACCTCTTTTTGGTCTGATGACCCAGTGTATTCTTTTTATTTTCTTTTGATGTTTCCCACCTAGTTCAATATTATATCTATAGAAAACTTCTTTATTGCAATTTGAGGGAAAATAACGTACAAAAAGAAATTTCTAGAATTGGAAATCCTGCACTTTTTGCCATTACCTGCTCCCCATTCTGAAGTATAAATTCTATTATATTCATTACCCAATAAACAACCTCAAACTCCCTGCCATTGAATCAATTCCAACTCCTGGTGATCCTGGAGGACCGAAGGGAACTGCCACTAGGGGTTTCCATGACCGTGCCTTTCCAGGGGAATGGTAAACCTCATCTTTGTGTGGCAGAGTGGCCGTGGGTTTCCATAACAGGCCTTGGGTTAGCAGCTCAATGTATAACCCATGCTGACACCTGGGTGTCGTCATTAACACAGACCCAAGTACTTCAGCGATGAATAAGATAACGTGTGTGTGCGTGCGTGCGTGCGTGTGTGTTTACATGAAACCTTTTCTTGATTTTTTTTGGTCACCCAACCTCATTAATCTGGAATATTAGGCATTATTATCATTATTATATTTATTATTATCACTCTACCCCAAATATAGAATTCACATTTTTCTCATCTGTTTGAAGTCTTATCAAATTTTCCACTATTAGCCCTGCTCTTATTTCTACTGTCCAATCCAGGTAACATTAATTATTATATTCTTTGATCTTCTCTGGCTCAAATATTTTGTGTGCCTCACCCTGCTTTATATCATTAATTAGGATGACTACTTTTGAAGTTATTGGAGGCACAATGAATGCCTTATAAATCATTCCTACTTCTTTCTGTGACTAACAAGTTTTAGACGCCCTACAAATACCCAATGAATATATTTTGGGAAGACACTTCTGTGGGATTTTTGCCATGCCTTCCTAAAATGTAACAGCATCCTACAGTTTAACACAGGTACTCACAAGGTGATATGAATAGGCACAATCAGACTACGGGGAATTGGAGATGGGTAGATTCTCTGGCATTCATTCTGCAGAGTGGTGAACTAAGTAGCACCAGTGCTACCCAGTGAGTTAGGAACAACGCTTTTCTCATAACCGAGAACTCCTAGTCTCCCATGCTGGCTGGGAAGGCAGAGTGCTGGGGGTTAAATTCTGGCTCCACTATTTTCTTTTCTTGAACAAGTTACTTCTCCTCTCTGTGCCATATATATATATAGTTGATTTATGTTTTTTAATCATTTTATTGGGGGCTCGTAAAACTCTTATCACAGTCCATCCATTGTGCCAAGCACATTTGTACATTTGTTGTCACCATTATTTTCAAAACATGTCTTTCTACTTGAGCCCTTGGTATCTGCTCCTTAATTTTCCCTTCTCTCCCTCACCTTCCCTCCCTCATGAACCCTCGATAATTTATAAATGATTGTTTTTCCCATGTCTTATATCTTCTGAAAAATACAGATGAAAATGCTAAGTAAGTTACCTTAGAATGTCTGTTCCATGTTCCGCAAAGTATCTGGCATAAGGAGAACCCTGTCAGTGCTGATATTATGATTTTGCCATGTTGTGTCCTGGCCTAACTGCCAGCCCATGAACTTCTCTTTCCTTTTATCATGATCTGCTTTCCACTCTGAGTTCCACTTGAACTCAGATAACGCTTCATTATCATAACGCTGACATATCAAAAGCCTGAAATGTTATGTTCTGTGCAGTGTAACTGATTACCTAGAGAGGGAGCCAGTTTTCAGAGGGTCAGAAAATCTTATGCACCATGATTAGATGCCCTGCATTAAGTGGCTGATAATCAAAGGGAAAAAATTCAGGAATGAAGTATTCTGTTAAAACATCAGACCCATGTGATGAAACACAAGATCTGTCAGAAACTGTGCTCAAGTTTGGGATCAGGTCAAGTTGAAGGTATATCAAGTTGTCTGATAGGTCAGGATATCAGACAAAACAAGTGTTTGGGTCCAGTACCTTTTTATCGAATCTTTGTGGTTATTCCCTTGTAGAATCATATCCCCCTTTCAGGACCAGTGGTGAGAATGGCAATACTGGGGGGTTGGGGTAGAGAGGGGGAACTGATTACAAGGATCTACAAATGACCTCCTCCCTGGGGGACGGAAAACAGAAAAGTGGGTGAAGGGAGACGTCAGACAGTGCAAGATATGACAAAATAATAATTGATAAATTATCAAGGGTTCATGAGGGATCAGGGAGCGGGGAGGGAGTGGAAAAATGAGGAGCTAATGCCAGGGCTTAGATGGAGAGCAAATGATGAGGGTAACAAATGCACAAATGTGCTTTACTCAATTGATGTATGTATGTATGGATTTTGATAAGAGTTATATGAGCCCTCAATAAAATGATTTTACAAAAAGCACCATATCTCATGTGTATCAGAGGGTCACCTCAATAAAATGATTTATTAAAATAATAATAATAATAAAACAAAATTTAAGATACTTTTCTATTCCAATAACTTGTTTTTTTTTTATGCAAATTGTGCTATTTCTAAATATGTGTGTACCCCATTTGTCTCTTCACATTTTTTTGTTTTTTTTGTTCATGGTACTAGAATAGAAATCCTATGGCCAGGAGAACAAGGTCCCCTCTTCACCATTGTATCCTCAGGGATAAATCTGGCACTTAGTGCTCAATTTTTAATGAAAGAACAAATGCATAAACAATTTGCTGTTTCTAAATCAAGATCCTGGAAATATAGGCATACTATGAACTTGGAGGCATCAGAAGGACTATTTTCATGCTCCCAAACTGTGACAGTTTTGCTTATACTTCTAACTGTCCTACTTATGATATACAAAGACAGTTAGCTCAGGAAATTAGCATTGTTTAAGGGAATGTATCCAATCAAAACAGACTGCCTTGAATATTTCTCTTCAAAAATAACACAAACTAAGAATGAAATAAAATAAAAATTGGGGAAAAGTTGCAGCAAATTATCTCAATTTTAGACTTAACCTTCCTAGTTCCCTGAAGATCTCTTCCCCTTTGCTAATGGATTAACTCTAATGGCCCACCATAATGTGATAACAGCAAACTTGTTGGGTGGTAAATATCTAACCTTATTTTCTAAAGACACCAGGGGAAGGAAATCATGCTCTGAAATGGAGTCGGCAGTTACACTTGCCAGGCTAAGAGTTACAAGGGCTGTCAGGCCTCCTGCTTCAGGGCAGAAGTTGGTCACCAGCTGAGCTCAGAAGAGATTGCTCAGTGCCCCCTGCCCGACACTGCACAATTAGGTGCATCTTAGTGAGGATGGTTGCTTTTTTTTCTTTTTTTACATATACTATTCCACACTGGCTACTCTCAGAGGCAAGATCCTGGGCTGGATGGACCATTGGTCTGCTTCCACTGGGGCAATTCCCATCCTTTGATGGTCTTAAACAACCTTGCTGAGAGATAAATGTCGTTCTAAGAGGATATTAAGATAAATCCCCAGAGCGAGGAAGATAAAAATATT
>NW_022111300.1:28668809-28670244 GCF_000313985.2 Echinops telfairi | reverse complement strand
CCAGCTAGTACTTTCTTCTTGCCTAAAAGTGACATCAAAAGACAGTTCTTCACACCTAGGTACATACCAAAGAGAGTTAAAAGCATGCATTCACACAAAAAGATGTATGCGCAAGTTCATGGCAGCACTATGTATTCTATCCGCTGCTAGCAACCTCTGGCCAACTCATAAATAAACGCAAACTCACTGCCCTGAAAAGAGTCCCCTCCATACTGACCCCATGGCACAGGGTAGAACTTCCCCTGCGGGTTTCTGAGGCTGTGAGTCTTAACGGGAGTAGAAAGTCTCATCATCCTTTGGTGCAACTGTTGGTCACAACGGAATGCATAGCTGGCCCCCTTTTCAACTTATAAATATCCTTGCCAAATGGAAACCACCCAAACTGCCATCAATTGGTGCATAGAAAAATAATATGTGGCATACCCATGCAATGAAATATTGGTCAGGAATAAAATGAAGTACTGATGGTATATGTTAGCACATGATGGACCTTGAAAACACTATGTTAAGTAAACGAAGACAGTCACAAAACGTCATGTAGCGTATGTTTTACATATTCCGGATGCTGTTCTTAGGTGCCATTGAATACCTTCTGACTCACAGCAACCCTGTCTCTGGAGAACAGTATGGAACCCAGAGAGACAGAAAATAGATTCTGGCCAGGATAATGGAAGGATGAGCAATGTTGACTGATGGAACTTGGATTTCTTTTGGTCAGGAACATGTTCTGAAATTATGTAGTGGATGAGAACTGTTGTGAATATTCTTAACGAAACACACCAAATTATACGTTTTAAAGAGTGTATTTGTGGCAGGTTAATTATAGTGCAATATAACCATTATCAAAAGAAGAAAAAGACCAGACCGTCAATACTCAATGATAAAGGTAAACACATAACAAAACAAAACAAAAAAAAAACCATTTAGGATATAGTTTGAGTTCCATCATTGAAACAAACTTGGGTGGAGGTGCTGTTTTCGATTGGGGTTTGGAGGAGACAAAGAAGGTATTTTTGAAGAGAGGACATTGATCTGAGTCCTAGGTGAAGAATGGAGGATTCTAGGCCAGGTACATTACCACTGGAAGAAGTGGGCTCAATATCCTTGCCGTCTTCAAGCGCCCAATGAAGCTGGCTCAGGAGTCAGTGAGGGGAAAGGATGGTTCAAAATTAATTCATGATGTAGACAGAGACCAGTTCTGAGAGGACTTTGCAGAAGAGCAGAATACAGAGTGGTGGTAAATCAATGGTAAGTCTGACACAGTGGTAGGATATGATCTGATTTAGATTTTAATGAGAGAGAGAGAAAGAGAGAGAGAGAGAGAGAGAGAGAGAGAGAGAGCCTTTCTAAACTGTGTTAGAAATTAGGAAGGAATTTCTAAGGAAGGAATTTCTTAGGAAGGGAGACGTCGGACAGGGAAAGATATGACAAAATA
>NW_022111300.1:28663603-28667439 GCF_000313985.2 Echinops telfairi | reverse complement strand
AGATAGAATGGTTTCAAATGGACATAGCTATCATATATGCATTTCTGCTTCTTGATTTAAAAAAAGTGCAGAAAGTTAGACAGACTTGAAGTCCTAGCATGTGGAAAGTACTTGAGAGTACTGGCATGAATCATGGCTACCGACAATGAGGGCATGCAATGCTGAGTCCATTACTGAAGCACATACACAGGGGCATGCTGTCTGACACTGCCCCTGGCCATGTCCTTGAAGCATGCTTACATTGTAAGGCTTAGGAATCCTCGTATGAATGTGTTAGAAAAGATTCTTGGGTTTGGAGTGGCTTAATATCTTTATTATTAATCTACCAATTAATTTACTAGTTTTCATTCTCCTTCATTCATGTAATAAATGACTAACAATAAGAGGGTCTCTAGGATATACAGATACTGCATTGATGCTATGGAGAAATATATGATTCAAACAATGTCTGCAATCTCCAGATAATTCTATTTTAATAGGTATTAGAGAGATACACCTAATCATGACACCTGGGCTGGAGAATACTGAAAGTGTGGCAGACATGCTGAGTGGAGGTCACAAAGAAATACTTTCCAAAGATCAAGTACCTTTCTGTATCTATGATTCTAGAATTTTATATTTGTTCTAATCTTTTGTTGGATGAATGGGTCAGCTGTTATCCCTCTCATTCTACAGATGGGAAACTTTGGGGCAAAAGGAGTGAATTTATCTGAGCTCGCCAAGCATAGGTGGCCATCTCCTCAGGGCTTTTGTCTCATAACCCTTGCTCTTCCCAGGAGATGAGGAGGCCTTCCCAGTAACCTTGAGTACATCATTATCTAGTTGAAAACAAACACACAAACCCCTCTATTGATTGTTTTATCTGTTTCTAGCAGATAAGAATTGGTGCAAACAGTAATTCCAAGTATTAGTGCTCCTGTGAAGCAGTTTATTGTGCTCATGACAAACCGATGCTTAGCTGTCACCTGAGATTCAGTGGGCTTTATTGTAAACCCTTGGGGTCAATGCAGTATCCTATTCTTCACAGGAGATGGATTAGGACCGCAACTACTATAAACTACTTGCTCCGTCTCAACATGGTTTGGGATTCCAACTCCACTTATCAGTAAACCAGATCGGAAAGAAATTGTGAGTAGAATTGAGACTATTTCTGGGTTTCAAGATTGTTTGGGCTCTGGAGACTATATCTTAGGGCATTTCTACTTTTCTTATTGCTGTTTTAGTGACCTAGTTTTTATCTTCAAGTGCAATATATTTCAAACTTCGTTGAGAAAACCCTTGTTGAAAGGTTTCTCTGGTAAAGCAGAGGTGATGGTGGTGGGAGAGTAGATTAGAAGGAACGGCTGGAAGCTATGGAGCTCAGCGCTTAACCCACTCCCCTGTCAGTTTAGAATTGAACAGCAACTTGAAATTTTCCTGGAAGCACAGTTGTCTTCCGATTGGTCCTCCGCATTTCATTTGTTCCATGTCATAGACTCTCAAAGCACACTCACAACTTGGTGCCATCCACTGCCTTTCTAAGCGGCACCTTGATAGCTCTTTTGCACAAATCATTTTATTTAATCATTCTTGTCCTCAGCTGCCAGAGTAAAGTAGGCTATTCCTTACCAGGTTAGGCAGAGGACAATCTCGCTGGTCTCAAGTCAACTGCCCTGCATGTCCCCTCAGAAGCAAAGAGGAAGGTGCAGTTACCATTCCTCAGGGCTTGCTCTGCCGGACCCAGTAGTGTTGTTCGGTGATCTTGTTGGGCTCTCGACAGGTTGTCTTGGCAACCTGATGGCTAGCTTTCCTCTAGGAAAGGTCTGACCTGAGGCTTATTTTCTGTGAACCAGGCAGTTTTCCTCTTCCCTGGGGAACCCAGGAAAGTGAGCGCTGAGTACTAGGTCTTGTCACTGCTCTTCCTGCTCTTGATGCTCCTAATCCCTGCCCCCCAAGAAACAGGCTGCCCTGGCCCAACTCTCCTCTTCTCTCCTTTCACAGAAGTGTGCCTGTGGATTCCCAGGCCCCCTCTGTGAAATTCGAGCCAAATTAGTTGAGGAACCCCTTTCTAGCATGACTTCTGTAGTCTTCTCTATGATTACGCCTCTCTGAGACCCCTGGCTACCTCACTTTTCTGATGTTTTCAGAACCTGGCCAGCAGTTTTCAAATTTTCATATGAAAAAAAATCACTTTTGGGGCATATTACACGTGTTGACCATAGAGACAGCTACAGTTGTCTGAGACAGAGCCCAGGAACGTGTGTGTTGACTGAGGCCACGTCTTCAATGCAGAGCACTAGAAAGGAATTACTATGCAAATAGTTTTAGGGTCATAGCTTAAGAAATATTATTTGTCCCTGGGGACACACTGCCATTATATTGATAAATAATTCTTCCATTTGGGGGGAACTCTTGTTCAATAATTTTGTTGACAAGACATATACATGCAAATCTTTGATTTCAATCTACGGAGATATGTCCAACCCTCTACAACAAGACTAGATTCACCATTTTAATGTAAAGCAAGGCTTGGGTTAAGGGTTTGAGATAATTTGATGGAATTAATTAACTGATTCCCTGTCTCCTCTCTTCATTTAGGATTTATGAAGATGAATTTCACATTTCGGAACAACTTCAGTGCTCTGTGGGTTATGCATTGAGCTACTAGCTGCAAAGTCAGTAACTTGAATCACCAGCAACTCCAAGGAAGAAAGATGTGACTTCAAATCCCTAAAAGAATCCCTGTCTCAGAAGCCTCCAGGGGCGGCTCAATTTTGTCCTATAGGGTAGCTGTCAGTCAGAATTATCTTGATGGCAGTGAGTTTACTTTTATAGACAATCAGTAAACTAGCCACTGACAGTTTGTGGGTTAGGTCTAGCTCACAGTCAATGGCATTTCCAATACTATCTCAATATTTACTGAGGCACTTTCGTCAAAATTAGAACCAACTGAAACATCTTCTTCTTCAAGAGAGTCTTCACTGGGCATGGCACTGGTAGCTTCTATTATTACTGTACAAATCAATGCGCATGACCAATCATGAAGCTGTCACGTGTCAACAGTCTATTTTTAGCTCATAGCTACCCAGTGAGACAGAATAGAACTTCCCCTAAGGGCAACTGGCGTAGGGGGTATGGTGGGCGGCTAGTAATGAAAATGTAAACCTTCTTTTTTGACCCCTTCTTCAAAATCAGACATAGAATGAGACCATTACATTTTCTGGCAGCTTAATTAAATATACTGACTTTACTTTGAAAAAAGAAATAAGAATCTTCTTCATTTTTTTCATCTCTGATCAAATATGTGCACTTGCTAATATAAGCCTATTCTACAATTAAGATAGTGTGGATTTAGGGATAGAATTGTAAAAGTGGAATGTGTTTGGGGTTTCTTCTCTTCATTTCCACCTTCTAATTAGTTACAAGAATGAAGTCTTTCCTACTCAATCTTCTTGGATTGAGTGACTATGATGGAGAAAGGTCAAAATGATAAACAGGTTGGAATTTACCTTGTGTTCGCACTGTAGGTGCTGTTGAAAGAAATCAGAAAGGCTAAACTACCAGATATTTAATGGTGACCATTTCATTCATTTCATTTCTTGGAGATAAAATCTCTTGAAACCATCCAAGAGCTCCATGGAATCTCAGGCATCATTTCTCTTAAAAAGCCATATTTTCCAGCTATTGATTTTTCTTGTTTGTTTCCAAATTCTCCATTCCAATCACTAGTGATTCTAAATGCATCTTGATTGTGTGCTTGAATGATTTCTGACTTCAGATGTAGGTAATGATCCCTTCATCTTTGGCAGTAGCTGTTGATGCACACATTTGCATAATAATTGTATTAACTAGTCTTC